>NW_027186304.1:42562300-42581865 GCF_028583685.1 Petaurus breviceps papuanus | reverse complement strand
ATAGATAGATAGATAGATAGATAGATAGATAGATAGATAGATAGATAAATAGATAAAATCACCTCATTCCAAAATGATGTTAGATAAATGAGGTACTCCTGTATTACATATCTAATACAAGGCACTGAATAGAATACAAAGGGACAAACAAAATTAATGTAGTAACCTAAAGTGTCCAAATTTTTCCTAGCTTGCACATAATGCTAGAATCTGAATCAATCTGCTGTTTAAAGCAAGTAGAAAGAGGAGTGGATTTGGTCAGAAGGTTTGGGTTTAAAAACTGTGCCAATAACTAATCATGTAGCCTGAACAAATCCCTTAATCTCTCAAAGCCTCAGTTTCTCCACTTGTAAAGTGAAGGAGATATAAAAGATGACCTTTAAGGTCCCTGCCGAGTCAAAATCTAAAACACTACAATGTTGTCTTTGTATTGTAATGTAAACTCCTGTAGGGCAGGGATTTTACCTAGTTCAAGTTTATAAACACAATGGTATTTTTCTAACAAAGGAGACATAGGAGTTTGGGGACAAGTTTCCTAGACAAAGAGACAAGTTCAAGTCTTGTCTTTCATACCTATTAAACTATGTTAACTCAGAACACTTAACCCCTAAACATGCTTAACCAGCTCTTGGACTCTATATCATAGAAGAGTTGCTGATCTACACTGGTATTGGGAATTTCCTTCTTGAAAACTCCCTACATGGCTTTGGATTCTATATGGATATGTCAAGCTTTTGAAAAAAAAAAACTTGGCATGTACATATGCACATATTCATATTCATAAATACCCATGTCAATATCTGCATATATACATACATGCGTATGCTATGGTATACACATACACAGCCATACATATGCAATATATATGCATATATACATATACACACATATGTTTATATATTACATTTTGTTGTTCAGTCATTTCAGTCATATGCAAATCTTTGTGACCCCATTTGGGTTTTCTTGGAAAAGAAACTGGGTAGAAATGGTTTGCCATTTCCTTCCCCAGCTCATTTTACTGATGAGGAAACTGAGGCAAACAGGGTTAAGTGACTTGCCCAGGGTCACATAGCTAGTAAGTGTCTGAGGCTAGATTTGAATTCAGGTGTTCCTGACTCCAGATCTGGCACTGGATCCATTGCTCCACGTTGCTACCCATATATCACAAGTATAGATATAAATATAGACTTTATATTTAGCAATAGGCACCATGTATTTTTGTTAATAATGAAGAAGAGGGAGAAGTTTGATTTAAAAATGACTAGAACTGAACATAATTGGCATCTTGGGACAATATGGCTTTAAACTATAGTATTTTATTTCTTTAAAAAATACATTTTTGTCTTTTGATACAATGGAGTAGATTCTCTCTCTCTCTCTCTCTTTTTTTTTTTTTTTTTGATCACATTTTGATCATTTTGAGAGGACAGGAGGGATAATGTCAGAGAACTAGGAGATGATCAGATTTCCCCAAATCAGCTCATCTGTATTTCATTGTTCTTGGAGCCACAAGGGGAATAACATAACCTTTCAAAAGTTGTCCTGGAATCCCCCTAATCCTAGGGACAGGCCTTTTAATCAGCACTCCAAATCTATACTCAGTAAACTTAGTTCAGCCTTATATGAAGTTACTTTCCATTCCTCCAGAAATTCTAATGAGGCTCCTGGTTTTGAAAGCAATCCGTCTTTGGCATTCTGAAGGAGTGAACTCTCAGGATCACTTCTCAGACAGGCTGTGAGACACTGAAAATTCCACTTTTCCCTCTCAGAGTACAGAGCATCTAGGAATATGTGATAGGTTTCTGACAAGACAAATGGTCTCTAAGAAGTATTGTTCTTCTGACCCATTTCCAGCTTCATCTGCATTGTGTAAATAGCTATTGGTTTTAACTTCATCCACTATCATTAGCAAAGCCCTGTGACATTAATTAATGCCACTAGAGGCAAACACCTAAGCTTGCAAGTGGGTATTGGCTGGGGGCTAAGAGGAGGGTGTTGCAGAGTAACATCTGTTGGGGAAATATTTATTTATTTAATGGGTTTTCTAGAACCCATCACCATAATTCCTTCCTGCAAAATCGAAAAAGCTCCAATAATATAAATCATTCCCAGGTGGTGTAACTAAATTGAACAACTGCTCCTGCTCCCAAAATAACAGTTGCTTCATTATTGGAACAGGTTTAAAATAAAGCTATAAAGAACAACCCTCCCCAACCCAAACCCCCCCACCCCCTCCCCCACCAGAAAACAGTCAATTCAAGTAACACATTCTAATCTCTCTGAGTTTGACCAAGGGGTGCTATATAGCCTGAGAAAGCCAGAACTGATATTCAGGTTATAAGACTGTGTTTCTTAATATGTATACATGTGTGTTTGTGCATAGATCTTTCTATAGATATCTACATATATGTACTGTTTACATGTTAAATCTATACATACATAAAGTATAAGCAGACAGGTGACTAAATCATTAATATTACTTTGTATTTTAGGCTTTCCTCTTTTTGCTGCCTACTTGGTATAATGATTTCTAGCTATGAATATTGCATGTCCTTCTCTAGTTAATTATTCATGTAGATGAAACATGGCTCTCACTATACACTTCTAGGATTCCAAATCAACTATACTTCCCAGCTCTTATATAGAGATGAAGTACAGTTCGTAAGCATTTGATTTGGGGGGAATAATGGTGGGATTAGCAAGGAATGCTATGATTTTTTAAAAACCTGTCTAAAAGCTCAATCAGTTTTGTTTTTGTTTTAAAGAATCCTAATACTGGATGAGGAGGAGAAATGAACCGGCCTCAATTCCTATATAATTCCCTAGTTCCCCAATAGTCTATGACAGATATTGACCTGTCTCAGCAATATTCTAAAAGATTTATCCCTTACCATTACTAACTACCAATTGCTGGCAGTGACTCAGATAATTAAAGGTCTTAACAATCTGTTTGTTCCTGGTAACCACTGTCCCCTACAATTATTATTATCCATTCAACTCTCTTTGAAGTAAAGCAACCAGTGTCTTTATTAGAAGGATACTAAGGCCATTGGTAGGCCAGAAGGATCCTGAAAATCTGTCTGGAAAACACAGAATGTCTTTGTGAGAGGATTGGGATTGGTCCGAAGGGCCTGAGCATAGACTAGTTAGGGACTAAATGGGAATTTTCTTTGTAGTAAGTAGCAGGAAAAGGAAACAAGTATTTATTGTCTACTATGGGCCTGGGCAATGTGCCAAGTGCTTTACAATATTATCTCATTTGAATTAGAATATTTGAGTAATTAGGAAAGAATGGGGATATGGAGATGTAACCAACAATGTATTGATAATGATTCTCAAGTATAGAGATAAATGAAAATGACCGATTTTACTTAATATGTGTTCATTTTTCCCTGATCAAACTTCTCTCCACAAAGAATAAAGCTAGTTTATGCATGTTCAATATCTTTCCCTTTTCTGACCTCCTGGTTGACTTTTAGTGACAGAGAAATGTGAAAATATGAGGAGAAAGTATGAAAATAAAATGGTAACAACAGTAGGTAGCAGTCATATAACACTTGAGAATTCACAAAGTTCTTTCACATGCCCTATTTCACTTCATCCTCATGAAAATCTTGTGAGGGTAGATATTCTAAGTAGTATTAGAGGCCCCTAACTGGGTGACATACCAGATACAGCTCTAGGCCTCAAGTTAGGTGAACTGAATCTAAAAACAGGCTTAGAACTGCTTGTGTGGGAAAGTCTTTTCACCTCTGCCTGCCTTACTTTCCTCAACTGTAAAACGGGGATAATAATAGCACATACGACCCAGGGTTATAATGAGGGTTAAATGAGACACAGTGCCTGACACATAATAGATATAATAAATGCTTGTTTGCCTTCCTTCCTCTTAAACCCATTTAATGGATGAAGATACTGAGCCTCAAAGAGATAAAGTGACTTATCCAGTATTACAAATGTGACAGAGCTGTAATCTAAATACTGAGTTACTATAGTAAGCATTTAAAAAGCTGAGGATTGACCTTCCTAGGAATACACTTTGGCAATGGAGAGAGAAGTCTATGGAAGGAAATGGGGAAAAACAAGTAAGGGGCCCCTTTCCAATAGTAATTGAGAAACACAGAAGACATATGTAATATATGATTTCCCCATGACACTAGTAACATCATGTAGTGGAAGGAATATTGAACTAGGAGTCAGGAAATAAGAGTTTTGAGTCCAAGCTATAATGATAGTAACCACTGTGAGAAATGTAAGTGAAATGTAACTTCTCTGAGCCTCAGTTTCCTCATTTGCAAAAAGAGATAATAATGTTGTACTATGTAGTTTCCAGTGTTATTGCTAAAAAAAATAATAAGCAATTTAGAAACCATAAAGTGTGAGAGAAGGGAAATGATCATACCTTATTATTAATAGAAGGAGCACAAATTGAGAAAGTAAAAATCATTGCCTCAAAAATCTTTTGCTGAAGAATGATTAAGCTGCTGATGGCATGCTCATTATTCCAGCATTTTCCAGGTGACGTTCATAATTGCTCTAATTCATCCTGGAGATTCACTGAATTACTTCAGTATTTTGATTAGGTTGATGAAGCTGAGGGGGAGAACTCAATAAGAGGCAATTTCTCAGTTTGCAAGCAGTGCAAACCTAGGGTGTCGCCCTGATGCATCGATTTCAGACTGGGAAGTGTATTCCTGAAGAGAGCCCTCGTCACCTCCAGTAAATTATTCCTCCTGACTTCTCCCTCACTTGTCTCCTTTATACTCTAGGTGGAGCACTTAGGCTTCTTCTTTCCTTCCGTATCACCAATACTCGGAATTACAGTCACTTGTGTTCTCTTTTGAGGCCATGGAAAAAGTCTGATACCAGAAGAAGGCTTGACCGACAGTCTTCTAAGGAAAAGGGTAAAGATTTCCAATGAGCTTCACAAAATGGTTCCTCCCAACAGGCAGCCATATTCATGCATATTTAATAATTCTATTCCCCAAGTAAATCTTTTTGTCCCATTACAGTACTACAGGGTATATGGATTAAGTACATTATTTGACTTTGAAATATATTTTCTGAGATAGTCTAAAATAATTCCGTATTATATGATAATAAAAAAAACTATAAAATAAGGATAATAACACATTATAAAATACTGGTTTTCTCTTAATTAGGTTATTTGACTTGGCAAGAGCAAGTCTCTTTGATGCAATTTATAGCCTCACTAACTTTAATGCCAGAGATGATGATGGTGATGACAATAATAGCTAATATTTGGGGCAGTTATGTGGCACAGTGAATAGAGCACTGGCCCTGGAATCAGAAGGACCTGAGTTCAAATCCAGCCTCAGACACTTAACACTTACTAGCCATGTGACCTTGGGCAAGTCACTTAACCCCAATTGTCCTGCCTTCCCTCCTACAAAAAAAATAATAACTAATATTTATATGGCATTTTATGATGAGAAATTCACAAATATTATCTCATTTCGATCATAAAACAACATTGGAAGGCAAGTGCTACTATTTTCTCTATTTCACAAATCAAGAAACTGAGACAAACAAAGATCAATTTGCTATGAGTTACTAAGCTACTAAGTTCTGAACTTAGACTTGAACTTGGGGCTTCCTGACTTTAGTCCCACCTCTCTGTCCATTAAACCACTTGGCTGCCTACAGATGTATGTTTTAGCAATAATTAATCTCAGGAGAGATCTTTCATTTTCTTTTATAGCAGTTGTTACAAACTCATTACCTATTTAAAAAAATGTTTCTACATTTTGCCACTTATGATTATAACATATTTAAGTAGTATTTTAAGGTTCTCAAAGTACTTTAATTATGGAGAGGGACTAGAGTTGGGAGACCAATTAAAGGAAAGAATAAGAAAGAACAGGAGATTGGAAACCAAAAACCCTGTTTTCTCATTTTACTGTTATCAGATTATAGCTACCAAGATGATCTTCCCAATCTTCCTGCTCAAAAAACATTCAATGACTCCCTATTGTCTTGGTGATAAAATAGAAGTATACTTAACCTGACATTTAGGGCCCATGAAAATTTTTATCCTAACTTACCTTTCCAAGGCATTTTACCTAATCCAGGTGCTTTAGCTAAAATGAACTAATAACAATTTCCTGATCACATTCCAATACCTCAGTTTTCTGATGTATATGCATGAATTAGACTTGGCCTTTGTGCTCCCTTTTATCCCTAAGCCAATGATGATGATCTCCCATGCCCACTAATTCCCCTTTCATCTGTCTCTATTGAAATGCTCCTCTTTTTTTTTTCATTCATCTGAAGTTTCACCTCCTCCATTATCTCTCGCTAAATAAAAATTTTCTTTTCCTCCCAAAATTTTCTTAAAGCACATTGTCCTGATCTTTCCTCTGCCCCATATCAAACTCTATTATACTTTTTTTTTGGATACATCATAAGGGGTCATTCCTCCTTGTCTCATTTCTTTTTGTTTGTTTGTTTTTGCTTTTTGCAGGGGCCATTGGGGTTAAGTGATTTAAGTCACATGGCTAGTTAAGTGTAAAGTGTCTAAGGCCAGATTTGAACTCAGGTCTTCCTGACTCCTGACTCCAGGGCTGGTGCTCTATTCACTTTACCACTTAGCGGCCCCCCATTTCTTAACCAGTCTTTATCACTGAATGGGTATTAACTCAGTCAAAGTGAGAGCTTGGAGAGCTGAAAAAGGCCAAGGTCTCCGCTGCATCTGGGACCATCTCCAGTCATTCTGATCTGAATCGTCCCTCTAGACCCAAATTATTCTGGAGGAGAAAATAAGGTTGATGATCTTGCATAACCCTCCCTCACTTAAATCCAGTTTGCTTGCAAGTGAATGTCATGATTCTCTTTGAAAATGAAGGACAAACAACAGCACATCCCCCTAATTTACATAATGTAAATTCATTGTGGACAAGCATTGTATAATTCTTTTCCTTTATATTACCAATACTTAGCACAGTGCCTTGCCTATACCTCATTGCTTCACAGTTCTTTTCTTTCATGGATGGGTGCTCCTTCCACCAGTGAAGATTCCCATTTTTTTAACTATCTCTTCATGCCTTAGGAAACAATCTCCATGAGCTATGACTGAAAATTCAGGTTCATCATGCATGCCTGCAATCCTAGCTACCAGTAAAGTTGAAGCTGGCAGACCCCTCAAGGCTAGGTTCTGAGCTACAGTGAGTTAGGCCAAGGTGTTCTCACTCATTTTGACATTAACATCCTGAGCTCCAAGAGGGGGCTGCAGAAGGGAGTCACCAGGTTGCCTACGCAGGAGCACAAAGGCTGAAATGAGAAACAAAGAAGGTCACAGCTCTCATACAGATCAGTAATAGGTACATGGGTAGCCTGTGGGCTTCCAGTTTGAGAAAGATGGGGTGAAATAAAAAGGAAGAGAAAGAAGAAAAGGAAGGAAGGAAGGAAGGAAGGAAGGAAGGAAGGAAGGAAGGAAGGAAGGAAGGAAGGAAGGAAGGAAGGAAGGAAGGAAGGAAGGAAGGAAGGAGGAAAAGGAAAGAAAGAGAAAGAAAGAAGAGAAAGAAGAGAAAGGGAGAAGAGAAGGAATAGAGGAGGAAGTAAAGAAAAAGTTATTTTCAGTTGATGATTTTTGTATCTCTTGTACCATTTGGCCAATTCTGAGGGTGGGGGGTTAAGGTATTTCTTTCTTTAGCATTATTTTGTGCCTCTTTTACCAAGCTATTAATTTTCTGTTCTTGATTTTCTTCCTTTGCTCTCATATCTTTATCCAAGTTTTCCCCTACCACTCTTATTTGAGTTTGAAAATAATTTTTTATCCATTCCAGGAATTCTTGTGGAGCTTGTGTCCAATTCACACCTTTTTTTTCTTTTGAAGGTTTCTTTATAGCTGTTTCAGCATCACTGCCTTCTGAGTTTGTGTCTTGATCTTCCCTGTCACCATAGTAGGTTTTTATAGTCAGGTTCTTTTTTGTTGTTGTCTTCTCATTTTTCCAACCTATTTCTTAACTTTGAACTTTATTTTAAATTTGGGCTCTGTTCATGGAGTTGGGTATGGGGAGGGACACTGTCATTTCAAGCTTCTTCACACTGCTCTTTTCAAAGATTGTTCTGGGTATGGGGGATTGTTAGCTTTCAGTGTTTCCAAGATGGTATTATCTGTGGAGAATGTAGTCACTGCTCTACTAGCTGGGTTCTGGTCCTTAACCAAAAAGGGTCTTTGAACCCTTGCAGCTTCAAACGACACTGCTCCTCAGTGACCCTACTCCCTTGGAACCAGAAGCAATATTGTTCCTCAGGACCCTTGTTCCCTTGTGATTGAAAGTGTTCCCCTCTACCTTTGAACTGTGACCTGGAAGAGGGTATGGTCACTGGAGTTGCCAAACGTCATCTGTCCCTGTACCCAGTGCTAACAAAGGGGTCCCCTGTAATCTCTTTTTGATCACTTGACCAATTCCCTTAACAACTCTGGCTTGAGAGCTTCTAGGGTGCAGATGCTGCAGTCACCACCTTAAAGTTCATCGTTGTTGTTGCATCCATGTTGGCTCTGGGCCTATCTGCTAATTTTTGAACATAATTGTCTCACCTCCTACTCCTCTCTTTACAAAGAAACAGCAGATGTAAAAAGAAAGGAAATGGAACCATTAATAGTGGTACATAATTTCAGTGGTCAGGCCAGAGTAGACTTCAGGAGACTGAATCACTGGCAGTTGTGGTGTTTTCCAGATTTCTCAACCCATAAACACCAAAGAAAAAGTAAAAGGTCACTGGGGGAACTCTGTTGATGCAGGGTGAGAGAAGAGCACAGTCTGGCCCCTGTACCTGGGCAGCAGAGGTGGTGGTGGCTAAAACTGCTGCCTCAGGCAACCGCTTCCAAAGCTCTAGGCCCACAAATCGTGGGTGGACCAAGTGACTGTTCAGAGAGTAATCATAGGACTCTCTTTGCTGGTGCTGAGGCATATTTCTCTGGCTTTTCCCTACTTGGATCTGGGTCACAGTCTTGGGTGGCAGTCTTTGGGTGAGAAGTGGCAGAACTTGGCATGAACATGCCAACATGGCAGAACTTGTTGAGGCTGTGGAGAGGCAAACCTCCTCACAGTTCTGAGGCAGGTGCCAAGAAGAATCTCTAACAACAGCTATGCAAAACTCCAAAAGTTTGGGACATAGTTCTCTCCACTATGAAAGCAGAGTTCTACCATGGCAAAGAGCTCAAAAGTCAAGTAATTGGCTGGCAAGATGAGCAAGCAGAGAAAGTGAAATCAAGCCATAGAATCTTTTTTTGGTGACAAAGATGATCAAAACATAGAACCAGAAGAAGACAACAAAGTCAAAACTCCTGCATCAAAAGCCTCCAAGAAAAATATGAACTGGTCAAAGACCATGGTGGAGCTCCAGAATGATTTTGAAAATCAAGTAAGAGAAATGGAGGGAAAATTGGGAGCAGAAATGAGAATGATGCAAGAAAATCATGAAAAATGAGTCAACAGCCTGACTGAAGAAAATAACACCTTAAAAAATAGACTAACTCAAATGGCAAAAGAGGCTTAAAAAGCCAATGAGGAGAAGAATGCCTTAAAAATCAGAATTGGCTAGATGGAAAAGGAATTTCAAAAGTTCACTGAAGAAAATAATTCCTTCAAAATTAGATTGGAGCAAGTGGAGGCTGATGACTTTATGAGAAATCAAGATACCATAATTTCAGTGGTCTGACACTACTCATTTTTCCTTCTTCTCTTTATCCATTGTATGCCTATGCTGTTTGTTCTGACATTTTCATCCTCTTATGATCAGGCGGAACTCCATAACTGAGTAAAACAGATGCTTTACTGATGACTATTCCATTCTGAACTCTTCCCTAGTCTTTAAACTTTCTTCCAGCACTCCTTGGCTCATGAACCTCCTTTCCCTTCCCATCCTTATTAAAGTGTATGTGTTTTTAACTTTCCTTTGCCCAATTAGGATGAGTGAAGTTTATCATATCTCTACCACCCTAATCTTTATCTCCATGAGTATATGTTCTCCTAGTGTGCACAAATAAGAAATAGTAAGTTCCTCCCTCTACTTTTGCATTTATTCTCTAATAAATTCTCTCTTTATACCTTTTTCTTTCCTCTTTGAAAGTGAATACCACAGAACAAAGCCATACCCAGACCCTGTATTTATCTTTCTTTACTCCTCTGTGACCCTTGGTGAAAGTGATAT
Organism: Petaurus breviceps papuanus; assembly: GCF_028583685.1. Classification (NCBI taxonomy): domain Eukaryota; kingdom Metazoa; phylum Chordata; class Mammalia; order Diprotodontia; family Petauridae; genus Petaurus; species Petaurus breviceps. Next base: position 42,571,686 of record NW_027186304.1, on the reverse strand, counting down.
TCTGAAGGGAAAAACTATCTCTTCAGATTAAATCTTCTGGTCACCCAGATAACATGGATATAAAGACTATAAGTTCCTACTGTGTCTGTATTTTATTGTTTTTTAAGCAATCATTTTATCCAATAATACAAAATTCAACCTTTGTATCTATTCCAAAATTGTCACTTGTACAAATATTATAGAATTATTGAGCCTTAGAAATGGGGGACCTTGAAGGCCATATAGTCCAATCCAACTATGATTTCCCTTTACAACATACGCATTTACACTAGATTCTAGGGCAGATAAACTGAAAGAGAACTTTAATCTACTGAGTACCTACATCAAGGAATGTATATAATGGGGAGACTTGTGTTCATCTACATTGGTCACCAGTGTTATATAATATGTCCTATACAGACTCAAAAAATATGGTCCTTACAGGTGTTGAGTCACCATATATTTTATTCCCAGATGCATGGCACAAATCCACCAATACCAATAATATGTATTTTATTGATTTTGTTAATTTGCAAAGTGTTATCTTACTTAAACTTACAAAACTCTATGAGACAGTTACATCAATTCCTAGAATGTTACAGAATCCTCTTAGGAAAATCTATAAAACTAGGAGAGAAACAAAAAGCCAGAAAGAGAGACTGAGACAAAGAAAAACAGAGACAGAGAGAAGAATTTATATTGCATGAAACAATAGTGAATGAAAAATGATTATGTCATTCACCTAGGTGGCAGGACGTTAAGTTACTTCACCAATATATCTTGGACAGGTGCTGCAGGCATATAATTAGATATGCAAAAAATTTACTCAATTAAAGGCAACTTTAGACAAAATGCATTAAAATTAAAAGAAAGATATGCATATTTCCTATCTCTAATTTCATATATGCTTTTAAGTCTAGAGTCAAAGAGGATATTGAAAAAATGTTCAAGATTTTATTTTTATCATAAAGCCAAAATAAAATAGTTCAGAAATGCTGAAACTTTTTGCCATTGCTTAATATTTTTTAGAAGGTTTCCTATAGGTTTTTTCTTACTGTTGTGAATAATAAAAAGCTATGGGATTCTGAGTAGCAGTCTTCAAATAATTATGAAATAGCTGATTAAGTTCAAAGTCAGTATGGAAATCTGTTCTCTTAAAAGTCTTCCATAATCTATCTCTAGAGAGAGATAATTCTATCAAATTTGAATTAATCCATAGATAATGGAGAGAATAGTTCTCACTCTTATGTATGTATATATATATATGCCATGAATATTGCATAGATTTTCATATTTCACATAAAAATACTGAGGATCATATTACATTTGGGAATAATTGTAAACAATATGAGGTATGAGACCATTTCTAACAGAGATTTATCAAATGCTGACATAAGATTTGACCAAAAAGTCATAGCCCTCATTCTCAGGGGAAAGGATTTTCTGAATGCAGTCCATGCAATGGTTCCTCTCTAGCTATAATAAAACATTGTTTTAAACTGCTCTGTCTTGTATCATTATAAAGTATAATCAGCTCTTAGCACTATCACTAGTGAAGTCTATAGTAAAATTAATTATAGTTCATTTTAAGAAGTCAAAAATAGGCTTTTTATCAGGAAGCCTAAATTAAAGCATTCCAAACCGAGTTCCAGTATTAAAATAGTACGGTACAATTTACTCATCATGGTATAAGTAGCTATTAATTTTATTCTGTATGCAGGAGTATATATCATTTCCTCTTTCTATATTCTATTTGCCCCATAATTCTAGGATTAGTTTTAAGTTTTCCTTTGGAATTCCATGTAAAAGGGAAACTTTTATAGGAAAATGAAAATAAATGAAATTGAGTCCTGTGTTAATGATGAATAAGATCAGAATCTCAAATCGTTAAGTCTATATTTTCTTTTTTTTTTCTTTTTGGAGGGCAATTGGAATTAAGTGACTTACCCAAAGTCACATAGCTAGTAAGTGTGTCAAGTGTCTGAAGCCTGATTTGAACTCAGGTCCTTCTGACTACAGAGCTATTCACTGCACCACCTACCCACCCCAAGTCTGTATTTTCTAAAGTAGGAAATAAGTCTGGTTTTTGAGTGATGTGTTTTAAATATCATATATGCATTAGTCATGGAATTCAGTAGGGGATAGTATGGCACAATGGAAAGCATTGTTTCAGGTCTCAAGAGTTGAAGGATTTGGATGTAAAACCTAGCTCTGATGTTAAATATACCCCCAACCTCACTTTAAGTAATCTTCAAATTTCATAAGCATACCAATTATGGATTCATCCATGTCATTTATACAAATGTTAAATACCACTGGGTCAAGCACAAATTCTTGGTGTATTCCACTGGGGACCTCCTTCCAAGCTGACATTGATGTGTAGAGACAGTAACATTGCTTCAACCAATTCTGAATCCCCTTAACTGTCCTATCATCTAGCTCTAATCTTTTCTACAAGAGTCATATGGGACACTGTCAAAATTTTCACTCAAATCTAGGTAAACTATATGGACTATGCCCCACGATCACTGTAGAGTAATTGGAGAACTCCTCAAATTGATCAGAGACTCCTCTAATCCTTACATACATTTTTCTAGTTTTTTTTTTAGTTTACATCATTCATTTACACTAGATTTTGAGTTACAAATTTTCTCCCCATTTTTCCCCTACACACCACACCAAAATAGCGATCCCACTGAATATCCCCTCCCCCAATCTGCTCTCTCCCATATTTTCCCCCATTCCCCATTTGACTTTCCAGTATGTGGATGTCTATGTCCCAGTGCCTGTATATCTTATTTCCCAGTTACATGTGAAATAATATATCTCTATCTATCTATCTATCTATCTATCTATCTATCTATCTATCTATCTATCTGTCTATTAACATTTGATTTTAAACCTTTGAATTCCAGATTCTTTACCTACCTCCCTTGTCACCTACCCTTACTGGGAAGATAAGCAATTCAATATAGGTTGTACATGTGTAGCTATGCAAAACATTTACATAGTAGATATATTGTGAAAGACTGTCTATATTTCCGTCCATCCCATCCCCCCACTTGTTCTATTCTCTACTTTGATCCTGTCCCTTTCCAAAAGTGGGTGCTTCTAACTTCCCTCCCCCCACCAGCCTGCCTTCCCTTCCATCATCCCCCCTCTCATTTCCTTCCCCTGACTCTCCTGTAGGGTGAGATACCCTATTTAGTGTGTATGTCATTCCCTCCCTAAGCCAAATTCACTGAGAATAAGGTTGACTTATTCCCTTTTGCCTTTCTGTTCTTCCCCTACACTGTAAGTTTTCCATTGCCTCTTCTGTATGAGATAATTTACCCCATTCTATCTCTCCCCATCTCCTTTCATTATATTCCTCTCTCCCAACTTAATTTTACCTTTTAAGTATCATGGCTTACTATTCAATGGGTCCTCTACACTCTATGTATATCTATACACATATATACACACATTCACATATATATTTGTACGCCCATATACCCTCCTATATAGGCATCATATGTTTCTATTGCCTTCAACTACTCTCATACTGAGAAATTATCAAGTTACAATTATCATTTTTCCATGTAGGAATGTATTAGTTCAACTTTGATAACTTCCTTATGGTTTCTTTTCCCTGTTTACCTTCTTATGCTTCTCTTGCCTCTTGTATCTGAATGTCAAATTTTCTATTCAACTATGGCTTTTTCATCAAGAATGCTTGAAAGTCCTCTATTCCATTGAATGACCATATTTTTCCCCTAAAACATGATACTCAGTTTTACTGGGTAGGTGATTCTTAGTTTTAATCCCAGCTCCTTTGACTTACACAACATCATATTCCAAGCCCTTAAATCCCTCAATGTAGAAGCTGCCAGATCCTGTGTTATCCTGATTGTGTTTCTACAGTATTCAAATTGTTTCTTCCTGGCTGCTTGTAATATTCTCTCCTTGATCTGGGAACTCTGGAAACTGACTATAATATTCCTAGGAGTTTTCTTTTTGGAATCTTTTTCAGGAGGTGATTGGTGGTTTCTTTCAACCTCCATTTTGCCCTCTGGTTCTAAAACATCAGGGCAATTTTCCTTGAGAATTTCTTGGAGGATGATTTCTAGGTTCTTTTTTTGATCATGGCTTTCAGGTAGTCTAGTAATTTTTAAATTATCTCTCCTGGATCTATTTTCCAGGTCAGTGGTTTTTCCAATGAGATATTTCACATTGCCTTCTATTCTTTCATTTGTTTGGATCTGTTTAATAGTATCTTGATTTCTCATAAAGTCACTGGCTTCTATTTGCTCCAATCTAATTCTGAAAGAATGATTCTCTTCAGTGAGTTTTTGAGATTCTTCAGTCAGGCTGTTAACTCTCATTTTATAATTTTCTTGCAACATTCTCATTTCTCTTCCCATTTTTCAACTTCTCTTATTTGGCTTTCAAAATCCTTCTTAAGCTCCTCTATGGCCTGTAAGCAGCTAATTCATTTCTTGGAAGCTTCTGGTGCAGGAGCTCTGACTTCACTGTCTTCCTCCTGTTCCACGCTTTGATCCTTTTTGTCCTGAAAAAAGGAATCCAGAATGGGACTGCTGTGCTTTCCTTGCTTCCCTCTATTGCTCGTATTGCCACTCAATTACTTGACTTTTGAGCTTTTTGCCACAGTAGAACTCTGCTACCAGAGTGGGGAGCTTTGTCCCATTCACTGGGGTTTTCTCAGCTGCTGGAGCTATTAGTTGGGCGCCCTCTCTGAAACCTCCACATGCTCTGGGAAACTGGTCATGCACCCCATGATCTACACCCTAGACTGCAATCCAGACCCAAGCAGGTTAAAGCAAGAGGGATTACCCCTCAGACTGGAAGCTTGGTCCCCTACAATCTGCAGGCCGGGAGCTCTGAAGCAGCCACTTGGCAGTGACTGCATGGCCACGGTGCTTCAGATGCTTCTCCCTCCTGGGGGTAAAGGCCACACTCCCACACTACCGAATCCCAAAGTCCACACTACACTGACCTCCCACTTTGTCCTTTGCATCTATGGGATGATAATTCTGGAAACTGCCACAACTGCTGGTGATCCGAAGTCCTTCCAGCCGGTGGCTGTTCAGGCTTCCCATAGGCTAAAACCCCAGGCTTGGGCAGGGCTGGGCTCAGCTCCCAATATGCTGCACTGGCCACTTCCTGCCATTCTGCTGGGCTGTCCTCAATGGGAGGTTAGCTTCTCTGTGTCATTTTATGGGTTCTGTAGCTACAAAGTTTCACCTTTTACATGAAATGGAGGAGGTGGGAGCAGGAGTCCCATGGAAGTCCTATTTCTACTCCGCCATTTTGACTTACATACATTCTAAGAGATATCAGGGCTTCATTGTTATCCAGTTTCCAATAGTGGCCTCAACAAGTCACCCAATAACTACTCTATCCCCTTTTTCTCTGATAATTATTGGATAGAATCCATCCTCTTCAGGTGGATCCACATCATCGTTCCTTGATAGCCAAGCAGCTTGGTCCTTTTGAGAATATAGTTTCTTTTTTCCAGGAAAAGCTTCCTAGCTGTCACTTAGCTCTAAGAGTTCTGGACATATTTTTTTTTTTTTTGCCAAATATTATTATTTGTTCTCTGCATAACAAAATTTCAAGATCCATTCTCTTGAATCTACCTTGCAGTCTACCCTGAATCTTCAGATCCCCTTTCCTTGTTTTCAGATCGAAATTTTTGTCACACTCTTTTAGCTGAATCAACAGGGTACTCTGAGAAGGAGATAGAACGATGCGTATATCAGGAAAATCAAACTACCATCAACACCACCTTGACTAACTTCTCCCCTTGGATGTAATGGTAATGGGAATTTGAAGATCTTCCCTAACCCTTAATAGGTCTAAGAAAATTTAAAAACCTTCCCTACTTTGAAAATAAACTCTGCCCCCTAATAGACTGAATGAAATCACATGGAGCCTGTAGTGGGAGGAATTTGCTGAAGGGTAGAGCACAGTTCACAGGAAGCTGGGAGTCAGAGCCAGCTAGAGGAGAGGAGGAGAACATGCTTTCTAGGGAGAGAGATAGACTTGTGAGTAAATATTGGTCTTATGTTGGTGTTTGTGAGAAGGCTAAAGAATAATGTGTCTCTCTGCTATGTTGTGGTGCTATGACGGATTCAGTTTCCTGGTGTTGGGATTTAGTTTTCTGGTGTCAGAATGAATGTTTTGCTTCTGTCTTATATATGGAGAGTCTATTATATTTTGAGATTGAGCACCATGCAGGTATATTTATAGTGATCATGGGTACTGTGAATATTGCATTGGTGCTACAGACCCTGAAGGAGACAGTTCAGATCCTGAAACAAAGAACCTTGGAAATGGTAATGTTCTCCAAACCACTAGACCCACTTCCTGCCCATGCTCCTCAGTCATCATTTAGGTAGAGAAATCATAGTGTAGAAGCAGGCTTAGCTTCCTCACCACCAGCAGTAACAACAAACATATTGATATGCATCAAGAACTCTAGGAATCACAGTACCGCCTACACCATAAGACCTACTTTCAGTCCAGCCCTCATTCAGCCTCCTGGGAGGAGGCTCCTGTGGAGAAATGGCCACCCATCCTTACTAAATACGAATCAACTATCATTCACAGGACAATCAATCCTGAAGGAAAGACAGAAGGTAGCATTTACCTGGCAAGTCAACTGCTACAACCTTGACTACCATCTCCCCTCACACAGTGATAGAGATCACTCTGGACCTTGAACCCCAAATCTTCTAGCCCAGCATCTTCAGCCAGCACATTGGGAAGCAGTTTCTGAGGAGATGCAGCTTGTCAAGTGTTCCTGCAGGAGCCACAGAAACACCTACTGAAGACCCAGAAAAGAAATCTCTTTTCTCTAAAGTCCTTGACACTGTCAAATAGTTCAACATCAAAAATTGATATGATTTTATCCATAGAAATGTCATTCAGTAAGAGGCCTTGTCCTCTGTTTGGCTACTAGACCTTAAGAACCATGAGACCTTCCCTTCCAATGGTAGCTGAAATTGTCCATGAGTTGTCTCTCCCATTAGAATGGGGGCACCCTGAGAGGGGACTGTCGTTACTTTCCCTTTTCATCCCCAGTACTTTTGCATATGACAAGCACTTTTCTGTTTTCATTTATTCATTTGCTTAACTCCACTCTCCCTGATAGCTTAGAAAGTAAATGCCCTTTACCTTCTCTCCTGGTAGACATTTGCTTCAAACATAGGTAGCAGTCCTTTGGCCATAGCAGAAATTAAAACATTGCACCCTTTTTGAAGGCCCTACAAACTTCTCTGTTCTTTATACTTATCTCTGTGGGGCCCAGACTTGAACCTGAATGTGAAGGAGGGAAAGGAGAGGAGGGGTTTCCTCTCCCAAGGAATGCTCTGCAGGTGTGGGGGTAATCTGAGATGTGTGTGAGAGAACAACACAGAAAGAGACAGAAAGATTGACAGGCAAAGATAGACAGAAAAAACAAATGGAAGAAAAAAATCTTTGACCTTGGGGTACAGAAACAGAGACTGTTCTCAGCTTTCTATGAGTATTTTTCCATAAACCCTAGAACAACACATTCTCTTCAAGATACATAAGGAACAGCTTTAAATAACCTACCTCCTACCTCCTTGATTTCTACCAAAGATCTTCCTCAAAGAAAATATCTTGTCCTTGATCGAAGAAGCCGTTTTTGGAAACCTCTCTCTAGTCTCTTCATCATCTATTCTAGTAGATAAAGAATGCAGCTATTGGTTGTCACCAGGCATGAAAAACTAGGCAGACATAAAAGTGCTGACCTCTTTTGAACATTTTAAATTAATGAAAACTCTGTGGATAAATTTCTCTTTGAATACATCTTAGGCAGTTCTCATAAAGTTTCATTAAAGTGAGGAGCACATCTTCGGCTGTGTTATTGTTTCAGCCTCTAGACAATAAACAAGGATAATATCTTGTCAGTACTAAATCATTATTTTAAATATCTTAACTATTTAATCATCCTCCCTGTTGAACTGGCTTAATTAAATCAATATAAACTGCACAAAATCTGTGCTGAAAAAACTTTAATTCTCTGTAAGCCTTGCTAAATTCTGTTCAGATGATATGTTCCTTAGAAAGCAATATAGTCTGTTTAATGTGTAAAGGATAGAGGGGAGCTATGGCACATTGCTAAGGAAATTGTTTAATGAGGGAACTCCAGCATTGTTTCTTTTTTAAAAGAATGTTGACTTAGAAGGAGGAGGGAAGTTGACCCTAAAAGGAGTCCAGGGGAATGCTGAGTAAATAGGGAGAATCAGGCAGAGAAAACCTTTTTGCTTTTGAAAGAGAGAGACATGAGATTTCGTGCTATCAAACATGTCCAAAAATCTAATTTTCTTATGCTGCTTCTGGAGAAGCCAGGAGCAGGATCCTAGAGAAAAGATGCTAGTGTTTTTCTTCCTTACTGGCAGTTTTGTTTAATATTTCCCCTCTTATATTCATTGAGGCAAGTAAAGGTTGAGGAATAAAGACACTACATGTTATAGTTGGAAGGAGCCTAAAGAGTTCTAGATCTAGAACAAGAAGGTACCTCGGTGTCCATTTAGTCCAAATAACTCATTTAACAGGTGAGGAAATTGAAAGTCAGGGTGGCTAAGTGACTTGCCTAATGTCACATTGTATTAAGTAGCTGCGATAGCATTCCACTGCAAAACCAGTGTTTTTTCCACTATTCTCCTCTGCCTATGTCATAATTTTACTTAAGGCAGGATTCTTCCAAACAATAAGAACTTGGTTGTTTGGGTAAAATTAGGGAACCTTGGAGGTGGGAAAGAAATTGGTCTCTCTGTCTTAGAACTGAGGATAAAGATGATCAACCCATCATTCTAATACTTGTGTATCGGATACAGATTGGAAAAGGGAGAAACCTGAAGTAGGTATCCCCACTGCAATGTTCACACTGGGAGATCAAGTCTGGATTTAGAGGACCTGGTTTTAAATCCTGACTCTTCCATTTATTTACTTGTATGACCTTGGCTAAGTCACTTCACCTCTGTAACAGCTTCCTTGCCTGTAAAATGAAGGATTTGAACATCATGTTTTCTAAGGTTCCTTCCAAATTTGTGAACTTAGCTTGGTGAACATGTTCAATAAATTTCCAGGATTTCATATTAGTGGTTATATTCCCTATTCAGAGAAATTGTTTTTTGGAGAACTGCCCATTTGAATTAGACTAGAATTATCCAAATTAATCCCTCTGTGTTTTACTCTTTGTAGACTTGGCAAACACATATCCACACATTAACATTTGTACATATATGTATATTCCATTTTTCAAGTAGATCAGTATCTGTAATTTATTGAGGGGATGGGATTTTCTTTTCTTTTTTTTTTTTTTTTTCTTTTTTTTTGGAGGGCAATTAGGGTTAAGCTATTTGCCCAAGGTCACA
>NW_027186304.1:42530729-42562200 GCF_028583685.1 Petaurus breviceps papuanus | reverse complement strand
GTGTGTGTGTGTGTGTGTGTGTGTGTGTGTGAAGTGTCTGAGGTCAGACTTGAACCCAGGTCCTCCTGACTCCACAGCTGATGCTCTATTCACTGTACCACCTAGACGCCTTGGGGATGGGATTTTCTATGAAAATACTTTTTGTCTGCTAGCTGTTGTGGCTTCAAAGATAAACTTTGTATGTGTATTAGTATTAAGAAATTCTAAGGCCTTCATCCATACTGAAACAGTACTGTATGATAAATAATAATGATATTAATAATTATAATAATAAATGATAACAATAGTAATATAAACATCAACATAAAGTTTAGAGTTTGCAAAGTAATAGATAGGAAATCAATTGCTGTATGACTCTAATTATCATCTCCAAGACTTCCCAGACCAAAATGCCCCTCCCTGGCCACCCCCTCCCCTTTATGTGATGGTTTGCTCTGTTAGAATATAAATTATTTGAGAAAAGGTTGTGTGTGTATATATATATATATATACGTACATATATACTTATATGCACATATTGTATATATGTGTATCTGTATATACACACATATACATATACATGCATGCATGTATCACTAGTACTTAGCACAGTGTCTCAAACATGGTGCATCCTTAATAAACCTTTTATTTCATTTGTTTACCCATATTCAAGGGATGAGGTCCAAAGAGGTTGTTACTTGCCCTGGGGTCACACAGCTCCTAAGTGTAAGAGGCAGCATTCCCTCAAACCCTGGTCTTTCTCAGACAAAGCACTCTTCACTTCACCACACTTAGGGGTTAAATAAGTTTCTGTGGATTGATTGAAGAACCTGACCCCTAAGCATAAAATTATTTCTATGGAAAAATTTCATCTAAATCCTCATTTATAACTCACAAATAAAGTTTTGGAATATGAACTATATGTACATTTGCATGTACTTATCTATTTTACTCTCTGATATTTCTTGTTTTTATTTTTACAATATTTTGTAAAAACAAAACAGCGAATACTGAATTGAAATGCATTGCTCTGATTTGTAGCTCAGACTCAAGCATCAAGTGCTTCTGCTTTGCCATTCAGACCACGGATCACATACCCAATGCACCACAACTCGTCTGACAGCAGCTTCCTCTAATTGCAGGCAAAATACCTAAGAGGAAATAAACAGCCTCTTGAGTGCTGAGCTTGCAAACCTAATCTATAAAGTGATGACAGCAAATATCACAAAAACTAACCCAACTCATAGCACAGGTAAATCAAAGTCTTTTTGACTGTATACTTCTTCCTATGGGAAGGATCTCTAACTAACTTTGAACAGAACATCATCCTAAATCAGAACTCTTCCCATAATTCTTTTCTGAATGAGTCATAGCTCTGACTTTTATCATCCTTCTCTGTCCCATTTGTTTTGTTTTGTTTGGGTTTGAAGTTTTACTTGCCAACAGTCCTTTGCACCTAGTAGGAATTCAATAAATACTTAATAACAGGATCTTTTCCTCTGTTGTTATTTCTTTTAAATTTACCTTCCTCTTTTTAGTTTCAGATACATTGACTCTTGCTTCTAATGATGATAATTCCCATAGCCTAGTGGCTTTCTTTATTGCAGAGAACTGTAACATTTACTTTTTTGTGTCTTGGTAACTTTTCTTTTGGTTAGGTGTTGCATTGTAAACATCCATGCCAAGGCCACTAGCAAACTCTCCACTCCAAAGGGCTTTTTTTTCTCCTTGGAGAACCATTCATCAACTCATTATGCATGTGCATAAAGATTCCAAATTTTTTGCATAAATCATATCAAGCAACTTTAGTCTCTTTTTGGATTCAAAATGAATGTCCACTGAGGTAAGTTTACCTGTCACAAAACTGAGAATGATGTGCCTGTATTAAGGGTGCAGCTACATATGTGAAATGTGAGGACATAACAGGCAGGTCTGTTGCCCACACCTGTGTTCTATCCATCTAGCCCAAAGCAGGTGGGCCATTATACAGGGGACAGATTCACCAGGGCAGCATGTGCAGTAAGATAAAGACAACTCTGTGTTAGAGAAAAAGCCAGATGTAGCGCAATTCCAGACAGGGCACAATTGAATTATACTGTCCCCAGGGAGGAGAAATGTATACCGCAAAGCATATGCCATGTACTACTAATAGATGTGTCTGGGGCTGACAAGCATCAAAATGCAAAACAGAAAGTGCTTTGACAAAGTTATACAGTTTCTCCAAATGGCCTTTATTTACATTGCATACTGTCAAAGTTGTTTCAGTCCCTACTGAAGTATGGTTTAAAGAGACCTCTTCTTGGGTAAGTCTCTCTCCAATTTATAGCATTGCTGGGCACTCTGATAACATACCCAGTACTTAGAGGGGAACAAGTCTAGGTGAGTGTCATTCCATTTCTTTTCAGAAGGACTTGATTATCCTCCAATTTCCTTTCTTCCTTCGCATCTATCACAGGAAGAGGCCATTTTACTTTCACTTCCACCTCTAATCAAAATGAGAGCTAAGCCAGCACACTACTTTTCTCCTATCTCACTGAAAGAACTGAGTATAATGGTGAGGTTAGAAATGACATTAACCAGCTCTGGAAGTCATTGAAATCTAGCAATCCCTTCTCCCTGGCTTAAAAGCAGACACTCAGTGGCAATACTTTTGACCCCTCCTGAGTCATGCTGAATTTCAGCAGACACATAAAACTTCTTTTTTGTGTGAATTTATTTATTTTTAGTTTACAACATTCAGCTTCACAAGTTTTTGAATTGCAAATTTTCTGTCCCTCCCTCCCACACTCCTTCTCCCCAAAATGGCAAGCAATCAGATATAGGTTCAACATATGCATTCACATTAAACATTGCACATTAGTCATGTTGCAAAGAAGAATTATAACCAATGGAATGCGCTACAAGCAAGAAGAAACAAAACAAAAAAGAGAGCAAATAATATGCTTCGATCTATATTCAGACTCCATCTTTCTTTCTCTGGATGTGGATAGCATTTTCCATCATGATGCTTTTGGAGTTGTCTTAGAACCTTGCATTGCTGAGAACAGCCTTATCAAAGTTAATCATCACACAATGTGTCTGTAGCTATGTACAATGTTCTCCTGGTTCTGCTCCCCTCACTCAGCATCAGTTCATATAAGTCTGAATAAACTTCTAATAATTCTGTTTGCAAAGATAATATTCAGAATTTCTGCCTAGACATTAAGCTGATGACAAGAATACTGCAATAATTTACTAACAAGCATTTATTTATTTCACATTATAGGGGAGCAATTGAAGGTTTCTGGGCAAGAAAAGTGACATAATGAAAACAGTATCTCAGCTTCAGTAGGAAAAAGAGAAACCAAGAGATTAATCACCTTTTTAATTGTAATTGAATTCATACTTGAGAATGTTAGGCAGAAGAGAGCCTATAAAAATTTCTGTTTCCATTAGAGATGACTATGTAAATGCCAATGACCAATAAAGAGATACTGAGGACACTAGCAATCTTCATATCAAGAGAAAAGGGGGAAACCCCTTGTAAGTAAAATAAGGCTGGTTTAGGAGCCCCTAGAACCTGAACCCCTAGCACAGTGAACAAGCAGTGCAAGCAAGTAGTTTTCTATAACAGTTAGCAAAGCTAGATTGCCAAGAAGCTCAAAGGATTGGAAGCAAGTTTGGATAGCAAAGGGGATATTGCAGTGACCTAAAGAAAAAGTATAATTTGTTCCTGCCGGAACCAACTAACAACCACATATGCACAAGTAAAATTTGCTTTTTATTCTAGGGTATATATTGAAGGGGGAGGGGTCAGGAGGTTGGAACAAATTTTACTTTTCAAAATGCCAAGAAAATGAAAACTTCCTTGAAAAAAATGAAAGAAAAGGGCTACTAGATGGCACAGTAGGTAAAGCACTGGCCCTGGAATTAGGACAACCTGAGTTCAAATCTGGCCTCAGATATTTACACTGATTGTGTGACCCTGGGCAAGTCACTTAGCCCCTATTGTCTCTGTGGAGGGGGGAGGGGAGGAAAACCCTCAAGGTATAACAAAAAAGAGGCAAAGCCTAATCTGTGTCAAAAGGTTATAGAATTGAAGAATATGAAAGAGAAGGAATGGAGAAGAAAGACCATGGAACATTTGTAACTAATGAAAAAGAAATGATGTTCTTCCTTTGGGGTGGAATGGAGGGAGAAGGCAGCTGGAACATCTTAGAAGGAAATCATTTATTCTTCTCTTGAGAATGATGATTATGGGGTTATCATGAGATAACCAGTAATTATCAAAAGAAAAAGAAAAGGGTACTAGTGATTGCTGACTCCCTGTGGAGAGCTACTGAGACAGGTATTGGTCAACCTGACAGCAAGAATATGTTTTCTGTCTTCCTGGGAGGAGGAAACATTTCTAGGATGGCACTACAGAGAATTCTTGTACTTAACTACTACCAACTCCTTTTGATTTATGTGGGGAAACAAGAATACCCTAAAGAGGTCTCTGGGAAGTAGAGTTAAAAGATGATCAGGATCTAAGTAAGTAACTGAAGACTTGGAACAAAAGTGGTATTTTGATCACTACAATAAATTAAAAATAGAACAATAAGACAAGGAAGACAGATTGGATATTTCAGGTGCGGGGAACCTTTTAGGTCCTTGGGTATGACCTTTTGACTGAGTCCAAGTTTTACAGAACAAATCCTTTTAGTAAAGGGATTCATTCTGTGAAGTTTGGATTCAGTCAAAGATTCACTTGAGATCTAGGGGGCCACATGTAGCCTTGAGGCCACAGGCTCCCCACACTTGGGATAATTCATCATTTGGCTAAGAAATGGCATTCAAAAATGGAATTGCAATTTGGACCACAGCATAAAATTTGTGAGAGATGGAATCTTAATTATGGATAGAATACTACTAAGAAGGTACAAGTAAAACTATTCGCCTTTTTTCTAAATCTGATGAATCACCAAATTTAAAATGGAAGAGAAAGAAAACTGCCTACACAGATATTAAATAAATGTTTTTATCATCTATTCATTAATTAGAAGTGGATTTTAAAAGATGTACTTAAAATGGCAGGGCAGGTGAGGGAGAATGAATAACAAGAGGCATCATTTTACATAAGAATATTGATAGAAATGCTGAAGTCCAGAAAGAGCTAAGGTGAACAATGAATGCTAAAGAACAATTTGAAGGAAGTATGTAAACGGAAGATTAGGGTAGGGATAGAAGAACTCCATTCTGGAGAAGAGTCATACCAGACTTTGAAGTCCTAGCAGATCTATTAGTTGTCAATATTTTTTAAACTACCTTGGAACATGTCAGACCAGTGAAAATGTATTTCTCATTTGGATCTAAATTTTGCTTACTATTGTTGTTGTATTTTGAAGATAACTTGCTGTAACAAAAGTAATCTATTGGGATCTAATAACCGTGGTCTGATTAACTAAAATAGTTATTTAATATATTTTAAAGATTTTTTAGATTAATAGAATCTCTCCCGACATTCTTCTGTTACCTCCCAGAGAATCATTTGATATTAAAAAATATTTTTAAAGAAAAAAAGAAAAGAAAAATCTGCAAAGCTGGTCAATCAAAAAAGACTGAAAAATACATGGGACATTCTACAATCACAGACCACCTACCTCTGCAAAGGAATAGGATGGAAGTGTATTTTCATATTTCTTCTATGAGATCATGGTTTTCCTTCGTAATTTTGCTAATTCACTTTAGATTTCTTTGTTTTCTTTCTATTTACAAACTTCTAGTCATTTTGAATATTGTTTCTTTAGCTCTATTTCCTTTACTCTGTATCAGATCATGTAAATCTTTTGTATTATCCTCTTTGTTTTTTTTCATAACAAACAGTTTCAACTTTGTTTCCAATCCTTTACTATTATAAATATTTTGGCTTATATGGGGGAGTTTTTCCTTATCAAGTCTTTTTTGGATTTATGCATAATAGTAGAATATTTGTGTTGAAGTGCATTAACATTTTAGTCATTTTGCATAATTATTATTCATATTGCTTTCCAAAATGATTCACAGCTCTACCACCAATGCATGAGCATTCTTATATGCAGACAACACCTCCAACATTGACTATTCCCAAAGAGAAGCTTTTCTGCTTTATTTAATCAGTTAAATTTTTTAATCTTTAATCATTTTTGCCAATTTTCTTGATGTGAGGTTATTTTGAAACCTCGTGGTTGTTCTGAGTTCCATTTCTCTTATTAGTGATTTGGAGCATATATATGCATATAAATGTATATATATACATATACACACATACACATTTGTGTTCATGAACATATAAGCATGTTTAAATATACATAGTGCATATATTACTTGTTCGTATTTATATAAAACCACATCTATGTCTATGTGTATTTGCATGTGTAATTATATGCACACACATATGTATCTTTAAA
The DNA here is from genome assembly GCF_028583685.1 of Petaurus breviceps papuanus. Lineage (NCBI taxonomy): Eukaryota > Metazoa > Chordata > Mammalia > Diprotodontia > Petauridae > Petaurus > Petaurus breviceps. Next base: position 42,555,814 of record NW_027186304.1, on the reverse strand, counting down.
TATATTTATATATTATATGATCTGCTTCTCTCCTAAATTTTTATGATATGATACTTAATATTAAGGTCATATATCCATTTTGAATTTATTGTAAAATATTTCATAAAATATTGGTCTAAGTCTGATTTCTGCCAGATCATTTTCCTGTTTTCCCATGAGTTTTTTTCAAATAGGAAATTCTTTCCTAGTTATATATATATATATATATATATGTATATATATATATAGAGAGAGAGAGAGATGTGTGTATATATATATATATATAGGTATATACATGTATGTGTGTATTATTTTGTCAAACACTAGGTTATTCAGTTCCATTATTTCTAGTTCTCTTTTGTCTTATCTGTTTCATTGATCTCTATTTTTTAACCAATACCAAATAATTTTGTTGGCTGTTGCTTGCTTCCTGGTGCTTTTGTTTGTTTTATTTTTATAAATAGGATGGATAGAATGTTTGCAGATGAAAAGTAGTTATAAAATTAGAAAGGACATAACAAGGATCAATGACTGAAAATAATAAGAATGCAAATTTCAGTTTAGCACAATTAAAACCTTCCTAATAATTAGAACTATTTATGTATATATATATATATGTATATGAGAGAAATAGAATATATATTATATAATAGAATGGTTAGCTCAAATTTTAAAACCTTCTGTATTTCTTCAAAGAGTTCATCAGTCAGTGAACAAATATTTATTAAGCATTTATTTTGTGGAAGGCACTGGGAATACAAAGAAAAGGGGGGAGGGAAGGTATCTACCCTCAAGCGCTCACATTCTAATGAAAGAGAAAACATGCAATGTAGGCATTTTTCAAGGTAGTATTCATAACTTGGGTAGGAGATTGGAGAAGAACCCTCAGTATTCTTTTACAACTATATGATTCTATAGTTTTATGAGAGCAAGAAGACAGGACTAGTCTACTTATTTTGCCTTTGTTTTCTCTATTAAGGTAAATGATCTTAAGAGAAATGACCTTTGTTTAAAACTTTCTTTGTATTCTCCCACATTTAGCGCAGTGTTTAGCATGTAGTAGGTGCTTAATAAATTCCTGTTGATTTGATTTGAGCTGTGAAAGACAAAAATAACTAATAGAGAGAATAAACCCAAGATAAATGAGAAAAGTAACTTTCCTCAAAGTGCTCAAATGAGCAGGCCCATATTAACTACACTTTAGTGTATTGAAATAAGAGGCAAACTTGATTACTCTGCTAATGTCAATGATGTTTAAAGGATTCTGGAAAGTAGAAAAAGTACCATAGAACTGGAAACAGACAAACATTTGTTTAATTTCATTGAAATGTCACCCAGTTTTAAAAAAAACAATGAAGAGATTAGATTTTACAAATCATGGTCCGGTGAGCTTGACTTCCAATGCATGGCAAAATTGTTGATGTGTTATTAAAGGAATGGTTCATGAGCATTTAAAAAAGGATACAGTTAGTAGTATTCCTTAAGTCAAAAAATAGGTTATGTGAGACTTATTTCATCTTTTAGCAGTGTAACTATTTCTTTGTAGATCATAGGAATTCTGTAAATACATTATACTTGGAATTTAACAAAATATTTGAGAGAGCCTCATGTGTTTTCCATGGAGATTTAAAGCAGGGATGTGGGCTGAATAATAATGTATGACATCTATATATAACTTTTTTTTTTTAAGCAATTGGGGTTAAGTAACTTGCTCAAGTTTACATGGCCAGTTATTTCTGGGTGTGGTGCTGAGTATCTGAGCCCAGATTTGATCCAGATCATCTCAACACTGGAGCCGGTGCTCTTACTTGCTGAGCCACCTGGCTGCCCCAAAGCAATTGGGGTTAAGTAACTTGCTCAAGGTTACACGGCCAGGTGTTTCTGGGTGGGTACTAAGTGTCTGAGCCCGGGATTTGATCTCCAGGTCTTCTCAACACTGGAGCCAGTGCTCTTACTCGCTGTGCTACCTGGCCGCCCCCTATATATAACTTTTAATAAATCTCACCAACTCTGTGAACTATATACTATAGGTATTGTCAAAAACTGAGGTTCTGAAGAGTCCAGTGACTTGCCCAAGGTCTCATGGTTACCCAGTTAAGACAGGGGAAGTCTCAGTTTTTCCTGACTCTGAATGCATCATCCTATTCACTCTACCCCAGTGCATCTCTTAGTTAAAGATTAAGTTGGCACACACTGAATACTCATGTTGTCATTCTTGTTCTTGTTGTTCAGTCATTTCACTAGTATCAGACTCTTCATGATCCCATTTGGGATTTTCTTGACAAAGATATTGGCATGATTTTCCATTTCCTTCTCCAGCTCATTTTACAGATGAAGGAACAAAGGCAAAGATAATTAAGTCACTTGTGAAGGGTCACACAGGTAGTAAGTATCTGAGGCTGGCTTTGAACTCAGGAATATGAATCTTCCTGACTCCAGGCCTGGTACTCTATTCATTATGCCACCTAGCTGCTCAGAGATTAATAGTCACCAATGAATCAATGTCAAGCTAAAGGAAAATCTCTAATGGAGTGTTTTGGAATCTATTCTTGGCCCAGTAATATTCATCATTTTTTAAATTATTTGCATGGCTTGTCTTTGAAAGTTGCAGGTGGCATAAAGCTTATCAAGAGAGTAAACACATTGGATAACAGAACCAAAATTCAAAAAGTCTCCACATTGTGGAAATAGAGGCAAAGAAATTAATAAGATTATAGTGAAAAAGGCAAAGTTCTGTATTTGGATGAAAATGAACTTCACAAGCATAGGATGAGGAAAGAATTACAATAATCAAGCAATCATGTCAAAAAGACCTAAGGTTCTTAGAATAAGCTTAATATGAGTGACTTCAGTATGACATGGAGACTAGAATAGTTAATACTGACTTAAGATGTAGGAAGAAAGACATAGTCTCCAAAACAAAGGAAGAGACAGTCCTACTGTACTCAGTCATGGTCAGAACACATGTAAAGCTATGCATGAGCAGCTTTGCAGAGGATGGCTACTGTGAACAGCTTTGAAAGTTCTGATCACATAGTATAGTGAACACTCTATTCAATAACTAATCAGAACAAAACATTCACAGAAAATCAAGGTACAGCATTCAAACAGCTTATCACTAAGATGGCCACATAGTTTTCACCACAGTGGTCACAAAGTTTTGAACAAAGAACAATCATTTAGTAACTCAGTTATTCAATCATCCTTAAGGAGGCTCCTTAAGGGTCACAAAATACAACAGTAAATGTTCTCCACTAATGTGGCACATTAAGTTAAAAATCAGTTACAAATTCAGTCATCAATCACTAAGTACAATCATTTTGTCAATCAATCATTCAATCAACTCAATCATTTAATCATCCTTCATCATTGTAGTGGCAAGCACCCCAAGCATGTCCTCAGGGTTTGCTGCCCATACAGGTTCTTGGATCTGCTTTGATAAAGGAAAGCAACTCAAAATGGGTTAACAAGCTTACTTTAATCAGTCAAACATATATCATTTACCTCGTTCAGGGGAAAAAGGTCAGCACCCTGAACTTCAAAGTATACAGGCAGAATTATCAAGACAGAAACAGATCAAGTGGACAGATTTCAAACTGTCCAACCATTGCATCCATACCCAATCAACATCTGGGTTTCAACATCTGGGTTTTTCAAAGCCGGGGGGGGCTCCAGACAACGGCTTCCCAGAATCCATATCAAATCACAGAACACTTCTCAAAGTGAGCCCCCCAAAACAAAGCTACACATCAGGGCTTATATAGCCTCCTCCTGGCTCAGAGAATGTAACAACCTTCTGGACCCACTGGCCAATCAAGAAGTATCTACTGAAAAACAAGCCTCCCACCCCAGGCTTCAGGTGCACTTTAGCCTAGGGGCAGGGAAGATCTTCCAAATTTGCATTCTCATTACAATCATTCACTATTCAATCATCAGAAAATATACAGACCCTCCACCCTTAGGTCACTAGTAAATTATAATTTCTTAGTCAGTACACAGTTTCCAAGTAGAGTCTTCTTTCAGATTGACTTGGAGTGATCTCTCAGATTCCCTGGATCCCCTTCCATGGTCCCAGATCCTACCTGGATTCACCAAACTGTCACCTGGGTTCAAAGGTAGACAGGTCCCAGATCCTTGTCCAGCTCTCCAAACACTTCCTGTTCCATGCTGAAGCTCACAACATCCAGTCCACCTTAAATCCTTCCCAGTCTCCATTCCCAGGAAGTCAAGGCTCAACAAAGCCACAAACAGGTTCATACAAAGTACCAGCATCACAGTCATGCTTCCTCAGTACTTGGCAGCTCTGGCTGGCCATCTGATGCAGCAGAAGTTTCAGCTGGTTCCCAGAATCAAAATCACTTCATGCAGGTTCCCCAAATCAAAATAATTTTCTCCAGCCTGGGGGGGGGGGGCCTTTCCTCCTTAGTCTCGCTGGCAGCAGCTTGTGCCTCCACAAAGCTTGCTCCAAGAAGATCTGTCTGACCCAGCAGGGACTTCTCCTTACACACACACACACACACACACACACACACACACACACACACACACACACACACACACACAGAAAGAGCATTAGCTCCTTCCTGTTTCATCCGATCCCTTCCTGTTACATCAGCAACAGGGGTTCACACCTTCTTTTTCTTTAATGGAGGATTAATTTGAACTAGGTGCTTTCTTAGCTTTCCAATACAAAAGGATCTTTAAATTTCATTACCATTGCAACACATAATGAGAATTGTATTCGATTTTGGTGTTACATTTTAGGAAGGACATTCAAAAGCTGAAGTGCGTCCCAAAGAACATGAGCAAGTTAATGAGGTGAATGGAGACCATACCATGCAAGTGTCTATGAAAGAATCAAGATAGATGTAAAACCAGTAAATATTTGACATCCAGCAAAATATACGCACATCACTTTTAAAGTTTCATTTGCATTGTTAATATTTTCTCCATCACTATCTTAAATCTATAAACCAAGAAAATGAGTCAAACCTTGATTTATTGCATTTACTGATTTCCAAGGTGTAAATATTCACAATGAAAATTTAACAATTGGCTTTCACAAACCACACACCCTTGAATCAGGGAATGTTTAATTCAAAGAATAGAAGACTTGGAGAAAACATGGTAATTGATTTCATGTATTTGATTGGACAAAATTTAAAAGTGAGCTTAGGAGTGACTAGGTGGCACAGTGAATAGAGCACCATCCCTGGAGTCAGGAGAACCTGAGTTCAAATCCAGCCTCAGACACTTGAGACAGTTGCTAGTCATGTGACTTTGGGCAAGTTGCTTAACCCCAATTGGCCTCCAAAAATAAAAAAAAAAGTGAGATTAGACTATCTTTACTTAATTTTATGTGGTTAAACCAAGGTTAATGAATGAAAGTTGCTGAGAGGAAAATTTAAGCTTGATTTAGGGGGAAACAAATAAAATGAAACTTATGCAAAAACCCTCAGGACCTGAACCCCTAGTAAAATAAATAGGCCCTGCAAAGCAGATAGTCACCCAAAATTGCCAACAAGAACAGCAAAGGACTGCAAGTGTTGCCAATTAATGATGTCCAAAAAATGGAACAAATTTCCCTGGGAATTCATGAATTCCCCTTCACTGAAGGTCTTCAAGTAAAGACTGAATGACCCCTTCTGGGTATGCAGTAGGGGAGAATCCTTATTCAGGTACAGGTTGACATAAATGACCTGCTTCCAAACCTGAAATTTTGTGAATCGGTGTTTTAGGAAACTGGATTCATGTGGTTGACATTTATAGGATGGATAAATAAGGGAAAGACCAAAGGTAAGTTGAACAGTTACTCATTAATTAGAACAATCCAGGTGATGAGGACTGACACTTGAAAAGTACCAGAAAAAAATAGAAATTATAAAAAATATTACATTAATATGTGCTTTAAGGATTATCCAGCATTCTTTTCCTGGCAGTCTCATGAGGAGGTAATACAAGTATAAATGACGAATAATTACAATGGGGCCAACTGTATTACACAGAACTAAGTGTATTACTGGAATCCCTACTTGGATATCATATGAATCCATCAATAAGCATTTATCAATTGCCTAATGTGTGCCACACATTAGCAATACAAAACACCAGAAAAAGAAACGGATTCTAACCTGAAAATGTTTATATTCTTTCCAGGGATATTTTATATACACAAGGAAGCAATGCTAAAACAAATAGAAGATGAATCTGGTAAACCATCAAATGACACTCTGACCCCTGAGTCACCAGATTGAGTAATTTCACGAATATGGAAAGGAAAGAGGAGCTCTAAATCTTTAGTTCCTCTGCATATGGGCGTACATGACCTTCTTGGCCCTTGCATCTTCCCATATTTCCTCTCCGCAATCTCATATTCAGCACAATGATTTATTCTCATCATAATTTAAAATTCACTTAACTCATATTTTGCCCCTATTAATTCAAGGCCCCTTTCTCTTTTCTTCCTTTTGTGTAGGGCCTATAAATACTGCTCAATTGACATGTTGGTTAATTGACATCTTGATTATAATGAAAATGTGATGAACAACATTAACTTTAAAACTCCCAATTGGAAGCCTAGCATAAAATAACTAACTCAGATTTGCCATTGTATCCCCGTGCTCTTATTAGGGGCCAGAGTTTGAAATCTCAGCTTCTCCTATCCTTCTCTTTCTTTACTTGTTTACTTGGGGAGAAAGAGAGAGACTTCTGCATCCCAATTTCAAGATGACATGGGGAAAGAGGGTACTCTATCCTTGTGTCCATTTTCTTCTCAAACTGCCAAGTGGCAACCTGTGTTCTCTGTGTGTGAGAGTTCTCTGCAGATACCTCCAGGTGCTGGTCTTGGGAGATGTTCCCTGGAACAATCCATGCATCAGCTTCCTTCTCCCACTCCTCTCCTTGATTTCTACGAGCCAAATCCTCAGGGTCACAATGGCAACTCCCACACTGTTAGCTCTAACCTAGAAGTGCCAAAGAGCCCACACTAGAGGATCCTGATAGACATATATAGAGGTAAACAAAGTGCTATGTCTTCCTTTCCAAATTCCCTTGGAGCAGCTCATGACCTTTCACAAACTTAATAGCTGCCTTTTGAGATAATTTTATATTTTATTATATATTTATAGAGAAAATATATAAAATATATAAAATATATATTATATAATATAAAAATTATATAAATTTATACATTTACAATCTTACTTTTTATTCTCAACTTAAACAAGTACATTTCAGTAAAGAATGTAGTTATACATAAAACTGAACTGGTTATATCAGTCAGTTTAAAAAATATTAAATTGAACACAGTAGTAACAAAGCTGCTCATTATCTGTGTCCCCTTCTGCACTTCCCTTCTTTTTTGTGTCTTTTTAAATGTTCCATTGATATTCTTTTGTTTTTCCATCACTGCCACTTACTCACCCATCCCTACCACCCCTGATAAATAGAAGCCTTCCTTCAAAACAAATTCAGAATAGTCATATGGTCTCTCTGACTTATACTTTTCATCCTCACTCCTATTTCCATCTCTTTAGTAGCTAACAGAAAATGTAATATAGTTATGACTTGCAAGGAGTTGATATAATAGGAATTATACAAGTATTATATCCCTTTTACAGGTCAGTAATAGTTAACAAACATCTAAGTGCCTACTGTGAGGGAATACAAATATGAAAGAAAGTCCCTGCCTTCAAGGAGCTCTACTGGGAGAAGGCAACACACAAAAGAAAACTGAAAAGGTTGGGGTGGGATACAGAAGGTACTCAGAGTAAAGACAGGATGGAGAAGCCAGACAAGTATGAAATGGGTGCAGCCAAGTGGGAATGAAATGCATGACCTGTGCCTCTTTCTAAGATGAAGGTAGAAGTGTTCGTGGTCCACCTTTTAATCAGAGGAGCACAGAGTACAGATGAGGTATAGGTACCGAGACTAAATGGGTCCTGCAGAATGATGAAATTTCCCAATGATGACGCTCCTAGGGACATGGTGGTGAAGTTAAAGAAATCCAAAATGAGTGGAGTCAGGTGGGAAATGAGAAGGTAAAGACACTGAAGTGCTGAGAGTTTAAGTCAGAGAGCTAAATAAATGAAATAGATAGGGTTTTAACTCAGGTCTCCCACTGGCAAGTCTCCTGTTCTTTCTACTATATGACCCTGTCTTTGGAAAAGGAAGAATAGGTCTTTCTATATCTCTTTGAAATCATCTATTTCTTAATTTCTTGCAACACAGTAGTATCATATTACATTTATATACCAAAATTTGTTCGGTCATTCTGTACTTCATTATGCTAAGAAGAATTTCCAAAGCAAGATTCACTATATGTAAACTCCCTGGCAAATGATTGAGAGTCAACTGAATTATAAATTTTTTAAAAAGGTCTGTGGAATTAGCTTTAGGCAATATGTTGAGTATCGTGTTGATAAATATATCCATTTTATCTTAAAATACTGTAATACCTTTTGCCTTAGTGAGATTTGTGTTTTATCTACACGTTTAAAGGAGAAAGATGATAGTAAGTAAAGAGTTTCATAGCACCTTCAGTAACTTGTGCTTTAATTGAAATGCCAGAAGAAGAAATAACTACTTTAGTAGAGAGGTATTTTTACTTACTCATTTATAATTTGGCACCTGTTTTAGAATTATATATAGTAGAACCAGTGAATTATGAGATAATAGAAATAACACCTGATGTCAGCATAGAGATTTCCTAACCCAGAACCATTTTAATTTGAGAAAAGTGAATTTACATAGTAACTATGCCCTCAGGAACACAGGAACTTTTGGAGACATTGTGGGAGTTATTCACATAGTGTTGTCCTCATGACGTAATCTAGAATATTGACTAATTCCACAAGTGAAATATAACAGAATTTGAATTTGAAGAGGCCTAAGGGGACACAAATTTTAACCAACACCTGAAAATGAATCCCTTTGACAATATCACTTCATGGTCATTCAGATTTTGCTTGATGAATATCCACAGAAAACTGATTCCTTTTTGGATAGATGTAATTTTAGAAAGGGTTTCTATGTACCAGCCCTTAATGGGTCTCTTTACAACTTCCATACATTGTCATTGATAAGTCAAGGAAAAGATTAATTCCTCTTTTATACTAGAGCCTTTCAAATACTTGTAGATAGCTCTCATACTCTATTCATTTTTTACCACCCTCCCACATCATTCCTGTACACACATACAGTCTTATCTTTCCCAGGCGCTAAACATAAGATGTTCTTCTCTCTCTCTCTCTCTCTCTCTCTCTCTCTCTCTCTCTCTCTCTTTCTCTCTCTCTTTCTCTCTCTCTCTCTTTCTGTCACACACACACATTTTATTTTTCCTAATTACATATAAAAATTTGTCATTTATCTTTACAATTTTTAGATGACAATTTATTTTTCTTTAAATGGTAGTTTATTTTTCCCAATTACATATCAAGAAAATTTTTAACATTCATTTTTACAAGATTTTGAGTTTCAAATTTTTCTCCCTCCATCCCTCTCCTCTTTTAAAAATGGTGAGCAGTTTGATATAGTTTACACATATGCTATGATGTAAGATATTTCCATATTCATTATAGTTGTGGAAGAAGAAACAGATCAAAAGAAAAAATCCATGAGAAAGAATAAAGTGAAAAAAATATGCTTTGATCTACATTTGGAGTCCATCAGTTCTTTATCTGGATATGGATAGCATTTTCCTTCACGAATCCTTTGTACTTGTCTTAAATCATTGTGTTGCTGAGAAGACCTGAGTCATTCATAGCTGATCATCACACAATGTTGCTGGTAGTGTCCAATGTTTTCCCAGTTCTGCTCATTTCACTTTGCATAAATTCAAAGAAGTCTTTCCAGGTTTTTCTGAAATCTGCCTGTTCATAATTTTTTATTGCACACTAGTATTCCATTACATTTCTACATCACAACTTGTTCAGCCATTCCCCAATTGATGGGCATACCCTAAATTTACAATGTTTTGCCACAACAAAAAGGGCTACTAGAAATATTTTTTGCAGATATAGGTCCTTTTCCCTTTTTATTATCTCTTTGGGATACAGACCTCATAGTGGTACTGCTCGATCAAAGGATATGGACAGTTTGGTTGCCCTTTAGGCATAGCTCCAAATTACTCTCCAGAATGGTTGGATTGGTTCACAACTCCACCAAAGGTGCATTCATGTCCCAATTTTCCCACATCCTCTCCATAATTTGTCATTTTCCTTTTTTTGTCATATTAGCCATATTTTTTGTCATATTAGCCAATCTCATGTGACGTGGTGTTTCAGAGTTGTTTAAATTTGTATTTCTCTAATCAAAAGTGATTTAGAGCACTTCATATACCTATAGATGTCTTTGATTTCTTCATCTGAAAACTATCTGTTCATATCCTTTGACTATTTCTCAATTAGAGAATGACTTGTATTGTCATAAATTTGATTCATAATTTCTAACTGGTGTCTTTGTTGCCCTTTATTGAATGTATATTTTATTTCATTATGTGCTCAATAATGCATTTAGTATTTCTGCTTTTCTGCACTTGGTTGTGAGATTTTTATGCCCTGAGATACGGTTAGTTTTTGTGAAGGTGCCATGTGCAACTGAGAAAAAGGTATAGTCCTTGCTACTGACATTCCATTTTTTTTCCAGAAATCTATGACATCTAACTTTTCTAAAATTCTATTCATCTCCTTAACTTCTTTTTTATTTATTTCTTGTTTAGATTTATCTAGTTCACAGAAGGGAAAGCTGAGGTCCCCAATTCATATAACTTTATTATTTCCTCCTGTAACTCATTTAGCTTTTCCTTTAAGAATTGCATATATGTTTTGTATTGATATTACTTTATTGTCTTTGGTACCTTTTAGCAAAATGTAGTTTCCCCGCTCATCTCTTTTAATTAGCTCTATTTTTGCTTTTGCTTGTTCTGTATCATGATTGCTACACCTGTTTATTTTAACCTCAGCTGAAACATAATAGATTCTGCTCTAGCATCTTATTTTAATTCTGTGTGTACCATTTAGTTTTAAATGTGTTTCTTGTAAACAAATCATTGTTGGATTATGGTTTCTAATGCATCCTGCTATCCAGTACTATTTTATGGGTGAATTCATGCCATTCACATTCACAGTTATGGTTACTAATTATGTATTTCTCCCCATCCTATTTTGCCCTGTTTATCCTTCTCTTTATTTTTTAAATCTGGTTCTCCTCAAAAGTATATTTTGCTTCTAACCACTGCCTCCCTTAAACCACTCTCCCTTCTATCAGCCCTCCCCCACCCCCTTCTCATATCACCTACTTACATGTTGGATGAGAGTTTTCTATATTAACTAAAAGTGTATGTTATTCTCTCTTTAAACAAATGCTTACAAAAGTGAAGTTCAAGCATCTTCTGCTACCACCAACCATTTTTCCCTCCATTGTAAAAGCTTTCACTCATACTCTTTTATGTTATGATTTTAATCATTCTGTTTATCTGTATATTCCTTCTAACTCTTCTAATAATGATAAATTTCTTAGGAGTTATAAGCAACTATCTTCCCATATAGGAATGTAACAGTTTACCATTATTGAATCTCTTAGGATTTCTCTTTCCTGTTTACCTTTTTATGCTTCTCTTGAGTCTTATATTTGAAAGTAAAATTATCTATGCAGCTCTTGTATTTTCATTAGAAATGCTTGAAAGTTCTTCATTTCATTAAATGCTCACTTTTCCCTGAAGGATTATACTCAGTTTTGCTGGGTAGGTGACTGTTGCTTGTAATTCTAGCTTCTTGCCTTCCAGAGCAGTAATAGTACCTACCTTACAGAGTTTTTGTGAGGATTAAATGAGATAGTATTTATAAGAGGGATTGGCACACAGGTACTTAATAAATATTTGTCCTTTTCCTTTTCTCCACCTCAATTCCTCCCCCATTGCAATCAGTTTCTAATTTAGCAATACTGGCACATAACCTGTATGAGAAATTCTCAACCAGAAGCCTGGCCTCTGCTTCTGCCACCCAATTTTTCTTCAAGCCATTATGCATTAGTTGGCTTGAAGAGTATGCCAGTATAGCTTACAGCATTATTCCTGCTTAAATATTCTCCTTGTAAAGGTGAAAGCTGCCAGAACCATATTCATTGCACTCCTTTCAATTTTTCTTCTCATTTCTCAATGCTGGCATTAACCCATTCCTAAGGCCCAATGCATATGAAGAAGTAGAAGTGGATATTGTCTTCATGTTGTATTTCATAAAAATAGCTCATGTCTTCAGGGCATGAATGTCTCTTCTTGCTCTCATGTTTAATCTGGAGATTCATAGCCTTTCCAATCTACCCAGGATCACCAGTATCTTTCTTATTGTCTATAGTTCCAAATCTGAATTGAGGTCAATTGATTATATTGCTTCTGCAGGAAGTCTGGTAGACATGCTTTAAAAAAATTTAGAACACTGTTCTGGTACCCAAATACCTCCACATAAAATGATAGTATTTCAAAAGTACTTAGCACAGTGCCTGGCACATAGTAAGCACTTAATAAATGATTGTTTCCTTCTTTCCTTCTTTCTTTCCTTCCTTCTTTCATTTATTCTTTTAGTTCCTTATTTCCTTCCTTCTTTCTCTCCTTCCTTCTTTATTTTTCTTCCTGCTTTCCTTTCTTCTTTCCTTCCATTTTCCTCCCTTTTCATTCATTCTGTCCTTTTATTCCTTCCTTCTTTCCTACTTTCCTCCCTTTCTTCTTTCTTTCCTTTCTGCCTTCCTTCCTTCTTGCTTTCCTTTCTGCCTGCCTTTCTTATAGCAATAACAATAAGAGCTAGCATTTATAAAGCACTTTCAGGTTTATAAAACATTTTACAAATGCAATCTCATTTTATGCTCAAAACAACCCTGAGAGGGAGATCCTATTATTATTATTATCATTTGACAGATGAGAAAACTAAGACAGCTGATGATTAAGAAGTTACTTCCTCAAGGATCAAACAGTAATTCTCTGAGGTCTAATCTGAATTCAAGTCTTCCTGACTCTAGATCCAACCACCCTAAACTGCATAAAAAGATAAGTAAGATACAGAATGAGGGAATTCATCATTTAATTCAGAGTATATCTGAAGTGCTGCTCTCCTTTAAGGGCAATAGATTTTATGAAGGTCATAAATAAGTGGGGCAATATCCAGAAAAGAGTGATCAGGGTAGTAAGAAGACTGGAAAACATGTGAAAATTTAAATTGAAGGAACTAAAAATATTTAGTATGGAACAGAGAAGTATTTGGGTATTTGAAGGTTGTTATGGAAGAGGGATTATGGTTGTCCTATTTGGTCCCAAAAGGCAGGACTAGAAACAATGGAGAGGCATAATGGAGAGGCAACTCTAGGCATGATATAGATACACTATAAAGTAGTAATCACCCAAAGGATTTTTTTCTAGTTTAAAAATAAAAGTATTGAGTAGTAGAAATGATTGGTCCACAATATATAAAAGAAAACAAAGCCAGGAATATAGAGGTCAATTAAACCCAAAGACCGAAGTTCCTCAGATTAGGATCCATTATTTCACAAAATCTAGTGGAAAAATAGCAGATCAGTCTGGCAAAAGATAGGATTGGACCACTAACTCATATCACATATCAATATCCAAATGGATACATGAATTTAGTAGAAAAAGATCACATCATAAACAAATTAGTGGAATCAATAAGAAATTACTTTTCTGATTCATGGATAAGGGAAGAGTTCCCCACCAAGCAAGAAGCAAAAAGTGTAATAAAATTACACAGAATTTGTGTCATATTATAAGGGAAAAGGTCTGGAGAGAGTCTGACCTTTAGCTGTCATACCAAAAGTGCTCAGAAAATTTCAAAGAGACCCACATGTGTTAGCCAACTCTAATTCTAGATACAGTTCTGGCATTATACACAAAATCACACAGAGATAAAAAGTGGCAAATTTCTGAGTATCTGAGTCCAAAATTTCATCTCCATTGTCTACCACCTTAAACAAAATCTAGTGTTATATATTACAATTCCCAAGTGCATTGGATGTAGTACAGAATAAAAATGGCTTCAGTGTTGAATAACTCATTCCAATTCATAGTTATTTCATCCTACTACCAGTTCTTGCCCCAACACTCCTCCCCTTCCTTGAATACTGTTGTCAAGGATCCAATTTTGCAAAGATTTTTTGACAGAATTCATGTTATGCTGAAAATTCATTCAGTAATGATACACATTTCATGAACAATGTGTCAGCAAAACAATACAGTGTTGACATTTAGTGCCATGACAGTTATAAGGTTCTTGGCTTATGAATATATATATATATATATATATATATATATATATATGTAATGCTTCAAATCTTACAGAATACAGAAACCTGTAGAGATCCCACAGTGTCAATGTACAGGAAGAGCTCAAAGTCATGACCAACTGAAAGATTTTTTTCTCCTTAGAAATAATTATACTTGAAAGAAATTTCATAATCTGATTTTGTACTTACTAAGTGGACTTTGATTAACCTAGAAATTCAAAAGTCATGGCACTGTGAAAGGCATCATCGCAATATGGATAGAGAACTAGCCTCAGAGTCACAAAGAACTAGGTTCAAGACCTGCCTCTGATGTATTCTGGTTATATGACCCTAACAAAGTCACATAATCTCTAGATAACTCTCTAAGACCACAAGTTGCAGAAAAATTGTAGACCTGCATTGGTAGGAGTTTCCTCACCTGGCAATGAAATCACACACATCTTTTCCTTATCTTTGGGCATAAAAGATTGAAGAAAACCAAAACACAAGAGAATTACTACAGAAAATATATTTTTTCCTGTTGAGTGGTTTTTAAGTAACTGTGCTCCAAGCTTTCTATCAAATACACAATTATCACAGCAGCATTGTTGTATTTTTATTGTCAGTAACTATTTGGAATAAGATGTCCAGAGGCTTGACATTGTCCTAAAATGTGAGATAATAACAGAGATGGAAAAGCAGTTGGAGATGGGTGAGGCTGGAGGAGGGCTATACTGGGTCAAGGAAAAACCTGAAGCAATAAGATTCCCTTTGAGAAGCTACTAAATAGTTTTTAAAAAATCTCTATGGAGAAAACAAATACCTGGATAAAAAAAATAACAAACATTTATTAAATACTTTGTCCAGGGAAGTCTAGGGAGACATAAGATTTTAAAAAGATATGGTATTTGTCCAGAAGGCATTTAAAGCCTTCTAGGAAATTAAACCACAAATGCAGATAAATCTAATATATTCTAATAAGGTAAATACATTCAAGTTACAAAACAAAGTATATAAGAGATATGAAGGAGACGCTTATTACCAATGAATGTGATTAGAAAAGACTTCCTGGAGGAGATGACTTTAACTGATGTTTAGGATTGTGACAGCTAAGGGAAGAAAAGGGATTGCATTCTTAAGGACAACCTAGGCAAAAGCATAAAGGTAAAGTAGCAACAAAACTATATTGCCTCACAGTATGCTAAACCCCAACCCCAACTATTCATTAAACTCAAACACTAAAATTCAAAAAGCTTTCTTTCCGGTTGTGAGTATTCATAAGAAGCCTTCTAATTGAACTGCTGGGAACCCCCTCCCCATTGGGGGATGGGAGAAGACTAAAAAATGTGCTTTCTACCAAGGCATACTGGAGGAGAACCAAAAATGTAGCCCCAGGTGTGTGGACATGAAAAGACTTTCTTTCCACTATAGGGTATGCTCATGAAAGAATATAAAAGCAGCCCAGACTGAGAACTCAAACTTTTTTGTTTGTTTTAGCTTGTTTTGGGGGGTCGAGGGGGTGGGCAGGTGGGTGGGCAGGTGGGCAGGCAATCAGAGTGAAGTCACTTGCCTAGGGTTACAAAGCTAGTAAGGGTCTGAGGCCGAATTTGAACATAGGTCCTCCTGACTCCAGGGCTCTATCTCAATCTGCTCTATCTACTATGCTACCTAGTTGCCCTGAGAGTTAACTTTTTCTTCCTGGAAAAGGAAACCAGAGGAGAGTGCCTGGTTTCCAATGGGGGAGTCTCTCCAAATTCTTTTTAAAAATCACCAAACTGCCCTTTCACTTTATGATCCTTTATCTCTCCTTCCTTTCACGACCAAACTCTTAGAAAAAGTTAGCTACACTGGTTCTCTGCTCCTATTCATACTTTTCAAACCTTGGCAGAGAGAGGGGCTCCCATCATCACCTCTCACCTCAAGCTTCACTTTCCAAAATTATTTACCATATTTAAATTGCTAGGTCTAATTGACTCTTTGTTAATCCTTATCTTTGATCTCTATGAAATATTCTTTTTACTGCTAATCACCATATTCTCCTAGATCAGGATCTTAACCTGGGATCTTTGAACTTGGAAGGGGAAAACATACATATATGCATATATACATATATATAATATATAAATATACATGTGTGATATGTATGTGTATGAGTGTGGGTATACACATGGATTAATGCACATATGTATATATACATCTAAATGTACATGAACACAGACTGATGCATACATACCTATTTACACAAAAATATATTCTTAAAAAGTGTTTATAGACTTCACCAACCTGCCAAAGGTATTCACAACACAAAAATAGTTTAAAATTCCTATCTAAGATACTCTCTCCTCTGAATTTTCATGACAATGCTATCTCTTCTTTCTCCTATCTGTCTGACTGTGCCTTCTCATTTTCCTTTGTTCGATCAACATCCAAATCACCCCCCCTAACTATGAGTGTATCCCAAAACTCTTTCCCGGGCCTTCTCGTTCTATAATCTTTGACCTCATCAGCTCCTGCTGGTTTAATTCAAAACTCTATACACCTGATTCACCTATTTATATATCTTGCCCTAATCTTTCTCCTCATTATCTTTCCCCACCAATACCCTCTCCCTCTGAACTCCTCTAATGTTGTTGAGGACACCACCAACCTTCTTGTCATACAGGTTCACAACCTCAGCATCACCCCTTGAATTTCTCTTCTCACTCTTACTTCATATATTTAACCAGCAGCCAAATCTTGTCATTTTCCTTCCATAGCATCTCTTGTAGTGTCCTTTATCTTTACTCTCAAAGCCACCACCCTGTTTCAGGACCAAATCATATCTTCCACATCTGTGCCCCTGACTCAGGTCTCTCCTTACTTCAATTTATCTCCCACACAGCTGCCAAAATGATTTTCCTAAAGCATCCTTCGGATCATATATTTTCTGTGCTCAGTAACCTCCAGAGTCTCCCTAGTTCCTACATGATCAAATATAAATTCCTGTTTGACTTGTCAAACTTTGCACAACGTTGCCATAATTTGCCCTAACACATTATTTCCATTCACTCAATATGCATTCTATGTATACAGATCTTTTTACAATTCTTCATACATGGTACTCCATCTCCCAACTCTGAAACTTTACACTTCTTTCTCCCCTCATTGGAATGTATTCTCCTTTCAGCTCTGCTTCTTAGAAGCCCCAGTTTCCTTTAGGGTTGAGTTTTTTTACCTTTTACATAAAACCCTTTCCTGATTCTCCCAGTGGCTAGTGCCTTCCTCCCCCCCCCCCCCACCTTGTATCTATTTTATATATGGCTACAAATACATACTTTTTCTTTCCCAGGCAAGAACATGAAATTGTGTCATGGTAGAGAATCTTCCATTTGGGTCTTTGCCACAGAACCTAGTAAGGTACTTGACATGATTGTTGATGGATTGATTGTATGTAGGAATTTTTTTCAATAAATTTAGTCGGGGCGTGACAGGTGAAGAAGCAGATGGCATAGTAACTGGTTGGTCTAGGAAGGAGGTTGACAGGAAGGCATTATTAGGATCAGGATAAATAAACACTGTGGGCAGATTAAAAGGAGATCATAGTAAAGATAAAACTGAAGTTTAGGAGAGAGAGATGATTGATGCACAGAGTAAGCCCTTTATGCATGTTTTAATGAATTAACCAAGGTCCTAGAGGAGGGAATGAGATCAAGCTGAAGGTCACTCTAAGTGGAATAGCTCTTTTAGGACTAGAAGGAATGAGGAAAGATAGGATGATAATATAGAAAAGGGGGGATGGGCCAAGTTCAAGTTGGATGGCCTCAGTGTTCCCAGTGGAATAGGGAGCCATCAGAAAAAGGTGACTAAGATGGGGTCATTATTAGTCTTGGTGGCAAAAAAAGAGTAAAGAAAAGTTTTTGAACAGTCACTGTGAGAAATGAGAGAAGGAGTTTATTAGTTATGACATGAGGATTATCCAAGAGTAGTGAGCTTATTTGCCGTCAGTTAGTAGTGAGTGAAATCATTTCAATTTCAGGACTTTTTCAGTGATCTTCATCAACCCAGAAACAAGAGTAAAGTGATAAAATAAAATGGTATGGGTACTGATAGTACAGAAACAAAACAAAGCACCATTATAGAAGGATTCTCTCTGCCTCCTCAAAAAAAAAAAAAAAACAAACCAGGCCCCAAAGTCATGCAAGCATCTATGGGAAGCAATAGGAAGTGGCATGGAACCTTCACACAAGGATAAGCCTGTGAAATAGGGAATAGCAGAAGGACAGAGGGATGGAGAGTAAAGGATTTGTGCTGACATCCAGGAAAATATTAGAGTAGCACATATGGGTAAAGGTTAGGAAGAGAAACAAGGGAAATCTAGAGTGAGAAAATGTATTGGAAGAATAGGAGCATTATTGAGGTTGGAGAGTGGACTGAAAAGTTTCCTGTCCGGGAGATGGTGCAGGTTCAGCCTTTTACTATGGCCGTGTTTGACTGAAATGAGTTAGGTGCTGAAGTGAAAAGTCTTGAGGGATTATGTCAATATTCAGATTAAGAAACCCTTTGAAGTGTTACAGGATGATTGCATGGAAGGAGAGTATGAGTCAGATGCTAAAGTCAAGTAAAAAGGTGGAGAAGAATTTGTAGGTTGGTAAATGACAGTAAAATGGAACGAGAGAACGTTGTATAGGCATGTACCTCAAAAAGGAATGGGCATTGAAGAATGGCTATGGAAAATGTTTTGGAAGTAGAAGTGGGAATTCAGGTGTATTTTTACCTCTTCTCTTGACCTTGTTAGTTGTGGAAAATAGGAGGAAGATTGGCTATCAATAGAGAAGGTTGCAAGGGATGAAGAGTCTTAAGGGAAGAAGCAAGTTTACTTTAAAGAGAAGTAAAGGAAAGGGAAGAAAAAGGAATAAGTGTTTAAATAGCACCTACTATGTTCCAGGGATTATGCTAAGTATTATACAAATGTGAACATATCATATGTTGCCAAAACCTGCTTCTTTTACTTTTGTGACGTCTCCTGAATGCACCCCCTTCTCTCCTCTGATCCAACACAAGGGAAGACCTTAATCACACCTCCATTTATCAGCCTACTAATAGGTAGGCCTACCTTAAGTCTCTATCCACTCCAACCATTGCCATTCAGCCACTAAAGTGATCTTCCTAAAACACAAGTCTGATCATGTCAAAACCCCGACTCAATAAACTACAGCGGCTTTCTCTTGCCTCCAGTGCAAATGTAAAATACTCTGTTAGCATTCAACATCTTTAATAACCTAGTCCCCTCCTGCCTTTCCAGTCTTCTTACACTTTACTCCCTTATATATATTCTTCAATATAGTGACACTGGGCTCCTGGCTGATCCACCAAGAAGAGATTCTGTCTCTAGGCTCCTGGCATTCTCTCTGGCTGTCCCCCATAGCAATGCTCTCCCTCCCCGACTCTGATTACTTACCTCCCTGGCTTCCTTTAAATACCAAATAAAATTCTAAATCCTACAGGAAGTCTTTCCCAACCCCTCCTAATCCCAGGGCTTTCTCTCTTTAATTATTTCCTATTTTTCTTGCATATACCTTGCTTTCTATATATTTGTTACATGGCATCTCCCCCATTAAATTGCTAGCTCCTTGAGGGCACAGACTGATTTTTGGCTCCTTTTGTATCCCCAGAACTTAGCAGAGTGTCTGCATATAGTAGTCACTTAATAAACATTTATTGAATGGATTAATGAATGATGCCAAGGAGCACTTGCAGTCTCAGTGGCTAGTTTTTAAAGCCCTTCAAGGAGAGGCACAAGGCAATCATTCAGGGAATACATATGCATAGCCATTCACTCTCCAACAGTACTTATGATCAATACCCATTCTTAGCCCAGATTTTAACAAGTGCTGATGAGGGGAGGTAAGAATTTAAACTTACAGGGCTGCTTCTATTTTGCTTAAAAAGATCCTAATCAGAAAGATGTTGCCAATTTTGAATCTGGAGAGGTTATCAGCAAATGTCCCATACTCAACCCTTGTCTGCATCATCTGCAGGGATATTTATATCTTTGACACCGTAGCTCTGTATTTCAGAGAATCCCTGTAGGAGGTTGTCAACTTTAAAAATGGTTTCCTCACCAGAAGTCAAAAAAATGAAGTAGTCAGTGTACTTGTCTTCACAGGCTAAAGTGCATGAACAAATGCTGGACTCCTCGCTTAAACAACACTATCGCTCTATTTTAGTGACACATTATCTCCTGTTGGCTCATCTCTGCTCTAGATTATTTTCTAAAACTTTTCTTTAAAATCATCTGTAGGATAGAAATAAATACTTTCTAACGTAAGCTCCCTCCCCTCAGCACCACAATTGCATAAGCGAATGCCTAGCCAGTATGCAATCCCTCACTGCCACCCTGTTCTTTTATGAAATACACTCTTATTTTGCTTTGGGTCAACTTTTCAGACAAGATTCAGGGCTGTGTACCACACCCATCTTTGTTTTGCCAAAACACTGAATATCATTTATATCCTATTCTGATGCCTTCCTGCTCAGATTTTTCCAGGCCAAACAAAGAGGAAAAGTATCTTTCCTAGTCTTTTCTACTCTGCATCAAGGTGGCACAGTGGATAGAGCACCAGACTTGGAGTCTGGAAGACCCAAATTCAAATGTGGCCTTGGACACTTACTAGCTGTGTGACCCTGAGCTAGTAGCTTACCTCTGTTTGTCTTAGTTTAATCATTTGTAAGATAGGGATAATAATGGCACTTGTGAGAATGAAATGAGATAATAATTGTTAAAATGCTTAGCACAGTGCCTGGCACACAGTAAGTACTATATACATGTTAGCTATTTATTATTGTTATTGTTATTATTATTATTCTGCCACCATTTCAACTTCATGGCCAAATTTCTTGAAAAAGATATTTGCACATGCTCAGATCTAAAACATTGCAGTTTGCTACATGTATTTCCACATATAACCTACTCTTTCCTCAATTTCTTATAATCTGACTTGAAATTCAGCCCTGTATTTTTAAGAAGCTCTTCTCTTTGCCAATAGCACTCTTTCTAAGGGCATTAATGACCAGAATGAGAAAATATAATGGTCTTTGTTTTAATGAATTTAATGATGTCATTTTTCTTGGCATCTCCCTTGATTTGACCAGTTTATCCTGGATACTCTCCCTTCCCTATCTTAACACTGCACTCTCTTGGTATTCTTCCAGTTTCTTTAATCACTCCATTGTTTGTTTGTTGACTATTCTCTATCATCCTAACTTATTAAGGTATGATCCTTACTTATATACATTATGCAAACAAATGTTCTTTGTTGCCTACACTTTCTTCCTTAGCAATCAAATTAGTCTCATAAATTCAACACTCACTTCTATACCAATGATTAATATCTAACCCATAAATTGACTTCTTATAGAATCTCAGAACTAGAGTCCCTCAGGTAATTCAAGGACAACATGTGAAAAACAGAATCTATTATCTTTGTCTTCTTCACCCACATGCCAAGCCTTGTCCTCTTCCTAACTTCTTTATTTATGTTGAGGAAACCATCAAATTTCCAGTCACCCAGTTTTATAACCCCAGAAAGATCTTCAGTTTGTCCCTCTTCCTCACCCTTCATATAGTTGCCAAGTCTTATTGATTCTATCCCTACAACCAACATTTCCCATAAGTTTCGTTCCATAACTGAACTTGAAATTCACTAAACCCCAGTTCCTTTTCACATGACCTACTGTCCATTAATGTAACACCTATTTTATATTTTAGATTAAATTTTTTAACTCGAGGAAAGAAGCTTATATTTATGAGCATTAAAATACAAGTTCCTATTATATTGTAGGATCCATGAGAATCACAGAACACTAGAGTTGGATTGGACCTCATAAGTCAACTACTATATTTCCAAAGTGATCTTTGATTGAAGAATTCCAGTGAGGGAGAACCCACCACTCTTCAAGTCAAATCCATCTTAAGAGAAAGCTCGAGTTGATAGTAGATTTTTACTATCATTGATTGATTATAAGTACAACTTATTTTTTAACATCTTCTGCCCATTACACCCAATTATATCTACTGGATCCAAGCAGAAAAAAATTAAACTCTCTTCTATGTGACAATCTCTTCTATTATTGAGCATAAGCATTCTCAGTTTCATTCAACCAATCCTCATAGGATTTGAACTTCACCCTCCATGTACTCTGTAACAGTGGCCTCCTTCCTATTCCTTACATAATACATTCCATTTCCCCACCAAGGGCATTTCTTCATCCCTGTAACTTTCCCTCCTTAACTCTATTTCCTACTTTTCCCAGCTTACTTCAAGTCTGAGATAAAGTCCTAACCCTATGGAAGAAGCCTTTCTGGATCCTCTTAAATCTTAGTGCCTTTCCTTTAAGATTATTTCAAAATTTAGCACAGTACCTGTCACATAGTAGGTGCTACTATTTTCTTTAAAAAATTTCATCAATAATCATGAAGGAAATTAGTCTATAGTTTTCTTTCTCTGTTTTGCTCTCCCTGGCTTAGGTATCAAAACCATTTTGTATCATAGAAGGAATTGGGTAAGACTCCGCATATTTTGTCAAACATTTTATGTAGTATTGGAATTCATTGTTCTTTAAAATTTTGGTAGAATTCACTAGTAAATTCATGTGGTCCTGGGATTTTTTTTTCCTTAGGAAGCTCATTTATGGTTTGTTCAATTTCATTTTTCTAAGATAGAATTTATTTGAGTATTCTATTTCCTCTTCTATTATTAATCTGAACAATTTATACTTTTTAAAAGTATTCATCAATTTAATTTAAATTGTCAGTTTTATTGACATATAATGGAGCAAAACAACTTCTAAAATTGCTTTCATTTCATCTTCATTGGCTGGTACATTCTCTTTTCTTTTTTGATACTAATAATTTGACTTTTGTCTTTGTTTAAATCAAATTAAAAAGTAGTTTAATTTTATTGTGTTTTTTTTTGTAAAACCAGCTCCTAGTTTTATTTATCATTTCAATTGCTTTTTTTACTTCAATTTTATTAATCTATGCTTTGATTTTCAAGATTTCAATTTTGGTGTCTAGTTAGAAATGTTTCTTATTTTTCTAGGTTTTTTTAGTTACATGGAAAAATCTGTTCTCCCTTATCAATGTGTGCATGCATGTGTATGTATGTGTGTGTATATGTGTATTGCTTTGCATCACCCAGATGTTGGTGAGTTTTCTCTTTGCTGTCATCTTTAAGGAAATTACTAATTTTTTCTATGATTTATTCTTTGATGCACCCCTTCTTTAGGATTTGATCATTTTCATTTAATTTTAAATTTATTTTCAAAGGCCCTCTATTGAATGTAATTTTTATTACATTGTATTTTGAAAAGGGTGCATTTAATATGTCTGATTTTTTGCATTTCTATGTAAAGTTTTTATGCCCTATTAAATGATCAGTTTTTTGTGAAGGTGTCACGTACAACTAAAAAAACAAAGGTACACTCCTTTCTATTCCCACTTAGGTTTCTCCAGAGGTATATCATATTTAACTCTTCTAAAATTCTTTTTATCTCCTTAACTTTATTTTTATTTATTACATGATTAGTTTACCTAGTTCTAAGAGGGATAAATTGAGGTCCTCTGGTGGTATAATTTTACTATTTCCCAACTTTTCCTTTAAGAATTTGGATGCTATGACATGAAGTGCAAATACATTTACTATTGATATTACTTCATTACCTATGGTACCTTTCAGCAAAGTGTAGTTTCCTTCATTATCTCTTTTAATTAAGTTTATTCTTGCTTTGTTTGTGATCAGGATTGTTAATTCTGCCTTTTTACTTCAGTCAAACTTAGCTGTCTTTCTTTGTGTTTCATGTGTTTCTTGTAAATGGTTATTGTCCTTCCTTCTAGAAGAAGACCAAAGTGACATCACTATGCTGGAGTCAAGCTTCAGTGTGTCTGACTGTGACTGATTGACAAATGGGAGCTTGGAATGCTCTGCCACAGATCAGGCACAAATAGTCCATGTGAACATTTGGGGTAGAAACTCCAGATTTGTGCATCCTGCATTTCCTTTGACCTGTCTCAATTCTGCTTTGCTCATAGAGCACATCACCTTCTCTCATGTGGGTACACCATGCTGAGCGGTCCTGTGCCAGTGTCTCCCATGTCACACAATCAATTCCAAAGTTCTTAAGAGAGAACTTCAGAATGTCCCTGTATCTCTTCTTCTGACCACCATGTGAACTCTTGCCCTGTGTGAGTTCTCTGTAAAATACTCTTTTTGGCAAGCATACATTTTGTATTCAAACACTGTGACCAGCCGATCAGAATTGCACTCTCTGAAGCAGAGTTTGAATGTTTAGCAGTTTATCTCCATTAAGGACCTCAGTGTCTGGTACCTTAAACTGCCAGATAAGGTCTTGATAAGAAAAGATCTGCCAGGTGATCTTCAGAATCTTCCTAAGACAATTCAAATGGAAGTGATTCAGATTCCTGGCATGGTGCTGGTAGACTGTCCAGGTTTCACAAGCATACAACAATGAGGTCAGCACAACCACTCTGTAGACCTTCAGTTTGGGAGTCAGTCTAATATCTCTGTTCTCCCATACTTTCCTTCAGAGAAAGAATATTGTTAACATATTGTAAGATTGTGGTTTCTAATCCATTCTGCTATCCAGTTCTGTTTTATGGGTGAGTTCATCCCATTGACATTGATAGTTATGCTTGCTAATTGTGGACTTCCTTCCATCCTATTCTCTTTTGTTTATCTTCTCTCTTTTTGTTTTACCCTGTCCCTTCTCAAAAGTGTGTTTTGCTTCTAACCAATGCCTTCCTTATTGTGCCCTCTCTCTTTCCTTTCCTTTCCTTTCCTTTC
>NW_027186304.1:42306709-42530719 GCF_028583685.1 Petaurus breviceps papuanus | reverse complement strand
TTCCTTTCCTTTCCTTTCCTTTCCTTTCCTTTCCTTTCCTTTCCTTTTTTTCTTTTCTTTTTCTTTCTTTTCTTTTCACCACTCCCCTTCCTACTTCATTTTGGGCAAGAGGAATCTAACTGAGTTTGTAAATATTTTCTTCCCTCTTTAAATCAGTTCAAATGAGAGTGAGGTTCAAGGGTTGCCCGATCCTTTCCCATTTTTCTTTCATTGTAAAAATGCTCCTTACATGCCTCTTTTCTGTGAGACAATTTTCTTTATCCTTCCTTTATCTTTCCTGTTTCCCCTAGTACATACTTACAGTCTTCAGTTTTCTTTTGAGATCAGTCTAATATATTATGTTCCCACTCATGCCATCTCTCTAAATACTCTCCTGATTTCACTAATGATGATGAAGTTCTTGGGGGTTATGTGTGTCATCTTCCCATTTGGGAATATAAGCAGTTTAAACAGTTTCCTTCTGATTTCTCACTCACTTTTCCCTTTTTTGTGTGTCTCCTGAGTCTTTAGTTCAAATGTCAGATTTTCTGTTCAATTCTGGTCTTTTCATCAGGAATTCCTGGAAATTCTCTATTTCATTAAAAATTAAGGTTTCCCTGTAGGATTGTATTTAGTTTTGCTGGGTAGTTTTTTCTTGCTTGTGATCCTCATTCCTTTGCCTTCTGGAATGTCATATTCTAAGGCTTCTGCTACTTTAGCCTAGTAGTTGCTAAATCTTATGCAATCCAGACTATGGCTCCATGATATATGAATTATTTCTTTCTGGCTGCTTTCATTATTTTCTCCTTGTCCCTGGGGGCTTTGGAATTTTGCTATAATATTCCTGCCAGTTTTCATTTTGGTATCTCTTTCAAGAGGTTAATCTGTTGTTTTGTTCAGTTCCTATTTTGTCCTTTGTTTTTAAGGTATCTAGTCAGTTTTCCTTTATAATTTTTTAAAATATGATATCTAGTCTTCTGTTTTACCACGACTTTCACATTGTCCAGTAATTCTTTAGTTATCACTCCTCATTCTGTTTTTCAGGTCAGTTGTTTCTCTAATGAGATATTTCACATTTTATTTCATTTCATTTCATTCTTTTGACTTTGTTTTATTGTTTCTTGATGTATCATGAACTCAGCTTCTTTGTAATTTTTTAAAAATTATTTTCTTCAGTGAGATTTTATACCACTTTTTTATTTGACAAATTCTGCTTTTTAGGAATTATTTTCTTCAGTATTTTTGTGCTGCTTTTTCCAAGCTGTTAAATTCTCTTTTTATAATTTTCTTTCATTGCTCTTCTTTATTTTCCTACTTTTTCTTGTACTAATTCTTTTTCAATTTTATAATTCTTTTTGCTTTTTTGTTATCTCTTTAGCTCTGCTAGGAATTCTTGTTTGGCTTGTCTCCAATCGTCATCTCACGTTAAGGTTTTTTTTATAGATATTTTCAACTCATTGTCTTCTTTTGAGTTTATGTATTGAACTTTCCTTTCACCACAGTAACATTTTACAGTCAGGTTCTTTTTCTTTAAATCGTTTGCTCATTTCTCTATCCTACTTCTTGACTTATCTTGGGGATGATCTCTACTCAACTCTGTGGTGAGAGAAGGGGTCACTGTCCCAAGCTTCAGGCTTTTTTTATCCTGCTGTTTCCACAACTAGTTCTGGGAGCCTGTAAGTTTTTGGTGCTTCCAGCATGGCATGATCCAAAGAAGGGCATGGTCACTGTGTTCCTGATCTGAGCTCTAGCCCTTACCCAGAAAGGGACTCTGCTCCTTTGCCCTCAAGCCCTACATTTCATCCTGGAACTACAACCAGGAATTTGGGCCCCTATTCCCTTAAGACAGCAGGTATTCCTCTCCACCCTGGAACTGTGACCTGAAATTGAGTAATGAGCAATGGAGTGCTAGAAGAGGAGTCACTTGTCATGTCTTTATGACCACATGTTCAGTGTCCTTCCCATCTTTGGGCAGTGATTGCTCCCAATATATCTGTTTCTGCTGCCACTGGCATTGCCAACTCCAAGACCCACAGTTGATGTTAACACAGGTGGAAAGCCCTAACCTTTTGTTGGTTATGCTATTTTAGAATTTGATTTAATACATTATTTTAAAGTTATTTAAAGGGGAATGCCTGGGAAGGCTTGCTTAGAGTGCTTGCTTCCCTGGCTTTTCTGACACCTTGTGTCCACCTCTTGGTTATTATAATTACATATCTTTCAGGGTTGGGTTTTGTTATTGTTCTTTCCATTTGCTGCTACAGCTTTGTGTTTCTGGTTCTCCTTCTTTTGCTTTTCATCAATTCATATAAATCTTTCCATAAGACAGTCATTTTTCCACTCTTGAACATGATATACAAGGGCTTTCCATGAAGTTCCTTTAAAAACTATTCCCAGTCATGGAGAATTTTAATTTGTATCCACTTCACGTATACATACCTCGCACTGATACCTCTCAAGACCTGGGATTCATTCCGCTGCTTTTAGTAATGTGAAAGCAAAAAAAAAAAAAAAGCCTTTTTTAAAAAGAGAGAAAAAATAGGAAAACACTGTTAGAAAGAGTCTGTAATAGAATATATGCTTTTCACTCCAGTGTACCTATTTAAATTTAGTGACCCAAAGAATAATTTTCTCAGCTTAGGTGCTAGTGCAAAACTGTTCATGTTATAAAGTTTTACAGCAACTGCTTCTGCTGATGGCCTTCATGTAGAGAGACCAAGAATAAAATGGGCCATGACATTGTAACTCCTCTTTTTTTTTATTTGGAGATAGTGCTTCCAGAAATTGATTTTAGAGATACTGGGTAAAGTATTTGAGTAGCACGGCCAGGTAATCCTTGCATACGTCCTCTGAATAATTTTGTGTTTTTGTCTTTGTAGACAGTCAATCAGCTATAGTTTACCTATAAGGAGAGGGAAATATACTTGAAATAAAGCAGTTGGGGTTAAATTTTAAAATGCTGTGGTTTATTTTCTACCAACATTGTTTTTCAGAGATCTATTATTTAGAAAGTATCTAGGTTTTCGATCTTTGTCCCTTGCAGAACTAACATAAATGGCATAGTTACTTTAAAGTAAAACTTTCATCATGGTCAGACTAGGAATATATAAAGTATAATTTTTCAAATCTCTACTGTGTTAATATTTCAAAGCTCTCTGATTTCATCAGTATGGGTTTCCCCACCAATGGTGCAGATGTTAATCCCTTTGTGGCTTAGCATATAGTCTCTATGACTTACTGTGGTCTTCTGATTTTTTTTTTATCTGGTGGACAGATTTCTGATGATGAGCCCTTTCAAGCTGAGGCAGCCTGATCTTCAGATGGAAGACAAACACACTGCCACAGGACCTCTAATCAAAGTCTTTCCAACTTGACAGGACTGCCAAAGCAGAAACTCTGAAGCCAATGCTTTAGAGAACATAGACTTACCTGCCTATTACCATGAGGCATCATAGTAGGATCTTAGTGGAGGAAACACCTAGTCAAAGGAATTACATTTCAGGGCCTGCATTTTAGTTTTTCTCCACTTACTACTTTTTTATTTACATTTGACTATTTGTATTTAAAATTATGCATTGTAATTCCTAAAGTGGGTGGGAACCTCCAAACTAAGGTTGTATGAAAAAGACTTAAATAGACTTAGAAATGAGATTTTTAATATGAGTCTTCTGTATTTCAGGAAGCAAGAATGGTGATATAAACTAAAATTGTAAAAGTTAGGTGGCATGGAAGATCCCGGGCAATGCCTACTGGAAACTTTGACTCGAAGCCCAGCCGGGCCAACCAGGTGGAAGAAGAAGGAGACAATGAAAAGTGTGTCATCAGTGAGCCCCTCAAGGGGATTCCATTGGCCACAGGAGAGCACAACAATGAGTCAGAGCTGCTACCTACCGGGTGCTCCTCTCCCTGCCCCCAAGGAAGTCATCAACGGCAATATTAAAACCATTGCTGAATATAAGGGAGAAGAAGATGGCAAGAAATTCAATATTGTCTGTACCTTCAGGATTGAAGCTCAGAAGGCATCCAAGGCTGTTGCAAGAAGAAACAACTGGAAGAAATTTGGCAACTCACAGTTTGGCCCAAATATAGCCACCGCTACAGTCAGCGATGATGTTTCTATGACATTTATTACCAGCAAAGAGGACCTGGATTGCCAAGAGGAGGAGGACCCAATGAACAAGCTGAAGGGGCAGAAGATTGTGTCATGTCGAATCTGTAAGGGTGTCCGCTGGACAGCATGTTGTCCCTACAAAGACACGCTGGGACCTATGCAGAACGAACTGGCTGAACAGCTGGGGCTGTCCACTGGGGAGAAGGAGAAGATGCCTGGAGACCTGGAGCCTGTGCAGGCAGCCCAGAGCAAGATAGGGAAATTTGTACCCCTTAGACTTAGAGATGGAGCAAGTCACAGAGGGGAGTCTATGCAGCCCAACAGAAGAGTGGATGACAACGCCACCATCCGATTCACTAACCTGTCAGAAGACACTCTAGAGACTGACTTGCTTGAGCTGTTTCAGCCATTTGGTTCCATCTCCAGAATCTACCTGGCCAAGTACAAGACCACTGGCCAGTCCAAGGGCTTTGCTTCCATCAATGGGACCATGCTGTGCATTCCATTGCTGGTGTGTCAGGCTTTGGCTATGACCATCTGTAGCAGCAAGCACCCTGGCGTCCCCAGGGTGGCTGCTCACACAGGTTCTTAGATCTGCTTTGTTAAAGGAAAGCAACTCCAAATGGGTTAACAAGCTTACTTTAATCAGTCAGACATATATCGTTTACCTTGTTCAGGGGAAAAAGGTCAGCACCCCGAACTTCAAAGTATACAGGCAGAATTATCAAGACAGAAACAGATCAAGTAGACAGATTTCCAAACTGTCCAACCATTACATCCATACCCAGTCAACATCTGGGTTTCCCACTTTTGGGTTTTCCAAGGGGGGGGGGGCCTGAACAACGGCTTCCCAGAATACAGATCAAATCACAGAACACTTCTCAAAGTGAGCCCCCAAAACAAAGCTACACATCAGGGCTTATATAGCCTTCTCCTGGCTCAGAGAATGTAACAACCTTATTGACTCACTGGCCAATCAAGAAGTATCTACTGAAAAACAAGCCTCCCACCCCAGGCTCCAGGTGCACTCTAGCCTAGGGGCAGGGAAGATCTTCCAAATCTGCATTCCCATTATACCATCTCATTCTCAATGTGGAATGGACCAAACCTTCAAATGAGTTTGATTAATCCACTTACAACACAGTTGCCTGGATCAGAAAAGGACCTGACTCTGAGGAATGGGGCTGTAATGGAAGCCCCCTACTGGTCAAGGGCAATAAATATATACACCTGCCCCCCCCCAAAAAAAAAAATAATTGTAAAAGTTTAAAATGATCAGAACTACAGAGTGAAAAAATACAGGAAGAGTTGCATTGACCTATGAAGCAATGCAAAAAATGTCTTCTTTCAAGGCCCTAAATTCTATACTCTTGATTTGAATGAAAAAGCCACATCTTCAGTTGCTTTCTAATCATACAAAACTAACTTTCTAGAATTATATTGATACGTAAGGAGTACCCTGTTTCCTTTATGTGTACCATTGTTGTGATTGTCATATACTAATTTGATTTCAAATAGCAGCAAGTGGTGCAGTAGAGTAGAACTCTTCCTGAATTTAAATCTAGCCTCAGACACTTATGTTACTTTGAGGTAGTCACTTAATCTTGTTTGTCTCAATTTCCTCATCTGTAAAATAGATATAATAATATTGATAGTAAAGGCAACTAGATAGCTCAGTAGATAGAAGGCTAGTCCTGGAGTCAGGAAGACTCCTCTTAGACACTTACTAGCTGTTTAACTCTGTTTGCCTCAGTTTCCTCATCTGTAAAATGAGCTGGAGAAGGAAATGGCAAACCACTCCAGTATTTCTTCCAAGAAAACCCAGATGGGGCCACAAAGACTTAGACATGACTCAAAAGTGACTTAACAATTTCAAGCCATCCTCCTAGATCATTTTTGTCTTTCTTAGCTGCTTTTTGAAAGTATGTCTATTACTAGTCAACAACTGCTAATATTTGAACATTTATGAAAAGGAAATTAAAACAGTACAATAGATCATCAGATTGTGGAACAAGATCTAAAAGGACATCTTATCCAAATCTTTCATTTTACAGGTGAAGAAACAAAGGTGATGGCAAGATAAGTAATTTTCCTGAAGTCATACAAGTATTGAGCATCAGTCAGAGAAAAAAGTTAAACTAAAGTTATCTACTGTAAGTCAAGACTGGCATTCTTTCTGTTGTACAGTGCTGCTTCCCCTCTGAGAGATGGCTGACGGCAGTGGTTCTATTTCAGCCTAGTGATGTCAAACTCAAATAGAAACCCTGACTTGGGATTTAGGGAGCCACTAAGTCCTACATAAAGGTTCTTGCTGGCAGAATATTTATTTAGAAAACCACACATTAATATTATCTATGTTCTATTGTAATTTTATTTGTTAAATTTTCCAAATTACCTTTTAATCTGGTACATGTTTGATATTCTGTTTTAGCCCAAATTAGAGAAAACCCAAAAGAGGTATAAATATTCTCTACAATAATTCATAGGATCATATATTTAGAGATGGAAAAGGATATTAAACTCAGGCCAAGATAGGATAAGTTATTTGCTCAGTGAAAGTAACTGAAGCATGTTTTGAAATCCAGCCTTTCTAGTTCAGCACTCTGTCTTCTTTCCACTATGCCATGCTACTCTCTTCTTGCGGAGGAAAGAGACAATTTATTCAGAGCTGCTGTATCAGGATAGATCCAGAAATCAGGACAGATCTAGAATGCATGGAACTTATGGATTTTGTATAAATATACATATAAACATACACAGAATATATGGATTTCAGCATAAACAAGAATTTCCTAAGAATTGGTGCTAACAATTGATTGTACTCAGCTCTTTTCTCTGCGGAATAGAAGTATTTCAGATAGTTACTGAATGATCACCTTATCATGGATGTCGTTGACAAGATATTTTAATTAAACAGGGGTTTGCATTAACTGACATTTCTTCCATCTTGAGAACTCTATTATTATGTCCTAAGTTCTCTCAGTTCTCTGATAGGTGCAAATATAATTACACTGATTCTTCTGCCTTCATAAGAATGCAAGGAAAGTCTAGATTGTTTCCCACTAATATTCACTATCTATTCCATGACTGCAGTGATGAGAAGGTAAATATAATTATTTTCCTTTTGATCATATACCTTCTTTACAGTGGGTGTGCTTAATGTAATAATTATCCAGATTTCTGCAAATCAGCATATCCCAGAGGCAATTTATCATGACCGATGTATTCTGATACCTAGCTTGAAGGTGAGAATGAATGCTTCTGGTTTTCTTAATGCCTCTATGAGCATCTAGCCATTCCATGTTAATGTCAAATCACCCCAACCAGTTAAGGCCGAAAGCTTTAATTGGCTTTTTTTATAAGTAGTTGGATTAGTACCCTTTGAAAGGTAGAATTAAGCTAAGTGGCAAAGGGAAGGATTTGGTCTATCCAAAGCCATTTACTTTTCTTCCTTGTTTTGTTCTGTCATGTTTTA
Organism: Petaurus breviceps papuanus; assembly: GCF_028583685.1. Lineage (NCBI taxonomy): Eukaryota > Metazoa > Chordata > Mammalia > Diprotodontia > Petauridae > Petaurus > Petaurus breviceps. Next base: position 42,523,154 of record NW_027186304.1, on the reverse strand, counting down.
AAACCCAATCCATTAAGTAGGTTGCTTCTGATTATATTCACTCTTGACACACCTAACTGCATACATTAATTGTCTCCTTTTCCTAAAGAATGGTTTCCTTGTCACATGACTAGGAATGTCAAAAATGTGAAAAGTGTGCTTTAGGAGTAGTAACTAAGTTAACCTGAAATGAGGAAAAACATGTTCATGGTCATCTTTGCATTTATCACATATGATCAGCAACAATGGAACTCACACAGCCAGTGAATTGGAAATCAGATTTATTATGACAGGACTTGTCATGCAGTAAGGTTAATCAAATGCTGTCTGACTATATTGCTTCAAGCATCTAATGAGGCAAATTGATTTCAACTAACCTTAAACAGAAATGGTACATATGCCAGAACCACAGATTCTTAAAGTCTTTATCTTCTTTGGTTTGACCCATGTGTTTTATCCACATACATCTTGGTCCTGACACCACTATAATAAAAAGTGAGAAGGGATTTGAAAATGGCATGCCTATGATGACCATGAAAATGAGGAATAATCACAGGATCTCTTAAAATGTCAATTACTAAAAATGGTCAGAAAAGTATCGACGAGAATATGCCACTTTGATTCCTAGATCACAAGACACAAATACACGATACCGCCCCATTCACATGACACAAATTGCAACTGGAATGGGAAAATTATACTGCACTATTCCTTTTGTCAGACAAATTTGAATTTAACCCATCACCATTTTATTTCACAGAAGAAAATGGCATGCAACATGACTTGACTATGTATTAGTCCCAAACCATATTAGCAGGAAAAAATACATTCAGTCCTTCTGAAAAGAGAACTGGGCAACTGACTTTGTGCCTTATATAACCAACAGGAAGCTTGTAAAATATAAGTTTTTATTTTTTCAATATATGTCTTCTGTGCCCTGAGAAGGGATGCCAGGTCTTTTTGGTATTATTTGAAGTACAAAACTGATGTGAATAAAGTTCTAGGTTCTGTTAAATATTTAATCAGCTGATGATTCATATGGATTCAATGTTGAATTTGAAGTTGTAAGAGTTCTAAGGCCATTAGGTAGTGTCAGTGTCATAATCTGCACTCATTTTCCCTGACTTCAAATACTACTGAATCTTTTACAAAGCTATACTGCTATATAGGTAGGTATACCTTTAAATTTCTGTCAGCCTGCAGAATAAATGCCACATCCATTGGGTCACCTGTATTTTTTGGGGAATCATAGAACTGGCAATAACGTAACGCGGTCATCTCACATCCTTCTGTCTTGAAGTAGGATGGGGTCTAAGTCATTCCTTACGCTCCTAACTTTAAAGAACTCAGGATAAGTGATGAATTGGAATTGTTCATTAACTCCTTTGGTGAGTGCCTCCCTGTCTCACCCTCATTAAATTTCAGGCTTTTATTTTTCCCTGTATAAGTTAAATCCACTGGGTTCTAGTTTTTCAGTAACTCAGGTAACAGGAAGTTAAAGGAACATGAGGTCTGTAGCTTGACTTCCATGCATTTAGCTAAGTAATCCCAAAGAATAATACATACTCTACATTTTAAAATAGAAAAAAAATGAGTTAAGCCTTTAAAGGGGGTCTTTAAAGCCTTACCTTAATTTTATAGCATAAAAGTAGTTTCCACTCAGATCCCTAAACCCTATTCCTCTCAGCTTCTTCTCCTCCATGAACTCCCTGTGGAGTACTCCTCTTGCCATAAAATATGACATTCTAATTAGTTCAGGGGTAAATCACATTCTTTAATACATCTTCATTCAAACAGGGTATTAAGAAAGATCAGAAGATTCAGTGGCATAGAATAGAATAAGAAGACCTGGATCACTGCTTACAGTAATGTTCATACATCTGTCTTCCTCAGAAATCAAGTTTGAGGAATAGAAAAGGCACACGCATACCCATATACCCTTTTGTGTTCCAGGGTTTACTGGCTTCCTATAAAAAGAGAATGCATTCTTTAAAAAAAGAAATAAATCAAGAATGAGATTGTTATCAAAATGTTTCCTATAGAAATGCCAAATAATTTCAATAAACTTTAAGGAAATGCACCTATATTGTGCTCTTTTTTCCCCAGTAGAAATCAATAATTGTGCTTTCAGCAAGGGTAAGATAATAGATACATGTTATGTTTTTAAACTATTAGCAATATGTCTGAGAGAAGAAATAAAAAGTTTACAGCTGCTGCCAAGACAGTGTATTATTAGATCTTAATATTTAACTTCGTTTGCTCACCAAAATTGATTTGCTATTTTTGTTGTTTTGACTGCTTCCAGGTGGTTGTCTGGTATAAAGAAATATACAATTAAATTAACTCAGGAATGTGCTATCCCTAAATTACATTTGTTATTTTTTTTAGAAGGACCTTGAAGTGAGTCATTTCATTTTGCCTCTGCAAAGGAAAGCTGGCTTTCTCCTCACCAAACATCAGCCAACAGTGGATACATGGAGCTACCTGAGCCTTTATGATTGAAGACATCACATGCACTGGAATTCTCCCTTCACTACATTCTTCTTGTAATCGGGGTCGTCTCCTATCTTCATTTAAGTACTACAGGATTTTCTTCTTTTAATTCAGGACCCTTCCCAATTGGAGTTTGATAAGTGACTAATTTGATATGAAATGCTACCCTATTAAAAAGAAAGTATAAAATGGAGCCTTGGAGTCATTATAGTTTTTGTTTCATACACTGAGTATGGTATTCTTCTTCCTCAGTGACTTTTTAAAAAAATTAAAATCAGTATTTTCTACAATGTCCATGATTCTTCATTTCATTTAACTGGATTATTTTTCAACATGAATTCCCTGACATAACTAGCATACAAAGTTGAAGTTCTGGAGGACTGATTTTTAGCAGACATACTGCTGCATAGTCTAGTTTGGAGTAGCTTAGTTTCATATCCTGCTGCTGAAATAAGTTTATCCTCAGAGGTTAATTATGTCACAAAACATTGGAGGTCACTTTGTATTAAAGTCAAACCCTGAGACTGACTGGGAGGGCTAGATCATAGCCATTACTCTGTCCCTTATTCCCTCTGTCCCCAGTTAACTGCAGAATTAGAACCTCCCACTGAGATTACAATTGATTCTATATCATTTTCTCATTGATCCTATTTATAATGAATTGATTTTGTACTGTAATTCATTAACACGTGGGCTTGGTGGATTCATCTGACCAGACTCTTTGGTCATTGTGTACTTACCACCTGGAAAAAAGTATGCCCTTTTCCAATCACTACACTGTCTCAATGAAGTTTACACAAAAATCATGACATCACTTTCTCTAGCTCTTTCAACATAACAGTAAAACAAAGAACGAATTGAAATATATCACTACAACAACTATGGGCATCTCCTGGCCTATGAACCAGGCAGCTCAAAACCCAAAAGTTTAGAGAAATACAGTTAAATGTTCAGATGTTAACCTACCCTTTCTTTAGCTACAACAACTCATGGAGGCTAATGAATAGGTTGGACCATGAAGGTCCTGAATGAATCATATTTACCTTAGTGCTATTCTCCCTCTTATTGCTACCTAGGCTCTCTATCTCTCTTTCCATTGTACTTAGAGAGATATGAGTAATTTCTAACTGGAAAGAGAGGTTCTGTGCTTAGTTGATTGGGATTATTTTTAAGTTTTAGTAATTAATGAAGAGATATTCTAACATAACCCTGGAGTCTCCTAGAATTCAGAATGAATTTCTGATCAAAGCTAACCCTTGAGATAGGTTCATTTCTAGCATCATGGGTACATCATGACTATATCATTTGCCAGTCAGTCCCCCAGGTGAGTGTCCTTCACTTCCTCTGTCCTCGATCTAGCCTTCTCTTCCTGAGAAGGCCATGAGTCAATTACTAGTTTCAAGACAAGTCAGTGAATGCAAGGGGAAAGAAGTGGAGCACAATAAGAGATGGTGCATAATAAGGGGTGTTACACAAATTTACACAATAATTGTTTGTAAAGTAGGGAAATTTTGTCTGTTAGTCTTAGTCTCCTGGTAATTTCAAGAGATTGATTTCACATAGTAAATGAGCATTTAATCATCACTGGCTCATTAAAAATAGAATTGTAAGAAATTTGAAACTATAATAAAGACACTATTTGATTGGATATACAAATAGCTACTGGAATTGTTACACTAGCTCAGTAAAGTATAGTTTATTTTTTACTCCCTCATCTTATTTTAATAGACTTGGATTTATGGCGGCAAAGTAAGCCAGCAGCCTATGTGATGAGATTGCAGGGATCCCAAGAAGGACTTCCTGCCTAAAGATTATCTCTCCCACCAGGAAAAACCTTCTCCTTTTCAAGGCAAACCCCTTGATATAAATTCTACCATTTCATCCTTCCCCTCCCCCATCATCTATATTCTCCCATAAATCTTCAATCTTTTCCTACCTGTTACTTTCCTATTACTTACAAACATGCCCATGTCTTCTCCATCCTCAGGAAAAAAAAAAAAACTCCTTTTATCTGCCCATCCCCATTAGATGTCATCCTATATCTCTCTATAACTCACTTTTAACACTTTCATGGCTAAACTCCTTGAGAAAGCTATCTATAAGTAGATGTATAAGAACTCCAATTCTTTTTTCCTTCCTCTTTTCTTAATTCTGGCTCTCTGTAATCTGACTTCTAACCTCATCATTCAACTGAAATTGCTGTCTCTAAAATTACCAATGGATTCTTAATTTCCAAATCTAATCTCATTTTCTCAGTCCTCACCCTTCCTGACCTCTTTGATGTCTTTGATATTGTCAAACACCCTCTTCTCCATAATAGTCTCTTCTCTCTTAGTTTTAGTGATACTTGTCTGCCCTGATTCTCCTCCTAATTGTCTGGCATTCCTTTTTCTGGCTCCTTTGCTTTATTTTCATGCAGGTCGTACTCACTAACTGTGGATGGCCCCCAAAGCTCTCTCTTGTGCTTTCTGTATACTTCCTATACATATCTTTTATTTTCACTATACTACTTCACTTGGTGATTTGCTAGGTTCCATGGATTTAAGCTGAGGAGACCCAGTCTTTAAAAAGAAAACAGGTTTTTAAAAGTGGAACTATTGTATTTGGCTTACATGGTTTCTGCTCCCAATTGCCAGAGGACCAAAGAAAAGCTATGATGGTGAGTCTAAGTATTTTAATTACTCTTATTATTGCTATTGTGTTACAGAATAGGGAATAATTAACATGCATTGAACATCAGCCACGTGCAAGTGGAAACACATGTATCTATCTGATTTTCTAGACCACGTGTGCTGCCCTATTTATTTTCTGTCTCAGTCTTCAAAAAAGGTGTTGGCAGAGGTAGAACCATGTTTGATTTAGTACTTTCCTCTGATTTCTGCTCTCCACAGTCAATCACAGGAAATGAAGCAAAACTAATTTGAATTTATAAAGTAAATGCTTTATATGACGGTCCATTTGATCAAACTAGTCTCAGATCATTCTAAGAGATGTATAACCTTATCAAAAATTTAACGTTTACAAATGCCTTATTAAGATGAGTTAATTGGCTTCCTAGGCACATAAAAATCCAGATGTGTATATGAATATGCAAAAAATGAACCTTGATGCAAATGTATGTAACTGTCATTATCTCCTGTAGTTGTAATATGGCCACCAATTCATATTGTGACTCATTTACAAGTAAGCAGAAAAATCTCTGAGACTCATTGGCCCTCAGAGATGATAAGATACTTGACCATGGTCACACAGCTAGTTAGTATCAGTAATAGGCTTTGAACCCAGACTTTATTGCCTGCATATTTAGCATTCTATCCACCGTATCACACTGCATCTTTTATGTTTTCATGTATATGTATGTAAATTTATAATTACATATGTGTATACACAGAGACACACAAATGCATAAAATGGAGAACATTTTTGCTTTCATATTCATTGTTTTAAATGTTTTGTTAGTGTAAAATTGGTATAAAAAATGAGTAAGCCCAACAGAAACATTTTGGGTCCTTGATGCTACTGCAATAAATATCTCTAAAATAACATTTCTAGATTTTTCACTCTTTACAAGTTATAACTTTCTAAATACTGACCTATGGAACTATAGGAATGCTATAGAATTATGAATCGCTAAATAAAAAAATAGAATGTTATTCTATTAAATTAAATATTCTATTTAATTGAATGAAATCATAAAGATAAAGCAATAAATAAACTGCAGTCTCAAGTCAGATTATTCAGGCAAAAGATAAAATTACTAGATAAAAAAAGATCACATTTCCCTAAACACCTTCTAAGATTAAGATTCTACATATATGTCAGACACTGTAGAGAACCTTGCTGAATACTGTGGTGTTTCTTGTATTACAGTTCTCCCTAATTAACCATGAATTAACCATCTGATGAAATGTATATATTGTAGAATATCTTAAGTCCAAAAAAGTGAAAAATGTTTATTTAAATACAAAGCTATCAAAATAGACTGAAAATTAAATTTTTATTTTTCTTGCCTTTTTTGGGGGAGGAGAGCAATTGGGGTTAAGCGACTTGCCCAAGATCACATAGCTAGTTTTTGTGTTAAGTGTCTGAGGCCACATTTGAACTCAGGTCCTCCTGACTCCAGGGCTGGTGCTCTATTCACTGAGCCACCTAGCTGCCCCTTTCTCATTATTTTTAACTTAATAATGATGATGTTAGCACTCTAATAGGACTTTATATCTTTGCTTTATTTTTGAATTAATTTCAAATTAAATTATTTAGCAAATATTTGATGAACACCTATTTTGTAAAAGGGAGTTCCTGGAGAAACAAAGATTGAATATAAAACCATCCTTGTCCTCAAGGAAGTTGCATCATCTTGTCAAGAGTGGGAGTCAGGGATGGGGGAGATACAATATGTACAATACATGTAGCTAGGTGAAGCAGTAGGTGGAACACTGGACCTAACGTCAGGATGATGTGAATTCAAATACAACATCAGTAACCTACTAGCTGTGTGACCCTGGGCAAGTCATTTGATCTCTGTATGTCTCATGTTCTTCATTGAAAAAAGGAGGAAAATAATAGTACCTAACTCAGGGTTTTTGTGAAGATAAAATGAGAAAATATTTATAAAATACTTTGCAAAACTCAAGGTGCTATACAAATGCCAGTGGTTATGATTGTTGCAATCATTATTCATCAATATATCTGTCATCTATTCATGAGAGCACTTTCTGTAACAATGCAGATTCCAGCCTAGCCATACCTCTCCATAATATTGGATTATCTTCCTTTCTTCTCATAAATTTGTCACAGAGGGTCCCATCTATGTGTTGGAATATTCCTTCATGCTCTCTTGACATTAAGTGGATAGTCCATTGCATGGACATATTGGTTGTCTTTTGGTTCCCTCTGATTCTGGTTATTTGATGGCCCAACCCATATTTTCCTGCATAATTTCTCAATTGCAATGGGTTACACTCCCATCATAGGCCTTTCATTGCTCTTTGAGCAATCCTCAACCTCAGTTCTTCAGAGGTTGATGTATTCAATAAGTCAAAGCTATTCAATATAATTGGCAGAAGATTGGCTTTGAAAATATGGATATGATCTCCCTCCACAAGGAGAATATTGACTTTATTCAAAGAATTGCATTATTTCCCAAAGGTAATCAAGCATATTTTCCTTCTCCTAATCACTTCTAGGTCTATTCATTGTCATATGTTTGTCCAAGATAAATGATCTGCTGGACAAGTTTTATAATTTGTTCATGTGAGAGCATCTCATAAACATTCCTCAACCAGGGGACTTTTCTTTTGTGAACAATGAGACTAAACTCTTTTATGAGATTGCAGATTTCTCTTAGGAGTCTATGAAGTGGTCCAAGACTGGATGCATACTATAGTATGTCCTCCATACACAGGAGGACCTTCTCTAAGGAATCCTCTTCAGCTTACAATCTACACCGTACCTCTTCTGTGAAAGTGACAAATACCTTTGGTGAGCATTATCTCCCTATTTTGTACATCACTTGATAGTAATAATTAGAAGATAAAGAAAATTAGGTTTTATTACATCTTCCAAGGAGTCAGTATATAATTTTTGTATATGCATAGGAGAAAACTGCTGAGAGGGAGACACTTTAAGAAGGTAGCTTCATTGTAATTTAAATTAATATTATTGATGTCATTGTATGTACTGTTTTCCAGGTCTATTTTCTTTGCTATTCCTCAATTTATTCAAGTCTTCGCACACTTCTCTGTATTAATAATATTTGTCATTTTTTACAACACTGTGATTATTCATTAGAAGTGCAGTGGAGGGGTGGCTAGGTGGCGCAGTGAATAGAGCGGTGGCCCTGGAGTCTGGAGAACCTGAGTTCAAATTCGACCTCAGACACTTAACACCTACTAGCTGTGTGACCTTGGGCAAGTCATTTAACCCCAATTACCCTGCCCTCCCCCCTCCAAAAAAAAGTGCAGTGTATATAGTACTGAGCATGAAATCATGATTACCTGAATCATGTCTTAAATTATGCCTTAGTTATGTGAACCTGGGCAAATGTCACTTAACATTTATTTGCCTTAGTTTCCTCAACTTTAAAATGGGGATAACAAGAACACCACCATTTCATGGTTGTTGTAAGAGTTAAAAGAGATAATATTTGTAGAGACTGATGAGCATAGGACCTGGCATACAGAAGACCCTATATGAATGAGTACTCCTTTCCCCACCACTTCCTCAGTTATCTTGGTGTACGACTGTTGAGCCATTTCAGTCAGTGAGCATCTGTTTCCCCTTTTTTGCTGCCACATGCACTCAAAAATACTGCTATAAATATTTTGGTGTATATAAAGCCTTTATTTTTTGTCAATGACTTCATCAGTATCTATCTCTGGCAGTGGAATCCCTATACTAAAAGGATATTAATAGTTTAGCTACTTTATTTTTCTAATTCCAAATTGCTTTCTAGAACGATTGTAGTCATTCACAGCTCTAAATCAAAGCCTTTCTTTATACAGCCCCTCCAACGTTAACTATTCCCAATTTTTTCTTGAAAATTTTCTGGGTGTTAGGGTGTTACAAAACTTCAGAGTTTTGTAATGCACCTTCTCTTATTATTGGTGGTTGGGAGCATTGTATCACTTGGTTATTTGACTGCAATTCTTTTGAGAATTATTTTTTCATATCCTTGGACTACCCAAGAGAATGGATTTCAGTCTTATATATATTTCTTTTAGTTTTCTATGTTCCCTTATCAGAGGTATTTGATATAATGATTTTTCCCACATTTCTTTCCCTTCTTATCCTAGATAAATACATTTTGCTTGTATAAAAGCTTTTCAATTTTTTTCTGATCAAAATTATTTCTTTTATTTTCTTTTTGCATTGCTTCAATAGCCCTCTCCTACCATAGCTGTCAAGGTATATGGTTTGTTTCCCTCCTAGTTTTTATAAGCTATCATCTTTAATATTCAAATTGTATACTCATTTTCAATTTATTGTGGAAAATATATATAATGTAATATATTGTTTTAAGCCAAATTTTTTCCAAGTTGCTTTCCAATTTTCCCAGAAGTTCTTATCAAATAAGGAATTATTTCTTTGCTGAGTAAGTTATGCTTTTGAGTTTATTGGACACAGTTAATTTCCATTATTCCTGATTCTCCATTGTCTAGTCTATTCCATTAATTGACTTTTCTGTTTTTAGTCAGTACCAAATTGTTTTGATAATTACCACTATGTAACATTTTTGATTTTTACATTTATTATATGCCCCCTTTATTCCTATGTTTCTTCATTATTTTGCTTGGTATTCTTGATCCTTGATTCCTCCAAATAAATTCCATCTTCATTTATATTTTTATATTACAGTATTTTATAGAATATATATAGTATAGTACATTAATATATATATTTAGTATACTATATGTTATATAGTATATTTATATATTTATAGTATTTTAAGGTATAATCTATTTGGGGGATTACATGTAACCTATTTTTATTATTAGTTAACATACTTCATAATCTGGGTAATATTTGTAACCCTACAGTGACATTATAGGAGAATTATAACTTAGCTCTTAAAAGTATCCTTTCGGTCGTTTGAGTGACATAGCATGAAATTTGTAAGTTAACTTTGGTAGCATTGTGATTTTTATTATATTGACCCAGTCAATGAATACTGAATATTCCTCCAGCTGTTTCAGTTTTCTTTTATTTTTTTAAAGAGTATTTTGTAATTGAATCTATAAAAACACTGAGGGTGCTTTGATGGAATGGTTTTCAAATATGTTATGGATCTGAATAGGATGTAAGTATAAAACAAGTTATAGATACTTAGAGTTATTTGTTTATTTTAAAATCAAGATCAAGCTATCCCCAACAGAATGTGAGCTCTGTCAGAGGGGCTGTTTCATTTTTGCTTTTACATCTTCAGACCCTCCATGTGGAAAAAGATTTTTAGGAGAGATAGCAGATCAATTTATTTTATTAAAATAAACTATAGGGAACTAGTACTTATATTACATACAAGTCACATATGATAGTTAATAGAAGAGAAAACAAATTTATCAATTGCATCCTTATATATAAAGAGATCTTTACATACAAAATCTCTGGGGAAATACTGTAAATCTGTAAGAAAATAAGTAAATCTCCAAAAGACACAGGAACACAAAGGACATAAATATAATTTTTAAAAAGGAAATTCAAATTATCAATAATTACCAAAAAGCATTCCAAATCACTATTAATCAGAGAAATGTACATTTAATCAACTTTTAATTATCTCCTCATGTTCATCAAATGTCACAAAGATGGGAAAATTCAATGGTGGAGGTACTGTGAGAAGACAGGCTTGTAATTTTTCTCACAGTAAGGCTGAACATTGGTCCAACTCTTTTTGTTTGTTTGTTTGTTTTTTGTGTGTATCTGTTTTTGGTCTCTTTTGGGGGGGTGAGGGGGAAAGGCAGGGCAATTGAGGTTAAGTGACTTGCCCAAGGTCATACAGCTAGTTAGTGTTAAGTGTCTGAGGCCAGATTTGAACTCAGGTCCTCCTGACTCCAGGGCCAGTGCTCTATTCACTGTGCCACCTAGCTGCCCCTGGTCCAACTCTTCTTGAAAACAATTTGCAATTTTTCAAGAAAAGTCACTAAATGTTCATATTCTTTGACCCCAATGACCTACTACTGAATTTATAAGTACAAGGAAGATGAATAATTCAGAGTAGCAAGAAAAGACCCACATATACCCACATATCCATAACAGCATTATTTTTGTTAAAAATAAAAAAGTAAACAATATACCCAATGAACAAACTGTAGCATATGAATGTGACAAAATATTATTGCATTTATTAATGGGAACATTCATATGGTTGTTCTTTGCTATCCTCTTTAAAATTATTTATTCACATCCTTTTATCATTTATAAGGAAGGATAAATATAAAAAAATAAGAGGCTTCATAAAAGTGGTGCAGAATGAGAAAAATAGTGAGATGAAAATACAGTAACTACAATAATACAAGTAAAAATAAAATTGAAAAGCATCAAAACTCGGAGAAGGTGCGACATGTTGCTTTGCTCTCTTACTATCAGAATTAAGAAACATATTTTTCCATTCTGTTAACAGTCAGCAACCTTCAAAAGTGGAAAATTAACATATTATCAATACAAGCATGTTTAACTTTTCAGGAATATACTTTGTAAAAGAGGATTATGGTTACAGATTGTAAAGAGTGCATTGTAAAACTTAAGCAAAGAAATATGTATCAATAAAAAATGTCAAAAAGAAAAACAAAAGAAAAATGGTAGTGATTTTTAGAGGAGAAAGAAATCAGAATTGGTAGATCTGGGTAGAGCTAGTGAAAATATTAAACCCAAATAGTATTCTAAGGTATAATATATTTTGGGGATTACATGCAACCTATTTTTATTATTAGTTAACATACTTAATAATCTGGGTAATATTTCTAACCCTACAGTGACATTATAAGAGAATTAAAACTTAGTTTAAAGTGAATGAGGAGACACTTTCAGAAAATACCTACAATCTATAATCTACTCAATGACATTTTGAAATTGTTAGTGGCATTTTATGTTGAATAACTTTCTAAGGCAAAGATGAAAAACACTTAGTTGCTGCTGGGTATAAATAATTTCCAAGGGTATGATGAAATCCATGGAAGCACCAACTTGGCTGCTGAAGGAAAATTAAAGTATTGACAGTTTCTTATAAACAGAGGAAGAGAATGAAGCCCACAGGGGCTTGTCTGTTGTGACAGATCATACCACAGATTTGGTGAGCCACTTTATTTATACAAACCTCCACATTCCAAACATCAACAAAAGAGAACACTGCTAATGATAAGCGCTCTGTCCAGATTTGATCTCTACTGCCCTATGAAATCAATATATTTTACTCTTGCACACCTCTGAATTCATTTTCAGGAAAATGTCACAAAACATGTGACCAGGAGATCTTTAATTGCATTCACTCTACTTTAGGTAAATCATGCTGAATATCCATTTCTGTTAAATTAAAAATACTTAATCTACTTTTTCAGGCTGAAAAGACAATCTATTATACTATACCAAAATCCTTTCATTTCAACCCAAAAACTTGATTAATCTATACTATAAGAAATATAATTCTTTGGTGATCTTGTCACTTTGACAGTGTTCAGAAGATGAATCCAAACAGGATTTCAATATTATCTGGGCCTCTGGCCCTGAAATAATATAGCTCCATCACCAGGACAAAATCTGTGGGAATGCACTGCACTGTAATAGTTTACAGATTCATAAAATGTATTGATCAATCTTCATCCCCTGTAGTTCTGAATAGAGTATTAAAGGATTTTATTTACTACAGTCTAGCAACTCAGTCACACCAGTGGAGGCAATAAATGCATGAGAACCAAACACAAAGGATCAACACAAAAACATCTGGCCTTTCATGTAACTCCACAATCATCAAGTTAATGATGCAGTCATGTGAAACTTCTCATTTTAATTAAATAATTAGTCCTCTTCTGACTGACAGTTTTATGCTTGGGCACACTGGCTACTCATGGAGTAAGACCTGGAAGGCATCTGTGGTAGTGCAGAGGGCATCCATTCACTACCTGTCACATTGCCATATGTGGTCCATCTTAGTAAATTTTTCCTAAGGCATGAAGTTTGTTATATTATAATGTTTGGATAGAACAGATTGAAATATGACCTTATCACCAAAAATCATCCTGGAAATTTAAATTAATTTGAATTCTTCAGGATCAAGTCTTGTCTTGGCTAGAATTCATATCTCCTTTCTTGTTTTTCAGAAATATATAACAATGGAATCGTTGTTCCTTAATTTTTCTCATGCCATTCATTTTCTTTTCTATTTCATTTGTTTTAAACTAGTTATCTTCTAAAGATCTTGCTCTGGTAAGGGTTCTTGAAAATTATAATGATGTTTAATAATAACTAGCATTTATAGAGCCCCTTAAGGTCTGCAAAGAATTTTACAAATGGGAGATAGGTACTATTATTATCCATATCTTATAGGAAACAGAGGCAAGAAAAGATAAAGTGATTTGCCCAAGGTCACATAGTAAATGTTCAAGGCTGGATTTGAACTTGGGTATTCTTGACTCCAGGGCAGCTGTTGTATCTAGTACACCACTTAACTGTTTCAAACATTAATAATAGTTGATGTTGATATACTTTTTGACAATGTAAAAAGTAGATTATAGAAATTTTATTTGTAAGGGAGCTTAAGGCTTATCTTCATCAAGGAATTAACCCTGCCATGCTTACTTATGAGGATACAAGAGGAATCCATAGAGTTTACGTGACTTGTCCAATATACTAAGTAGAAGAATTAGGATTTGAACCCAGAGTTTTTTATATCAAACCTCATACTCTTGCCACTGAACCAAATACTTCTGTTATTTCAGTTGATACAACATTACTTTGGAAGTACAAACATCATTAACTCCTTTTGATAGATGAGGAAAAAGACTTCAGTCAACAGCTTGCCCCTGGTGCCAAGGTGGGGCCTCACCAGTAGTAGTACCAAAGCTGAAATTTAGACAACTCTTCTGACTCCCTGTTCTATGCTCCTCCCACTAAGCCACAGCTGCCTCTTAATAACAACAGCACTATATATATATATATATATATATATATATATATATATATATATACAGAGAGAGAGAGAGAGAGAGAGAGATAGTACCTTTCAACAGTCTTTGAGTACATTACCTAATATGGTTCTGATAAAAAAAAAAAAACCTGGAAGGTAGACTCAGTTCTTTTAACTGCCAACTCAAAGTTCTTTTCCTGGCACAACCCTGCCTGCCCTGTCCTTTATTTAACAAGAAAACCTTAGTTTTATTTATTTGATACCTATAAAACAAATTTTATTTCTTAGCATTGTCCACCTTTATAAAATCCTTTGGCTAAATTCATCTTCATTGCATTTGAGTTCATGAGCAGAATCACTTCTGAGGCAGATTGTTACAAACGTGAATGTATTTCTCTCCATTTCAAAGGCAACATTATTTATATATATTATTTTATGTTATTAAATCACAGGATTTAGAGCTGGAAGGGACCTTTAAGATCAGCTCTATGACCCTGGATTAATCATTTAACCTCCCTGGACTTCAATTTCATCTGGAAAATGAGGCAGGTGGGCTTCATGGCCTCCAAGGTCTCTTCAAGCTCTAAATCATCCTATGATCCTATTAAACTTTCTCCTTATACAAATGTGGAAACCAAGACACAGAGGACTGCATCGACTTGCAAAGCTACCTGTTGACAGGAATACCCGAAGGGCCATTTCCAGATTGATGTAAGAGCAAGCATTCTAATAAGTGGACAAAATAACTAGCACTATCTATCCAAAGGTAAAATGAACTACCTTGCGAAATGGTGAATTTCCTTTTTATTTTTCGTGAAAAGATCTTCCAGGGAAGCATACCATTTGTTGAGGATATCATAGAGAGAATTTCAGTCAATCATGGGTTGTATTAGTTGACTCTTCCAAGGTTCCTTCTAACTCAAAAATTTTGTGATATCCGGGTTCACACACAAGTCCTTTAATTCCAAAGTCAAGTATCCAGTGCAATTCCTTCTTCTGAACATGACTTCAATTAACCTCTACATAGCACAATTATATTAATGACTATCAAACTTCAAACCAATGGTAATTTCCCCGAAGCCCCCACTTCCATTCTCCAGATTTCTCTCTCTCATATAAATATAGGATAACGTTATAGAGATAGAGGTAGAACCATGAGAGAGACTTACCATTTCTTTATTTGATCTCTTAGGCCAGGCTGCTCCAGAAAAAAAAAGTTGAATGTTTTTCATTTTCTTAGTGGGGAGAAATAGGAAGTCTCATTGCTAAAAATACCATTTCCATTTTTTTTCTAGCACATTACGCAAAATTGATTAATGAGTATTTGAATACTCCTGTAATTAAATGTGGGAAAAATTAATCTATATCATTAATAAATTTCTTACTGAAGCTTTCTACATAATAGTTCAGCATTCACTAAGTTTGCCAAAGATGATACAACAAAATATGTGAGATAGTCCCTTCCTAAAGATAGAACTGTTTTTGATGTGTGTCATGGGACACTGGGAAGTCATTGATACTTTCTGTGTATTCTTTAGGATTTTATTACATTTTCAGTTCTGCAGCTGCATATTTTGATGAGTTTAGGAATGAAATATTGATCAGAATATCTGTATAGCAGATTACTGACATCCCTACTTCCCTGATTACTGACAGCCCCAATTCTTCAGAACAAGAAGATCATGTTAAGCTGGATTACCTCAAATGACTTCACCTTATTCACCACACATATTACAATTCAATATTGTTTCTAACCTCCAATGTGAATATACCTGTGATTAAAAGGACTAGCAGAGACATATTGAAAAGTCAAATGTCAGTGAGTTAATGTCTTGGAATTCTTCTTCTTTTCTTCTGTTCTTCTTCTTCTCCTCCTCATTATTATTATTTAAATTGTTTTCTTTTATTAAAATAAAATTTTATTTTTCCCAATTATATGTAAAGAAAATTTTTTTCTGTTACTAATTTTTTATATTTTTTTTAAAATAACATTTATTTTTCCCAATTACATGTAAAGGCAATTAAAAAAAATTTTTTTTGATGTTAAGTTCTTCCCTCTATCCACTTTTACCCTCCCTGATACAGTAAGAATGCTGATACAGTTTATACATGCGTAGTCATATAAAACATTTCTATATTAGTCATTTTGTACAAATGACTAATTTTCAAAAAAACCCCGAAAGAGTAAAATAATAGTATGCTTCAGTTTGTATTCAGATAACATCAGTTCTTCCTCTGGAGATAAATCATATTTTTCATCATGAATCTTTTGGAATTGTCTTGTATCACTGTATTGCTTAAAATAACTAAGTCATTCACAGTTGTCCATCACCCAATATTGTTACTATGAAAGATGTTCTGGTCCTGCTCTCTTCACTTTGTATCAGGTCATGTAAATCTGTCTAGACTTTTCTGAAATCATCTTGCTTCTCATTTCTTATAGCACAATAATATTCCATTACAATCATATACCACAACTTGTCCAGACATTCCCAAATTTATGAGCATTCCCTTAATTTCCAATTCTTACCCACCACAAAAAAGCTGCTATAATTTTTTTTTACAAATTGGTTTCTTTCCCTTTTTTGTCTCTTTGGGATACAGACCTAATAGTGGTACTTCTGGATCAAAGGATATGCATAGTTTGATTTCCCTTTGGGCATAGTTCCAAATTACTCTCCAGAGTGGTTGCATTGGTTTACTACTCCACCAATAGTGCACTGGTGTCCCAAGCTTTCCACATCCCCTCCAACATTTATCACTTTCCTTTTCTGTCATAGTAGCCAATCTGATAGGTATGAGATGGTACCACAGAGTGGTTTTAATTTGTATTTATATAATCAATAGTAATTTAGAGCATTCTTTCCTGTATCTTTAGATATCTTTGATTTCTTCATCTGAAAACTGCCTATTCATATTCTTTGACTATTTATTAATTGGGGAATGACTTGTATTCTTGTAAATTTGACTCAGTTCTCTATATATTTGACAAATAAGGTCTTTATCAGAGATACTTGCTGTAAAATTATTTCTCAGATTTTTAAATGGTCTTACTGGAAAGTTCTAACATTAACTAATTGCATGACCTTAGAAAAAATATATTCCTTCTCTGGGCCTCTCAGTTTTCTCTACTGTAAATGTGAATATAAAAAGGAGAATAGGACAAAACTATCTTGAAGATCTCTTTCAACATACTATATCTGGACCTTCAAACACTTGCTTAGGGAGATAAGAACATCTTGAATGTTAACACAATGAGAAAAGCAACTTAGACAATCTCTGTATGGTATCATTATGGCAAACTCAGCTCTTAATAAATAACTGACTCCTTTTTCTCCCCCTCCCCCACTAGACAATGGAGAATGAAGAAGGCTAGTCATTCTCCATCCTTTTTTCCTGCCATGGGGGGAGAGGAAGAAATTGGTGAGGGTCATATTCACAGAAACAAAGGAAGGGATTACTGGTTCTATACCTGTCAAAACTAAGCACTAAAGAAATTTCACCTATTCCTGGGTACATCTTAATCTAGATTGCTTCTGAGTACAATGTTCAAAAATGATTGAATTTTACTGATCATATATTTGAACATTCATAAAACTTGTTGACTTTCTCTTGATTATCAAGATGGAATAACACAGCATTTACCAAATACTGAATCCAAAAACTGTATGAAATGAAACAAATTAACTTTTAAATGTTCAGAAAAAGGTATTTAAAAAAGAAATTCTGGAAAGACTATACCAACAGAAAAGAAAAATTAAGCAGTAGAGTCTACACTATTGGTCCCACACTGTGTCTACCTGCAACTTCAGGGTTGTGTGAAATAAACTTCATAAAATAATAAACTAAATAAAATAAAACTGCAGAGTTCACATAAAATACTTTTAAGTTTCCTAACTCACAGTGATATCTATTGCAGCTAGATTAGAATTAATTGCAAGTGTGGAAGACAAGTATCAAGGTTTTATCCACTCATCCTTGGATTCATTAGAGTCTCCCAGTCTCCTCTACTTGAAGCCTTTGTTGAATATTGACATACTCAGGTTCCTTACTTGGAATAATGAGTGTAGAACCTTGGCACTAGCTACAAGTGTTGGAGTATCATCAGTGAGTGCCAAAATATGATACCAAAAAATAACTCCTCTCGACAATAATTCAAAATTCTGAAGATGGTGAAATTCAGAAAATGAGGAAATAACTAAGAAAAATAAAACTAATGAAATGAAAAAAAAACACAATGAAATAAGATAATCCCAAGATAAAAGTACAGAAGAGAATAATTCTAAAGTAATATAGAACAGCCATAAAGACACTTACAGGTGTTGGAAGATCCAAAAAAAGTACTAAAAGAAAAGAGAAGCATGGGGTGGCCAGGTGGCTCAGTGAGTAAGAGCACTGGTTCCAGTGTGGGGATGACCTGGGGATCAAATCCTGGCTCAGATACTTAGCACCCACCCAGAAACACCTGGCTGTGTAACCTTGAGCAAGTTACTTAACCCCAATTCCTTAAAAAATAAAGAAGAGAGAAGTAGTGAAAACAATAATAGGAAGAAAGAATTCAGAAAATCTATGACACAATAAGTATTTTTTAAAGTAAAACAAAACAGAACAAATTGAAAAATACATGAGATACCTAATATAGAAAATAACTGAATGGGGAAAAACAATGAAAAAGAACCTGTGAATTATAAGACTCTCAGAAAATTCTGTGAATATCATATTTCAAGAAACCATTAAAGAAAATTACCCAGGACTATTAGAACAAGAAGACAAAGTACATACCGATAGAATATATGGGTAATAAATAAAGAAAAATCCAGAGGTAAAACAGATAGAAATGTGATTTGAAGATCCACACTTCCTAGGTCAAAAAGAAAAAATAAATAGATAAGTAGCAAAAAAATAGGCCAAACACCTTGAAATCCTAATTTAAATACCTACTTCACAATCCTAATCAAATTACTCAGGATTATGCACTGACTACAAAAAAAAAAGGAAAGAAGAATTCTAATATGATGTCTCAAAAGAAAAGGGGGAAGCAGACTTCTTGTAATCAAGAAGAACTTTCTCTGAAAATCTGAGCAGAATCCTGTAAGAAAAATAAATTATTTTAAACAGAATTGATGACTTACAATAAGTCTTATTAAGAAATCCAGAGCTTTCCAGAGACTCTGAAAGCCAAACAAACAAACGAAGAAAAAAAACCATTTTAAAATAACTAGAGACTAAATAACTTCATCCTAAAGAATTGGGAATGAATGTGGGAGGGAAAGGAAAAAATTATAGGAATGATAAATAATTCCAATGAAGATAATTACAAACATCAGACAATCTATCAAAACTTATGAGCTATAGCCAAAGTCATCTTACAGGGAAAAATTAAATCTCTAAACCTTTTCATCAACAAAGATTTAAATAATTTATCAATCAATATGGCATGTGAATAAAAAATTAAAAATCAACAATTAAAAACAAATAAGATCTAAATTAGAAATTATTCAAATCACAATAGGGATCAACATAATTGAAGGCCAAAAAATCTATTGAATGAATTAAAAAAAGAGGATCTATTTTTTAAAATAAATTGATAAAATGGTATAAGTTTGATTTTTTAAAATATAAAATAGAAAATTCAAGTTACCAGTATCAGGCATAAAAAGGAGAATTCAATGCTCTAAATCACTATTGATCAGAGAAATGCAAATCAAAACAACTCTTAGGTACCACATCTTACTGGCCAGATTGGCTAACATAATAAAACAGGAAAATGATAAATGCTGGAGAAGATATTGGAAAATTGGAACACTAATGCATTGTTGGTAAAGTTGTGAATGGATCCAACCATTCTTGAGAGCAATTTGGAATTATGACCAAAGGGCTATAAAAATGTGCATACCCTTTGACCCAGCAATATCACTTTGTAACAGCCAGCACCATAGCATACCCAGGGTGGCTGCCAACACAGGTTCTTAGATCTGCTTTCTAAAGGAAAGCAACTCAAAATGGGTTAACAATATTGTTTTAATCAATTAAAAATATATCATTTATCTAGTTCAGGGGAAAAAGATCAGCACCCCGAACTTCAGAGAATACAGAGGTTACAAGCAGACAAAAAATACAGACAGAGAAACAAATCAGCAGACAGGCTTCAAACTGTCTAACCACTACATCCATACCTAGTCAGTTACCAGAGAGGGAAGCACCAACATCTGGGTTCTCAAAATCAGGGGGATCAACAGCTGCCCAGAGTCTTGTCTGGTCAAATCACACAACTCTCCTCAAAGTGAGCCACAAAACAAAATCCCACATCAGGGTATATATAACCTTCTCCTGGCTCAGAGAATGTCACAACCCTCTTGACCCACTGCCCAATCACAGAGCAGCAAGGTGTGAGCATTCCTGTTGGATTTCTACTAGAAATGCAGAATTGGTTCAACATTAAGGAAACTATAAGCATAATTTACTTAATTGATCATAAGGACAACAAAAATAATTTTATTTTGTTATTAGACACAGAAAAAGTTTCTATGAAAATATCACACCAATTTCTGTTTTAAAGAAAAACAACACTAGAAAACATAAATGTGGACCTTTCCTTAATATGATCATATAACCTGTATCTCCTTCTAGAGCCAACTTTCTATGTAACAATCTAGAGTTGTTTCCAATGAGTTCAGGGGTAACGATTTTCCATTGGCATCACTACTATTTGGTGCAGTTTTTAAAAATGTTATATCAGTAAGACCAAAAAAAAGTAATTGAGGGAATAGACATAAACAAAGAAGCAAAATAAGCATTCTTGGCAAAAGATATGATCATAAACTTTGAAAATGCTAGAAAATTAGTTAAACAATTCATTGAAATATATAATAACTTCAAAAACTTGCAGGACATAAAGCAAATCCACATAAATCATCAGTATTTATTCATATTACTTATAAAATTGAGTTTGAAGAGATAGAAAAAATACATTTGCAATAACTGCATATTATATAAAATATTTTAGACTCTACCTAGCAAGATACAGACAGGAACCATGTGGATTCAACTGTAAATCATTGCTATAGAAGTAAAGATAGACAAATTTTTGGAGAAAAATTAATTGTTCATCAGTTGGCTTAGCTGATATAATAAAATATATACACATAGAATAATGTACTTTTTCAGTGTCAAATCAAATTGCTGAAGTATTATTTACAGAACTAAAAAAAATCATCTATATCAATGAAGATCAAGAATCTTGTGGGGGAAATAAAAAAAAGTAGGAAAGAAGAGAACCTGGTAGAACACAAGCTCAAGTTAACTACAAACAATAATTATCAAAACAGTTTGGTGGTAATTAAGAAATAGAAGAGAATATAAACAGCACACAGAAGCAACACAGAAATCTATAAACCAAAAGCCTTTAGTTATTGCACACAGACTCATTTGAGAAAAACTACCAGGAAAATTGGATAGTGGTCTGACAATAATAATAATAATACTGTTTTGACCAACACCTCATATCACCTACTGAGAAAATCTACAGATACATGACTTAAATATTAAATCTGACATCATAATCAAATTAGAAAAAATATTTATCAGATTTATGGAAGAGGTAAACATCACGACCAAACAAGGAATAGAGTGAATGATAGAAGATAAAATGGACAATTTTGATTGCATACAATTTAAGAAAGGTTTTGTATAACAAATCCATTGAAAGTGGGATTAGCAGGGAAATGCTTGAGTGAGGAATGGGACAGATTGCAGCAAGTTTTGCTGATAAAAGTTTCATATCCAACATATAGAAAGAAGTGATTCAAAGTTATAAGAATAGTCATTTCCCAGTTAATATATGATCAAGCTATATGGAGAAGCAATTTGTAAGGAAAGAAATCCAAGGGATGTATGTCAAGTAAGAGAAGTAGAGGAAAAAATTGAGAAGAGAACTGAGAGTGATGCAAGGAAATCATGAAAGATGAGTCAAGACCTTGTTAAAGGAGACACTGAAAAATACTGAAGAAAATACTACTACACTCAAACAAATGGAAAAGAGGTCCAAAAAGCCAATGAGGAGAAGACTGCCTTAAAAAGCTCACTGAAGAAAATTATTCTTTAAAAATATAATGGAGCAAATGGAAGCTAATGACTTTATGAGAAAGCAAGAAACAAAAAAAAAAGAAGACTTTCAACCATTTCTGATGAAAGACCAGTTAAATAGAAAATTTAACTTTCTAATACAAGAGAAGCATAAAAAGGTAAACAGGAAAGAGAAATCATAAGGGACTTAATAAGGTTAGACTGTTTACATTCCTACATGGGAAGATGATAACTTGTGACTCAAAAGAAATTTGTCACTATGAGGGAAGTTAGAAGGAGTATATATAGATAGAGGGCCCGGGTGTGAGTTGAATATGAAGAGATGAAACCTTTAAAAAATACAAATAAGAAATGAGAGAGGAATGTGCTGGGAGAAAGGAAAAGAGAAAGGTAGAATGGGGGCAAATTATCTCACATAAATGAAGCAAAAAAAAAGGTTTTTACAATGGAGGGGAAGATGGGGGAGATGAGAAGGAGGAAGTGAACCTTACTCTCATTTGAACTGGTATAAAGAAGGAATAACATACACACTCAACTGGGTATAGAAATTTATCTTACAATATAAGGGAAAAGAGAAGAGGAGTAGTAGTAGAAGGGAGAGCATATTGGGGAAGGTGGCAATCAGAAGCAAGACTCTTTTGAGGAATGACAGGGTAAAAAGAGAGAGAGAATAGAATAAACAGAGGGAGAAATAGGATGGAGGAAAATAGAATTATCGATCTTTTTTTTTAAAGCAATTAGGGTTAAATAACTTGCTCAAGGTAACACGGCCAGTTATTTCTGGGTGTGGTGCTAAGTATCTGAGCCCGGATTTGATCCCCAGGCCATCCCGACACTGGAGCTTGTGCTCTTACTCGCTGAGCTACCTGGCCACCCCTAGAATTAGCAATCTTAACTCTGAAAAAAACTGAAAGAAGTTTCTAAGATAAAGGCCTCATTTCTCAAATATATTGAGAACTGAGTCCAATTTATAAAAAATAAGAGCCTTTCTACAACTGATAAAATGATCCAAAGATATGAACAATTCTCAGATGAAGTAATCAAAGCTATCTCTAGACATATAAAATGCTCTAAATCACTACTGATTAGAGAAATGTAAAGTAAAACAATTCTGAGGTACTACCTCATACATATTAAATGTTGGAGGGGGAAAATGTTGGTGGAGTTGTGACCTGATTCAACCATTGAGCAATTTGGAACTATACCAAATACGCTAAAAGACCATGCATATCCTTTGACCTAGCAATACCACTACTAGATCTGTATCCAAAAAAAGATTTAAGAAAAGAAAAGGATCTAAATGCAAACACACACACACACACACACACACACACACACACACACACACACACACATATATATATATATAGCATCTCTTTTCTGGTGGCAAAGAATTGGAAATTGATGGGATACCCATCAATTTTGAAATGACTGAAGAAATTGCGGTATGTGATTGTGACAGAATATTATTGTGCTATAAGAAATGCTCTCAGAAAAACCTGAAAACATTTACAGAAGCTGATACAAAGCAACCTGTATTGTGTATAAAGTAACAGCAATATTGTAAGATGATCAGCTGTGAATGACTTCGTTATTCTCAGCAATACAATGATCTAAGAAAACTCTGAAGGACTTATGATGAAAAATTCTTTCTATACCCAGAGAAAGAACTGATGGTGTCTGAATACAGATTGAAGCATCCTTTTTTTTTTTTGAGTTTTTTTGTCTGTTTTTTTTTCACAGCATAACTAATATGGAAATGTTTTGCATAACTACACAAATATAACCTATATAAAATTGCTTGCCTTTTTGATGTGGATGGAGTGGGAGTAAGGGAGAGACTTTGAAACTCAAAGTTTTAAAAATGAATGTTAAAAAAATGTATTTACATGTAATTGGAGAAAAATAAAATACTAAACAAGATGAATCAGTTAAAAAAAAGAAATTAATTTTTTTTCTGTAGTCTTACAAATGCAGTATAAAAGACTTAAACATAAACAGGAAGGATAGGAAGATAACTATCTGTGTATATATCCAGGAAGCTAACTACCTATCTTTGTCTCTCTCTCTGTCAAATTTGGATATTTCTGTCTCTCTGTATTTTTGTCTCCCTTTTTCACTCCATCTTTCCTTCCCTCCTCTATCTCTTTGAGAACAGCTAATTATTTCCTGACTTGCCTTAAAAATTTCATAACAAAAAAATAGAACAAGAGAATTTCTATTTTATTTTATCATGTATTTAATTTTTCTTAAAGTAACTCTCCTTACCAAGTTTTCATAGAGAATTGTTTTTGATAGTATCTTACTTTTTATCCTAACATTTCAGTCTTGACTTTATTCTAATAGTTCTTGTTTTCTCATTGAAGCAGAGTTCTGATAGATGTTCTTTCAAATTATTTTGCTCAAAACCTGACCCCTTGTCATCTTCACTACTTCCCAGACTTTTCTATATCACGTTGCCTGGACTCCAGTCATCAACCACATCTCCCTCTCTTTGAAAACTTGGATTCCACTCTGGGACATAGCCCTTCCTCACCTTTTACAGCTCCTTTTTGTGTGCTGTCTTCCCCCATTAAAATATAATGTCCTTTGAGGTAGAAACTGTCTTTCTTGATTGTTTTGTATCACTTGAGCTGACACATAGTGAATACTCCTTCTAGCATTTAGCACAGTGCATGGAACATAGTAAATGCTCAATAAATGATTGTTGACTTTTGGCTAAATTCTCTACTTCTCTATCATCTATCTACTTTAGGAGAAAAGGGAGGATAAAAAAGAGAGATTATTGCTATTTACGGAGGATAGTATGAAGAGAATAGGTGGCCAAAAAAACTCAACTCTAATTTGGCTTATATTTTCCCTATAGAGTTGAAATTATTGAAATGAAAAGCAAAGATTGTACAAGAATGACTCCCAGAAATCTGAAACCTTTTAAGATTAGTGATGAGTTAATAGGAGAGCAAGGTAATGAGAGAGAAACTCTAGATTAATTAGTCACCAGGCCCATATGAATGGCATTTATGGTACTGAAAGAGCTAATAGATATCATTGCTTTAATTACTATAAATTAAATTTGAAAAATGGCAAAGAATGGGAAAAGTACTACAGTAGTATGCCTGGAACTTGGTAGGTGCTTAATAAATGTTTATTATTTAATGATTGATTATTGAGTGAGTAAGTGGTGCAGTACAAGTATATTGTTCTGTTTGTTGACTTGTTTTCAAGAGATGGAAATGAACTAGGCCTATATCCCCAAAAGATCAAACAAGTGGGAAAAGGATTTGCATATACAAAGACAGTTATAGCAGCTCTTTTTGTAGTAGTAAAGAATTGGAAATCAAGGGGATGCCCATCAATTGAGGAATGGATAAACAAGTTGTGTTATATGAATAATGGAATACTATTGTGCTATAAGAAATGAGGAACAGGCAGACTTCATAATAACCTAGAGAGACTTATATAAACTGATACTGAGTGAGAGGAGCAGAATCAGGACAACATTGCACACAATTACAGACATATTGTATCTGTAATGACTAACTTTCATAGCCTGGCCTCCTCTCAGCAATGCAAGGCCGTAAGACAACTCCAAAAGACTCATGATGGAAAGGACTATTCACATCCAGAGAAAGAATTCTAGAATCTGAATGCAGATTGAAGCAAACTACTTATTCTCTCTCTCTCTTTTGTTTTGTTTTGTTCTTTTGCTGTTGTTCATTCCATGGGTTAAAATGCTTCTTTAAGACTTGATTAATGTTTAATGTGGAGGAATTTGTAGAACCTATATTGGATTGCATGCCACCATTGGGCGGGGGGGGAGGGGGAGGAGAGGAAGAGGAAGAAGAAGAGAAAATTTGGAACTCAAAAGCTTGTCAACAGGTAGCTAGTTGGCACAATGAATAGAACACCAATCCCTGAGTCAGGAGGACCTGAGTTCAAATCCAGCCTCAGACACTTAACACTTACTAGCCATGTGACCTTGGGCAAGTCACTTAACTCCAATTGCCCTGCCTTCCCCTCTCCAAAAAGCAAAAAAAAAAAATTAATATTTAATATTTTTTTAACAATTAATTTGTTTGTTTATTCTTAGTTTACAGGATTCAATTCCACAATTCCTTGAGTTTCACATTTTGTCCCTCTCCCCGCCATGGCGGCATATAGTCAAGTATAGGATCTGTAAATACTTTCACATTATACATTAGTCAGGTTATAAAGATGGATTGTATCAGATGGAATGAAAAATGGTAAAGAGAACATAAAACCAAACAAGAAAAGGAAAAAGATCAGGTATTTTGCTTCCATCTGGATATAAACTCAGTTCTTTCTAGTTCGTTCTCTGGATGCACACATTTCTCTCCATCATGAGTCTTTTGGGATTGACCTATATCACTGCATTGCTGAGAAGAGTCTAGTCTATCATAGTTGGTCATCACACATATGTTGTGTCTGTAATTGTGTACAAATTTCTCCTGGTTCTACTCTTCTCACTCAGCATCAGTTCATATAAGCCTCTCCAGGTAAATATGAAGTCCATCTGCTCCTCGTTTCTTATAGCATAATAGCATTCCATAACATGCTGTGATAGTAATGGAATTTAAAGATCCCCCTGTATTGGCTTGGTTTCTGTATTGATTGTGTTAAAACCCAGAGCTTGTGAATCCCACTTGTGGGATGGACTTGTTGATGTGAAAAAGAGAGTGCTGAACTGGGAGGAGCTGGTGACATAAATTTAGAGAGACACAAGCAGAGGAAGAGAGGCAGAAGAATTTTTTGGAAGCAGCATCGTGGAGGCAGAGAGAGATGGAGAGGATAGCTGAGGGCCAGTTTGAACTTCCCAGTACTTTCTAGAGCTGCCACCCAGAGCTGCCAAGGACTGAGAAAACATGGCTATTATGCTGGTACTTTGTCAGTTTTGATGTTGTTTTGCCAGATTCATTCACTGGTGAAGGACAATCCTGTTGTTGCAGAGGTTTTGGAACCTTGCTTTTGATTCAGAGCTCCTGAGACTGTTCTGCAGACAGAGAGTGAATTGAGCCCACTGGTGAAGGCCAATGCTGTTGTTGCAGAGGTTCTAGAAACTTGCTGTTGGTTCAGAAGCCCTGAAGAAGAATTTCTTGTTGTATGTTTGCAGAAATCCTGGAAGAGGGTTTTGCTAATGTTTTGAGGGGTCCTAGGACTGTTCTGCAGACAGAGAATGAATTAATGAGGACACTGGAAATGTATCTTGTGGCCTTGCTAAGCTTTTGTCTCCCCCAAGAACAGATTGCTGAGAACTTGCCTCAGGTCAAGATGAAGAAAAGACCTCTCTTTGGGTATTAAATGCTGTGTTTAAGCTTGTTGTAACTCTGGCGTAGATGGCCTATTCAGTTGAAATCCAGGGTGGGAAACTTTTTACATTTTTGTGCTCTGTGATTGACAGAATGAATGTACTTTACTTATGATTGGAAACTAATCTCCATTTGAGAAGAGGGGTTTTGTGGTTGACTAAATGAATGTACTGCCTAGGGGTGGAGTAGTATTTAGAAGAGGGACTTTGTGATTGATTAAATGAATGTAAGGTCAAGGGGTGGAGTAGTACTTGATTGAATTACACTTGGTGAATGCTGTATTTTGAATTATGCTATATTTTGATTTTCTCTGTTCTTAATTTGTCACTGAATAAAATGGAGAGCAGCTATGCTGGTATTTTGAACCCTGGGAAGTTGCCTTTGGTTGGCATTACACATGCATATACCACAACTTGTTCAGCCATTCCCCAATTGATGGACACCCCCTTAATTTCCAATTCTTTGCCACCAAAAAAGAGCTGCTATAAACATTTTTATGCATATGGGTCTTCCTCCCACTTCTATGATCTCTTTGTGATATCTGGGTCAAAGGATATGAAAGTATTTATAGCCCTTTGGGCATAATTCCAGATTGCTCTCCAGAATGGTTGGATCAGTTCACAACTCCACCAGCATTGCATTAGTGTTCCAATTTGCCCACTTCCTCTCCAGCATTTATCATTTTCCTGTTTTGTCATCTTAGCCAATCTGAATGGTGGGATGTGGTACCTCAGAGTTGTTTTGATTTGCATTTCTCTAATCAATAGTGATTTAGAGCATTTATTCATGTGCTTATAGATATCTTTAACTTCTTTCTCTGAAAATTGCCTGTTCATATCATTTTACCACCTATCAATTGGGGAATGACTTGTATTCTTATAAATTTGACTCAGTTCTCTGTATATTTTAGAAATGAGTCCTTTGTCAGAGACATAGGTTGTAAAGATTCTTTCCCAATTTCCTACCTCTCTCTTAATCTTGGTTAGATTGGCTTTGTTTGTACAGAAGCTTTTAAATTTCATGTAGTCAAAATTATCCATTTTACCTTTTATTATGTTCTCTAAATCTTGTTTAGTCATAAAGTCTTTCCCTCTCCACAATCTCACAGGTAAACTATTCCTTGTTTTCTGAGATTGCTTACAGTATCAACCTTTATACCTAGATCATGCACCCATTTAGACTTGATTTTGGTATATGGTGTTACATAATGGTCTATGCCCAGTTTCTGCCATACTATATTCCAGTTTTCCCAGCAGATTTGTCAAATAGTGAGTTCTTATCACAAAAACTAGGGTCTTGTAGTTTATCAAACAATAGAATACTATAGTCATTGACTTCTGAATCTTGTGTGCTTAATCTATTCCATTGATCCACTCCTCTATTCCTCAGCCTGTACCAAGTAGTTTTGATGACTGCTGCTTTATAATACATATTGAAATCTGGTATATCTAGTCCACCTTCCCTAGCATTTCTTTTCATTAATTTCCTTGATATTCTGGACTGTTCATTTTTCCAAATGAATTTTGTTACTATTTTTTCTAGCTCTATAAAGTACTTTTTTGGTAAATTAATTGGTATGGCACTAAATATATAATTTAATATATATAAAATTGTCATTTTTATTATATTAGCTTGACCCAGCCATGAGCAATTGATATTTTTCCAATTAGTTAGATCTGACTTTTATTTGTGTGAAAAGTGTTTTGTAGTTGTGATCATATAGGTCCTGGATTTGTTTTAGCAGGTAGATCCCCAAATATTTTATAATGTCTACAATAACTTTAAATGGGATTTCTCTTTCTATCTCTTGCTGTTGAATTTCACTGGAAATATATAGGAATGCTGAGTATTTATGTGGGTTTATTTTATATCCTGCAACTTTGCCAAATGTATTTATTGTCTCAAGTAGTTTTTTACTTGATTCTCTAGGATTCTCTAAATATATCATCATATCATCTGCAAAGCATGGTATCTTGGTCTCTTCTTTGCCTAATTTTATTCCTTTGATTTCTTTTTCTTCTCTAATTGCTACTGCTAACATTTCTAGTACCAGATTGAATAAGAGGGGTAATAGTGGACACCCTTGTTTCACCCCTGATCTTATGGGAAATGCTTCTAGCTTCTCCCCATTACATATAATATGTGCTGATGGCTTTAAATAGATGCTACCTATTATTTTAAGGAAGGCTCCATTTATCCCTATACTTCCTAATGTTTTTAATAGGAATGGATGTTGTATTTTGTCAAAAGCCTTTTCTGCATCTATTGAGATGGACATGTTGTTTCTGCTAGTTTTATTGTTGATATCATCAATTATACAGATGGTTTTCCTAATATTAAACCATCCTTGAATTCCTGGAATAAATCCTACATGATCAAAGTGTATTATTCTTGAGATAAGTTGCTGTAGTCTTTTTGCTAGCATTTTATTTATAATTTTTGCATCTATATTCATGAGGCTGATTGGTCTGTAATTTTCTTTCTCTGTTTTATTTCTTCCTGATTTAGGGATCAGTACCATATTTGTGTGATAAAAAGAATTTGGTAGGACTCTTTCTTCACTAATTTTCCCAAATAGTTTGTAGAGTATTGGAATCACTTGTTCTTTAATGTTTGATTGAATTCACTAGTAAATCCATCTGTCCTTGGAGATTTTTTCATAGGGAGTTGACTGATGGCTTGTTCAATTTCTTTTCCTGAGATGGGGTTAAGTAATTTTCTGCCTCTTCAGTTAATCTGGGCAACTTGTATTTTTGTAAATATTCACCCATTTCCCTAAGATTGTCAAGTTTATGTGCATACAATTGGGAAAAATAATTCCTAATTATTGTTTTGATTTTCTCTTCATTGGAGGTAGCTTCACCCTTTTCATTTTTGATACTCATAATTTGATTTTCTTCTTCCTTTTTTATCATATTGACTAAGTGTCTATCAATTTTGTTGGTTTTTCCATAAAACCAGCTTTTAGTTTTATTTATTAATTCATTAGTTTTCTTAATTTCAATTTTATTCATCTCTCCTTTGGTTTTCAATATTTCTGATTTAGTATTTAATTGGGGATTTTGAATTTGTTCTTTTTCTAGGTTTTTCAATTGCATGCCTGATTCGTTCACCTCCTTTTTCTCTAATTTAATCATGTATACACTCAGGGATATAAAACTTCCCCTAAGAACTGCCTTTAATGCATCCCACAAATTTTGTTATGTTGTCTCTTTATTATTATTCTCTTGAATGAAATTACTGATTGTTTCTATAATTTCTTGTTTGACCCACTCATTCTTTAGGATTAAATTGTTCAATTTCCAATTAGCTTTTAGTCTGTCTTTCCATGGCCCTTTATTGCATATAATTTTTATTACATCATGATCTGAGATTTATTTTTTATTTAATATTTCTGCCTTACTGCATAGAATTGGGAGGTTTTTATGCCCTAGAACATGGTCAGTTTTTGAGTATGTGCTATGAACCACTGAGAAGAAAGTATATTCCTTTTTATCCCCATTTAGTTTTCTCCAGAGATCTATCATACCTATCCTATCCAAAATTCTGTTCACCTCCTTAACTCCTTTCTTGTTTATTTTGAGGTTGGATTTATCAAGTTCAGAGAGGGGGAGATTAAGGTCTCCCACTAGTATAGTTTTGCTAACTATTTGTTCCTCTAATTCCTTTACCTTCTCTTCTAGGAATTTGGATGGTATACCACTTGGTGCATATATGTTAAGTAATGATATTACTTCATTCTCGATGGTGCCTTTTAACAGGATATAGTTTCCTTCCTTATCTCTTTTAATTAGGTCAATTTTTGCTTTTGCTTTATCTGAGATGAGGATTGCTACCCCTTCTTTTTTTACTTTAGCTGAAGCATGATATATTTTGCTCCAGCCTTTTACCTTTAGCCTGTGTGTATCCCTCTGTTTCAGATGTGTTTCTTGTAAACAGCATATTGTAGGATTATGATTTCTAATCCATTCTGCTATCCATCTCCGTTTTATGGGAGAGTTCATTCCATTCACATTTACAGTTATGATTGTTATCTGTTTCTTTCCCTCCATCCTATTCCATTCCCTGTTAATGCTCATATTTTTCCCCCTTCTCCCTTCCCCCCTTATTAGTTTTTCTTTTGACCACCACCTCCCGCAGTATTCCCTTATCAGACCCCTCCCTTTTCCTCCCCTTTCCCGTTTCTTTTTCCCTCCCTACTAACTACCCCCCCCTTTTGCATCCCTTTCCCCCTCCTACTGCCTGTAGGAAATTTTTATACTTAATGGAGTATGTTATTTTTTCTTCGCACCAAGAGTTACAGAAACAAATCTCATGCGAAGCTCTTCTCCCTCCCCTCTTTCCCTCTAAAATGATACTTTTTGCTTTTCTTCTCCATAGAGTACTATGCTTAACTGGTTGTTATATCCTCCATGCACCAGAACCAATGAGGGAAAAGCTCATATGATTCTCATCTCCCTTCCTTTTTTTCCTCTGCTATACTGTTTTTATGCCTCTTTGTGTAGCATAAGTTACCATTTTCCATTTCATTCATTCCTCTTCTTCCATTGCAGTCCCTTTGTAGCCCTTAAAAAGATATTTTTAATCATAATTTTGTGTATTTTATACTCATACCCTCTACTTGTCTATAACCAGTTTGCTCCTATCAAATAGCAGTGTGTGTGTGTTTTCCTTGTTTGCCTTTCTATGTCACTGTTGCAGCTTGTAATTGGAGGTTGAATTTTCCATTGAGTTCTGGCTTTTTTATCAGGAAGTTCTGGAATTCTGTTATATTGTTGAACGACCATCTCTTTGCCTGGAAGAATAAGCATGTTTCCTGCCAATCTTCCATCATTATACTCTCTCCCTTTTGGACTTCTATGATACTAGTGTCTTAGTTTTCTTCCCTTCTCTCTGACTTTGTTCAATCCCTTGATTGGATCCTTTTCCAAGTTTAGACCCCTTAAAATGGATTCTGCCCTCCCCTCCTAATCATTCACTTTGTACATTCTTTTCTTTGGTAGTTTCATTTCCTTACGTAGTTTCAGCTATCAATTTGATGAATCACGAATCCTATTTTGACTTTCATTCTTCTCACAATTTTGGAATGTGTTATTAAAACTATGTTATGTGTAATTTGTGGTATATGATTGCAATGTAATATTATTGTGCTATAAGAAGTTACAAGCAGGATGATTTCAGAAAAATTCTGGAAAGATGTTCATGAACTGATGCAAAGCAAAATGAGCAGAACCACACAAACATTGTACACAGCAATAGCAATATAGTACAACAAAGCACTGTGAATGATTTAACTATTCTCAGCAGTACAATAATCCAAAACAATCCCAAAGGACTCATGATGAAATATGCTATCTTCCCCCCAGAAAAAGAATTGCTATTGTCTTAATACAAACTGGAGCATATTATTTTTCACTTTATTGCCTTCCCTCCTTCTTTCTTTTTTTATTCAAGTCTTCTTGCACAAGATGACATATAGAAGTGTTTTACATGATTGCACATGTATGACCTATATCAGATTGCTTACCATCTTATAGAGGAGGGAGGGAAGGGAGAAATAGAATTTGGAACTCAAAACTTTAAAGCAAAGCAACAAATGTTTAAAAAAATGCTTTTATGTGTAATTGGGAAAAAGTAAAATATTTATTTAAAAATAGAGAAAATGGGGGCAGCTGAGTGGTACAGAGAATAGATTACCAACCCTGGAGTCAGGAGGATCTGAATTCAAATCCAACCTCAGACACTTAACACTTACTAGCTGTGTGACCTTAGGAAAGTCACTTAACCCCAATTACTCTGCCATCCCCCCTCCAAAAAAAGAAGAAAAAAATGGAGACATTTTAAAAAATGTGTTATGCGACCATCAATAATAGAAGCAGTGACCATTAAGAACTAGTTTGGTTTCAGCAAAAGTAGTCATACCCAATTTCCTTTTTGAAGAAAATTATGAGTTCAATAGATCAAGAGACTAAACAGATATTATAATGGACCAATGATGTCATTAAGATGGTGAAATCCCTAGAAGAAGTAACTCTGTCTATTTTTCTGCAAATATTGGTTTTAAAAAGTTGCCTAGAACACTGAGGTAAAGTAACTTGACCCTAGTCAGATAACCAGTTTGTGTCCAACGTGTGTTTCTTGGTCTCTCTGATTCTAAGATCAACTCTCTATCAAATATACCATGTTAGGTGGCACAATGGATAGAGTACTGGGCCTGAGTCAGGAAGACCTGAGTTCAAATATAGTGTCAGACAATTTCCAGCAATGTGACGCTGAGCAAGTCGCTTAACTTCTGTTTGCCTCAGTTTCCTTATATGTAAAATGGGGATAATAATAGCACCTACCTGCCAAAGTTGTCATGAGGATCAAGTGGGATAATAATTGTACAGCACATAGCATATTTTCTGGAACATAGTAAGCACTATATAAATGTTGTCTATCTATCTATCTAGTGTTATTACTTAAGTTATTGCTCATATAAATTCAGGAAAGCAACTTTTGAAAAAACAAATGCACTTTTTGAAGATAGAGAAAACACATAGCAGACATAAATAGTCGGTTAAATAGCTTAATGTCATCCTACAGGGATATCTCAAGTGTATCAAACTAATGAATCAAAAGTATATCCCAAACTATGTCTGTTTGATTCTGCACTTGGCTTTGTGATACTTAACATCATATTTTTAAAGTAACTTGGAATGACATAAAAGGAAAATGATAAATGCTAGAAAAAATTTGAAACTCAAAATTCTATAGGAAAATGAATGTTGAAAAATATCCTCACATATAATTGGAAAAAAATAAAATAAAAACGACTTGGACAAAGTCATAGAATACTTATCAAATTTTCAGATGACACAAAACATAAAGGCCTAGAGAGTCAATGCATTGGATAACAGTCAGGATTCTAAAAGTTCTTCATAAGCTATAATATTAAACAGAATTTAATGAGAAGAAATATAATAGGGATAAATGTAAGGACCCACATGGGTCCTTTCTTTCAGTCTCTCAAACATAGTATCTCACTGCCATTCTTGGACTGGCTCTGGAAAATGAAGCTGATCAGGTGACTGCAAATCAAGAAGCTGACTCTTCATACTGTAGACTGATTTGTAGAGCAACCTAAAAGTGTTAAGGGATATATAATTTCATACTGAATTCTATAAAGGTAACTTGAATCTTTCACAAATATACCAATCTAGGGGAAACTTTTGAACACTCCAACCTCCACTGCCAAGTATCATACCTGGACCATAGCAGGTGCTATATAAACATTTGTTGTTTGAATGAATGAATCAATAAATCAGTGAACGAATAAATGACTAATCATGAGTAGGTGAGATAAGGATAAACATAAGGGTTGGTAGATTCCTTTAGTGTGAGGGACTGTTACCTATGGATTCATCACTAATGCTAGTTTATATGAATTCTATGCTGTATGCATTCGCCTTCTATCTATAAGAAAAGGGACTTGTCTACTAGGCAGCACCAATATTTAAAACTAATCATTATTTCCCCCCACCCCCAAAGAAAAACTTTGCCCATCTTTCTGATTTTTCTTCTTTAGTCAATGACATCTGGGCAGCTAAGTAGCACAATGGGTAGAACACTGTATCTGGAGTCAGGAAAAGCTGAGTCCAAATCTGACCTCAGAAACTTCCTAGCTGTGTGACCTTCGGAAGTCAATTAACTGTGCTTGCCCCAGTTTCCTCATCTGCAAAATAAGATGGAGAAAGAAATGGCAAATCTCTATAGTCTCTTTGCCTAGAAAATCCCAAACAGGGTCATGAAGAGTTGGACATGATTGAAATGACTGAACAATAATCAATGATATCATCATCTAGATTCCACAGTTTCTCAGATTTGAAATTTTCTCTTACTATTCTCCCTTTTCTATGGTATATGATTGGTGGTCAAATCCTGTTCATCAAGAGGGGCTTTGTAAACTTTTCCATGTAATATAAGTGCTAAATATACCTGCCAAGGCTGCTAAGTGGTGCAGTAAATAGAAAGATGGGCCTGAAGCTTGGAAGACAAAGGGCAAATAAGACCTCGGATGCTTACTAGCTGTGTTATCCTTAACAAATCACTTAACTTTTGTCTGCCTGGGTGCCCTCAACTGTAAAAGAGGGAAAAATAACAACACTTACCATGGTTGTTGTGAGGATCGAATCAAATATTTGTAAGAGGTGGTTTGCACCATGCCTGACATACCAAAGGTGTTATATAAATGCTTATTCCTTTTTCCTTCCCCACCCCAGAAATAATTTTAAAATCTGTCCTCCTTTTTTCTACTCTTATGGTCAATACCTTAGTATAGGCCCTACGCACCAGCTACCTGATTTTTTACAATAGACTCTTAAACAGCTTCCCAATTCTACTCACTTTCCCTTCAAACTGTCCAATTAATTCTCCAGATGCACAGGTCTAATTATGTTACTCTCCCACTCAAAACCCATCAATGGCTTCATAAAGCCTTTTAAGTAAAATCCAAATGTAGCCTGACATAAAAGATGTCTACAAACTGACACGATTATAATTGTAATTATAAATAACACAATTATATGATAATAATAATCTGACACTATTATATATGAATAGGCTCTTGAAATAATCTTTTAATCAGTCTCCCTGCTTATAGATTCTCCCTACTCCAATACATCCTGCACACAACTACCAAAGTGATTTTCCAAAAGGTAAGGTCTGCCCATGCAATCTCCTCTATTCCATAAACTCCAATGATTCACTTCTTTTTTTTTGCTTTTTGGAGGGCAGTTGGGGTTAAGTGACTTGCCCAAGGTCACATGGCTAGTTTTTTGTGTTAAGTGTCTGAGGCCAGATTTGAACTCAGGTTCTCCTGACTCCAGGGCCAGTCCTGTATTCACTGTGCCACCTAGCCACCCCCAAGGATGTTTCACTCTTACTTCTAGGGTCAGCTGTAAATTCAGTTTGGCATTTAAAGCCTTTCATAACCTGGTTCCAACCTACCTTTGCAGACTCATGATACATTATTCCCCTTCTCATAATCCACAACTGAGCCAAATCATTCTTCTTGCTATTCCTCATACAAAATACTCTATCTCCCATCTTCACTCTTACAAACTTGCTGCTAAATGAAGGTGAAGAAAATAACACAACTGTTCTGACTTGGTTAATTACAAATTTATGTTACACAACCTCAACTGGGCCCTCACTGCTGCTAGGCAATCCTACTATACCTCCCCTATCCATTCATTATCCTCCTCTCTACAGTGGTTCTTCCAAAACTTTCCATTCTTCCTCAAATCTCCTGTGGCTCACATGATGAAGTAACCTTACTCCTTACAAAGGCTAAATCCTCTACTTATTCAAGTAATCCCTTTCCATCCCATCTTCTACAGATTATTTTCCCTGTATTCCTTACTCTTTCACTTATTTTCAATCCTTCTCTATGGACTCATTCCCTACTGTCTACAAACATGATTATGTTCCCCTATCCTGAAAAAAAATCCTCACTTGATCCTTCCATTCCCCCTAAGTTGTTGTTCTTGTTCAGTTATGTGTGATTCTTCATGACCCTGTGGACCATACTAGCCATGGGGATTTCTTGGCAAAGATGCTGGGTTGATTCTCCATTTTATTCCCCAGTGTTTCCCCATTTTACAGATGAAGAACTGAGGCAAATAGGGTTTGACTGACTTGCCCAGGGTCACACAGTTATTAAGTGTCTGAGGCCAGATTTGAATTCAAATCTTCCAGACTCCAATCCTGGTGCTCTATCCAATGTACCAGCTAGCTGCCCCATCCACATAAGTATCCTCTTCTATCTCTTCTGCCCTTTGTAGCTAAAATCCTCCAAAAAGCTGTTTACAATAGATGCCTCCACTTTCTCTCTTCTCACTCTCTTCTTAATCCCTTACAGTCTGGTTTATAACCTTATCATTCCATCAAAACTGCTCCATTCAAAGTTATCAATGGCATCTTAGTTGCCTAATCCAATGAACTTTTCTCAATCCTCACTCTCTTTGAGCCTAGCCTTTGACACTATTAATCACTCTCTCCTCCTTGACACTCTCTTTTCTCTAGGGTTTTGGGACACCACTCTCTGCTGGTTCTTCTACCTGTCTAACTGCTCCTTCTCTCTCTCCTTTGCTGGATTATCCTCCAGATAATGCCGTCTTTCAATAGGTATCTCTGGGGATTCTCTCCTGAGCTCTCTTCTCTTCTCCCTCTATGCTACTTCACTTGGTGATATCATCAACTCCCTGAATTTAAGTAATCTAC
Organism: Petaurus breviceps papuanus; assembly: GCF_028583685.1. Taxonomy (NCBI): domain Eukaryota; kingdom Metazoa; phylum Chordata; class Mammalia; order Diprotodontia; family Petauridae; genus Petaurus; species Petaurus breviceps. The sequence continues at coordinate 42,485,390 of NW_027186304.1, read as the reverse complement.
ATTCATGATTCTTAAGTCTATCTTTCCTGCCCCATTCTCTCTGCTGACCTCCAATCTTTCGTCTTCAAATGCCTTTCAGATATCTCAAACTGGATGCCCAGTAGACATCTTAAACTTAAAATGTACAAAACAAAATTCATTATCTTTCTCCCTAAACCCTGCCCCACTCCTACCTTCCCTATTACTATAGATGGCAAAACCATCTTCCCAATCCCCCAGTCTGAAAACTTAGGAGACAGCTTAGGTTTCCCATTATCTCTCACTTCCCATATCCAAGCTGTCACCAAAGCCTGCAATTTCACCTTTGTAAAAAAGCTTATCTTTTACTGGTAATTCCATTTTATTCTTTGGTGTCTACATTTTACAATGGGAAGCAAAAAAACCTACAATACAGGCAAATTTACAGTGTCAAAGACATAGTAGATAGTCATTAAATGCCATTTTTTATGAAGATAATTTGAGGTGGGAGAGGGTACTAACAACTTGAGGCTCAAAAAAGGCTTCCCATTAAAGTAACATTTGCTCAAAGTCTTAAAGAAAGCTTAAGATACTAAGAAGGAAGTACATTCCAGATACAAAGACTAGCATAAGCAAAGGTTTTGAGGTAGGAGGTAGAATGCCAAGTTAGGGAAATAACAACCCAGTTTACCTGTATCATGGAATGTAGGAAAAAGTGTAGTATTCAATAAGTCTGGAAAGGTAGACTAGATTCAGAACTTGAAAAGCTTTACATGACAGTGAGGAGTTTGTACTGTGTGTGTTAGAAGAAATATCACAATCCTTTAGCAAATGAAGGACATGATCAGACCTGTATTTTGGGAAGATTATTTGGGAAGCAATGTGATGGGTTAGGTGAGAGACTGGAAGCTGAGAGACCAATTAGGAGGCTGTTGCAATGATCTTCATGACAGATAATGACAGCTTGAATTAGAGTGGTAGTCGTGTGAATAAAGAGAAGGGATAGGAGTTGTAGAAGTGATGGAGGGGGAATCAATGATACTTAACTACTGATTGTATAGAGGCAGCTAGATGGCTCCCTGGATAGAGCCCTGAATTTGGAGTCAGGAGTTCAAATTTGACCTCCAACACTTGCTAACTGTGTGACCCCAGACAAATCACTTAACCTCTGTTTGCCTTGGAGACAAGTAGGTGGCTCAATGGAGAGAGTGCTGGATATGGAATTAGGAAGACCTGAGTTCAAATCCAGCCTCAGACATTTATTAGCTATTTCACCCTGGCCAAGTTACTTAACCCCTACTTGACTTAATCCATTGGAAAAGAAAATGACAAAGCACTCCAGTATCTTTTCCAAGAAAACCCCACTGACAGTATTGGTGTGCTATGATCCACAGGGTCACAAAGACTCAGACATGAGTGAACAACAACTATTTGGAAATGAAGGATGAGAAAGGACGAAGAGTCAAGTATGACTTTGAGGTTGTGAATCTAGGTGACTGGAAGGATGGTGATTCCCTCTAAGATGTAAGACTGTTTAGAAGGGGGCAGGTTTAGGCATGGAAAATATGAGTTCTTCTTTGGCCATACTGAATTTGAAATGACCATAGGACATCTAGGTAAAGGTGCTTAGCAGGCATTTCCTGATCAGGGAGCGATCCAGTTCAGGAGAGAGATTTGAGCTGTATCTATAGATTTGGAAGGCATCTGTATAGATATAGATATAGATCTTTATTTAATAACCCATGGCACTGAAGGAATTTCCAGGAAAGGGTGTATAAAGAAAAGAGAAGAGGTCACTGGCTAAGTCTTGTAAGAAATCTACAGTGCAATCAGGAGAGGAAATACAGTCTAGAAAAGAAGACCAAGAAGGAGTAGTCATATGTGTAAGAATAGGTCAGTATCAGTAAAGCAAAAGGGCAGTGCCCAGTCACTGCAGGTGGGCAAACAGTGCCAAAAACTATCTACAGATAAAAAGATAAGGATTTTTAAGAGGCCATGGGATTTAAGAATCAATATATCAACTGTAACCTTAGAGAGAGCAATTTTAGTTGAGTGAGTGGAAAAAAAGTTAGCTTGCCATGGGTTGAGATTTGATTAGTCTCCAGAGTATGAGCTCTTTGAGAACAGGAATATCTTTTGTCTTTCTTTGTATACCCAACACTTAGCACTGGAAATTTCAACCATGAGATGATGGTAGATGGTTCTAAAACTCATATTGTTTAAGTGACATAAGAGGCAACATGCCACAGTGGCCAGAAAGCCAATATCAGTCAATAGATCTGAATTTAAATAACACGTGGCTATGTGACCCTGAGCAAATCACCTGATGTCTCTGTTCACCATATGCTCTCAAAGAACACAAGTAGCCAAGTAGGTGGTCATCTGAATTGGCAGAAGGAATTTTCTCATTGACAATTCCCTATACCAGTGAAATCACAGATGACCCCTCCCCTCAAAAAATGCAAGTGAAATAAAACTGGTCCTTAGACAGTAGAATATTAAATTGCTTTTGTGCACTCACCATGAAAGGTAATATAGATAGATCACTTAAGAGATCATTAGTGACTGTGGAGAGAAATTCTAATTTAAGATATGTGTGTATGCTTAAGATATGTACATACATATCTTAAATTAGAAAAGATATATTCTGATTTATTCTGAAAATTAAATTAGAACTTCCCTCCAAAATTACTATATATATGTATTATAATATATGAAATTAGAACCTCTCTCTCTCTCCACACACACACACACACACACACACACACACACACACACACACACACTGCCAGCTGTCTTGACTTAAATCTCACCACTGGAATCCAATGACTCTGAAGGAACGAGTGAGTCTGGTGACTTTGCACAGCTGTCTCACTTAAATCCAATTCACTTGCAAGTCAAGATATCACCCTCCTGGTGTCCTGATGTCAGAGGATGAACACCAACAACAAAGCTTAGCACAGTCTCTGGCACAGATTAGGTACTTAATAAGCCCTAGTTGACTGGTCAACTGCCATTGTGGGTTTTATATTCTTCTTGGAAGACACAAAAGATATGCAAATCATTATGATGCAGAATCAATACAGTGTAAGTGCTGAGGAGAGGGAAAACATGGTTTGTGATATGGGAAGAGGGAAGCATTCTTGCTGTCAGGGTAGATCAGGGAAAGATTCAAGGAGATGGAATTTGAAGGGGTTCTAAAGAACAGAAATTTCAATAGGCAGAGACACGGACAAGGGATGTTCAAGACAATGGGAATGAAATGTACAAGGGTTTGTAGGCAGGTGAGCATAGGTATAGTATGGCTAGAAGGTCAATGTTCCAATTTTAGATGGAGGGTAGAGTACATAGAAGGATTTAGACAACCAGCATTTAATAAATACCTATCTTTCAGACACTGTGTTAGGTGCTAGAGATGAAAAAACAATGGAAACATTACATTCCCTGTCCTCAAGAAGCTTACATTCTAATGAGTGAGAGGGCATTTTTATGTTAAAGTATATTCACATGTCTCCACTTATTGAAATATGTCCTGAAATCTTGGAGTCGTCTTCCACTGGGCATTATCTCTCAGACCCCCATATCTAATCTTTTTTCAAGGCCTATCAGTTTTACCTTTGCAACCTCTTTTGAATTTTCTTCATACTCTCCTCTGATTTTACCCCCACTTCATTTCAGTCACTCACCATCTCAAGGCTGGACTATTATAATAGCCTGCTATTGCATCTGCCTGCCTGAAGTCTCTCCTTACTCAAATCTGTCCTCCTTTCAACTATTGAAGTGTTTTTTCAACCTAAGATGCAGGTCTCTTCATGTCATTCCCCTCCTCAATAAACTCCAGGGGCTCCCTATTGCCTCCAGGAGTAAATACAAAATGCTCTGTTTGGCATTCGAAGCCCTTCATAACTTAACCCCTTCTACTTTTTCAGTCATCTTACTCCTTACTCCCCAACATATTCTTTGATCTAGCAACACTGGCTTCCTGGGATTGCTGATAGGAATTAATCCACAACTACCAGTACAATGAAAAGACTGTCTTGTAAAAGGCAGTTAAGGTTACTAGCTAAATAATTATGGATTATTTTGGAGAACCATTGCACAGTCCGGGGGATGCTGTATGTTATGTTAGAGTTAATCACCACAGATGTTCCAATCTCAGTAAACTGATGGTAGATATCTGTACATATGCTAAACACCTATTACATTAATAACAAAACTAATACATGTAGAAACCATTTTTAACTATGATTTGAAAAACTCTAACTGATAACATAAGCAAATAAAGACTATGTAGATTAAAAATCCAATTTCTAGACTTAAGAAAGACAAAGCAACATTAAGCAATAAAATTTTCATCCTAATGAAATTACTGAATAATGAATAATTACAGAACTAAAATAAATGATTAATTAGTAGTAATTTTAAGTTCCATTATTACAGTTATTTGAATGTATGTTAAAATCAATATGACAATGTTATATGCAATTATAGAATTCAATCCATAGAAAAGGGTTGCCAATTTTTAAGAAGTTTTCAGTATTTCTGAAAATAAATATAAAATATAACACATATAGTAGAGTGTAAGCCAAATTATACAAAACCAAAAAGAGGTCCCAAACACTAAGCACTTTAAAAATATTATGTCCTTCGATGCTCACAACAACCCAAGGATGTAGGTGCTATTATTATCCCCATTTTACAGTTGAGGAAACCAAGGAAGACATAAGTTAAGTGACTTTCCTAGGGTCAAACCAATAAGTGTCTGAGGTCAGAATTGAACTCTGAGTTTGTTGATTTCAGATCCATTATCCTGTCCATTGAAACACCTCACTTCCATGCTGTAAAAGAAGCTTGCATATTCTATATACATGTTACAAAAGAAGTCATTTAACCCTTCTGAATTTCTGCTTCCTCATCAATAAAATAAAGCATTTGCCCTAAATGATCTCTACCTGTATGTTTCTCCAAATAAGTCGCATCTACCTAGTGAACTTTTGTCAACCTGTAACATGTTATTAAAAAAAATTAAATAATAAAACATACAACATGTTGTAAAGAACACAGGATTTAGAGTCTCAATTTCCTTATCTAGAAAATTGTAGCAAATTATATTTACCTTTTTTGGGAAAGTTAGTTTTTTTAGCCTAGAAGTGCTACATTAATTTTAGTTATTGCACAGCTAAGAGTCTTTGAGTTTACAACTAATCTTTCATTTAAGGGTATGTGATTTCACAAGTCTGGGTAGTTTTCCCAACTATAGATATTATAGTCACTTTGAAATTTAGTAGATATTTTCAAGAGATGCTATCATTAAAAACCATACTACCTTGTGGTAACCTGATGATAAATCTCTTTATACATGGCTAAGTCAGTCTTCAGACAACAGATGTATGACTTCTCACCACTTGCCAGTTTGGCTTGATGTTCCAGAGCTTAGTCTCTGCTGGTTTAACTTTTTCTATCCTTGGGGAAACTCCACACCTTGATAAAATATCAGAGATATATTTATATGAGCAATGACTAATCTTACTACAAGCAATTCCCTGGACCCTCTCTAAGACTGTGAGTAAGCAGTCAATGGCTGGCCTAACTCTCTATTCCTAATTCCATTTTGGTCCTTTATTTTGTACTTAACCACGGATCATCTTTCTAGCTATACTGGAAAATCCACCCACATATTCTGGTTATGGAAGAATATGTAGTAGAGAGTTTCCTCATATCCTAATGAGGCTCACTGCTTCAGAAACATCCTGTTTTGCAGTTGAGCCCTGGCCCTAGGTGCAGACATACAGAGAAGTTCTGGCACATCTCACCTCAGTCTAAGCCTCTTGCCTTTATTTTTCTATATCTGTGTCCCAGAGCTTAGATGGAGCAAACCCAATTATTTCAGGATAAGGCCTGGCATAAGAGTACCATAGGAGCACCCCTTTAATTTTCTTTTAAAAGCTAATCATATCTCCAACTGATGGAGATAAAAATGCAATTGCCTCAAAATTTTCTTCAGGCAATTAAACTAATCTGCCTTAAACAAAAAGTATACGTTTCAGCGCCATGCCAAGGCTTCTGGCACATTCCTGGGCTAATTTTGATCTTAACTGCAAGGCTGAGGCCTTCTTGCTAGGCCATTAGTCAGAGTTCAGTGTGAAAGCTTTGTATTATTTCCACTGACTGCTATAAGTGATACTGACAGTGGTTACTAGGTCATAGTGTCATAGGTTTAGTCAATGCAGAGAGTTTCCTTCCATTTGTCATCCTGTTTTATTTATTCTGAAGGTTTCTGTTTTTTGTTTTCTCTTGGTCTAATTAGTGACTCCAGGTCTTCCTTAGGCTCCCAAGTTAAAGCACTAATTTTGATACTTAGGCTGATGAGATGTCGTAGACCTTTAAACCTACAGTCAAGTCCAAGTTCTTTGCAGCAGACTGATTTACTTGTTTCTGGATGGATGATTTTTTTCTAGTGCACAATATTATGCCTAGAACTGAAAGCACAGTAGGGAGTGCTAATTCACCTGGGAATAGTTTAAACCATTCTATGTGGCTGTCCAAAAGAGTTAATGTGACTAAGATAATGGAAATATTTTATAGAATAATTCATATTTTTTGGTGTGGATATGCATGTTGCATTTAATAGAAAGATTAAGCTCATGTTCAAAATTTTTATTCCTTTCTTTTAAATTGGCTAAATCTGAAATGCTGCAGGTAACCTCTATATGACCAGCAGCTATTTCCTCTTATCCAGATGATGAACTGCTCATTCACTACTGAAGGTAGAAGAGGGGAAGAAGTGACATCTGTCAAAATCTTCTGTTTAAATAAAATGACATTTTATTTGCATCAGGAACCATACAAGAGAAAATACCAAAAAGAATTCAAAAGTAGCAATGAAAGTGGAAATGTACCCAAAAAGGCATCTGTGACTAAAAGAACTTTGAAACATGGAAAATGAACCAGAATTAGTTCCTTATACTTGAATTTTTTACTATTTATTCTAATTTGACAAATTTCATTTGAAGGATAAATTTTGAAATCACACTCATCTCAGGCAGGGATTATCTCACAATGAAGGGTTTTTTTCATACACCTTTATTCCCCTGTTAGGCAAATAATTTGCATCCCAAAAAAAACAGATTGTGTCTTTGTATTAAAAATGAAAATACAGCATTAAGCAACTATTAATAAGAAACAGCTACACCATCTACAAGAAAAAAACTGGTAAAAGGTGAACTGATATAATTTAGCATGTTGTTAATATTCTAAGGTATTCAGATATTATTAATATGCCAACTTTTGTCAGTATTTCAATAGTATTTTCCCCAATTACATGTAAAAACAATTTTTAGCATTCATTTAAAAAAATTTATAAAGAAAATTGACATTTTATTTAGAATGAAACAAACTATACAAAATTTGCTTTTCCTCACCGAAAATAACATTAATATTTTCCTCATTACTTACTCCTACATAAACCACAAAATCCTAATTTGAAAATTCTCCAGGCTAGGTTTACAAGTCAAGATGAGGCATGGAAAAAGGCAGAATAAACACAAGCAAGATCAGGGTTTTTTATGTTTATGAGATTGCCTTCCAGTTCATAGAACAGAATATTTGATGTATACCTGTTGAAAAGTTTATGAAACTGTTACTGTGGAGCCCCAACAGAGGAATGCAAACCACAACAATCACTCATTAATGAGCAGCAGCAACATTGCCTCTATCACTTAAATTTTAAGTGAATTTATTCATTTATATTCACTTGATGAAGTCAAAGTTGACATGAAAATGTATATGAGGTCATGGTTTGGAATAAACTCTTCTCCAATATATCTTTTTGCTGTCGATGGCACATTAAAAAAAAGTTAAGAGTCAATGGTCAGTAGTGAGCTTTATTTTAACTAAAAAAAATTTTCCCACTTCTCCCAATACTTTGTTTTTTACAATAATTAAGAAACCCAAAACCTGATCGTTGGATCCCTAGTGGTCACAAATTATATGTCCAGAATGAAGTTAACTAAAATTTCTCCAGAACAGTAGCTACCAGCAGAAATCACAAAGAAATGAAATGTTGCATTTCTATATTTTGGAAGGTCAATTTTCAAAGAATTTCAGTTCATAGAATAGCTTTTTAACATACACATTAACTATGGCTAACATGTCCAAATGGAGACCTAAAGGCAAAATTATCTTCAATGATTAGATGACCTATCAATATCTCAGGACTTCTCTCCCAAACCCCAATATGTAAATTCAGAGAGAAAACCTATTTTGGTCAGTTTCCTTATGTATTTTCAGTTATCTCTGAATTACTTGTGGGAAGAACTTCTTCTTGGAGGCTCAATTTACTTGGGTAGAGTTTGATGTAAGTGTCCACCATTAAATCTAAGTCATGTTGTACATCAGAGTTTATGTTAAGCAAAGCCAAGTTTTGTGACCAGTGTACTGTCAAGGTATCCCTCAGGTATGCCTTAAGATGTTTTCGACCATTTTCAGATCTCTCATTCCTGACCTTCATCCCTGGGAGTATGCAGAGGACTTTAAGCAATGCATAAACATTAGGAAAAAAAAATTGATGTCTGGTAGATGTAGGGTTTGATAAATTGTTGCTGAAAACTTGATATCTTTTTCTTTTCCATTTGATTCTCCAACAATGAAATTCTGCAGAAAGAGTGTCTGGGTTAGGAATGTCACTTTTGTACATATCAGCATGGTTTTCCTCCGATGTATTAAATTTCAGCTGTCCCATGACAGAGGGTATTAAAGACAAACATTTCAGTGCTTTGAGGTGATGTTCAGAACAGATATCCTTCAGTTCCTGAATGGTGTGCTCCACAGTTGGGACACTCAGCACCTCTTGGTAGTAGCTTTCAGATGTCACTTCAGGTTCTAGCTTCGCTTGCTGAGACCTGCAAAATTTTCCAGGAAGTTTAATTTCTATATCTAGCTTAGTCACCAAATATGTGGCTTCCTCAGATCAAAATTCATAATAAACTTCAGTATTTTCCATCACTTCATCTAAAGAATGTAACACTGATGTCAAACCGATGGCTGCAAAGAAGGCATCAGAGGTCTGACCCTGGAGATTCTTCCCAAAGCCTCTTGTAAAACAAAGTATGCTTTTTAGAACCACCACAGTAACAGGGAAATCAAAATCTGCTAATGCACTACCAAGTACAAATGCTTGGCCAGCAATAAAGTTATTTCATCTAACCATTGTGTCACTATTTATATTATCTAAGCATAAAACAAGTGCGTGTAAAAGGTCTACTAAAATCTCAAAGGCATCATGCCCACCTGTCCATTGAGAACAACAAATATCCTTATTCTCATTACTTCACTATACTGAAAGAGAACAGATATAACATTATCAAATTCCACCAGCAACTGTGGTGACCGATGGAAAAAAAAAAAAAAAACTTCTTCAATTACCCCCAAAGCAAAAGGACCTCCCACCACAGGAATAGATTTTGCCAACCATGCACAGAAGGCACAGGAGGAGCAGAGGGTGTAGACGGCTTGGGGGCGTTTCTCCAAAAGTCTCGTGGCCACAATTTTCATCTTTGAAGAAAACCCACTGGAGACATTATAGGCCTGGCCCTGACAATACTCCATATTCAGGCCCCATTTTTCAGTAATAGTGGTGTGAAACTTAACAGCCAAGATTTCAGCATCAGCTTCATAAGGAAGAAAATCTTTGAACTCTTCTCTCAAGTTATGAGAGTCATCCACAAACCTAACACCAGTAAGTGCTCTCTCCAGCTATGTCCACTCCAGTAAGTGTTCTCTCCAGCTATGTCCACTCCATCATCTGTCACAATGGAGAAGTGAGAGTTCCAAACTTCCCTGAGCCTCGCTTCCCAAATGCAGCTCTCTCACTTCTTCAGCATCTGTTTTTGCAGTGTTTTAGAGCAGAACATGTGGACTGTTGTTGTCTCAAAGCGTTTCTGCAAAGCCTCATCACCAGCATTAATTCTGAACTGAAGCAGGGCTTGGAAGTTATCTGGCATAAATATCCCTTTTGGAATTTCATCAGTTTCATGACTGTCTAAGGGTATATTTTGTTTGCCCATGAGGATCAAAATTTAAAACAAAGATTTAAGGTAATCTTCATTTTCCTTCTCTTCTAGTTTTTTTTTATGTTTGTTGTTTTTTTGCTTTTTGGAGGGCAATTGGGGTTGTGACTTGCCCAAAGTCACCCGGCTAGTGTGTCAAGTGTCTTGAGGACACATTTGAACTCAGGTCCTCCTGACTCCAGGGCCGGGGCTCTATTCACTGCGCCACCTAGCTGCCCCATTTTCTAGTATTAAAGGTAAGATTTCTTCATCCTATTCTCCTCCTCCTTCTGCAACTGCATTTTGAGCACTATTACTGTTATTTGTTTCTTGATTGGTTTGCTGTTGTTCAGAAGTTTCACCAATTTTTCTCTCCTTCAGTGACTTGATTTCATCTTCACTCAACTCCTTTATTCGTTTTCTATGCCTACTGTGTGGGTTGTTCAGATGACTTGTAAGATCAACTATTGTTTGCACAGCATTATCTCAGAGAACTGTTCTCTAAGGGCTACTTTTACAGATCATAAATGTCTCAAAGTGTTTGGCACAAAGTCGATAATGCTTATTGAGTTGATCAGGTGTTTTATCTTCTAAGTCAGCTCTTATACGATTCTCTACCCACATTTGGCATCAGTCAGGGTCCCGTGGGAACCTAAAGAAGGCCGGGTCCAACTGTATGTTCTGCCATGTGCAGTTTGGGGCCGAGAAGTTCGGCATTGTCACCCATCTAGCTGGCCAGGCCTCCTCCTACTGCACTCTAACTGCGGTCTCCCGCCCCTCCAACCACCCACTCCCACTCCAGAAGCCAACGGGGTTGGTCTGGGGGCAAGGAGAAAGAGGGGAGGGAACTTAGCTTTCATTTCTACAGAATTTTGAGTTCCAATTTTTTCTCCCTACCTCCCTCACATCCCCTCTTCTGAAAATGATAGGCAATTTGATATAGCTTATACAAGTGCTATCATGTAAAATATATTTCTGTATTAGTCACAGCAATGAAAGAAGAAACAGATCAAAAGGAAAAAATCCACATGGAAAAGAACGAAGTAACTGAAAAAAATATTCTTCCATATGCATTGAGAGTCCATCGTTTCTTTATCTGGATGCGGATAGCATTTTCCTTCATGAGTCTTTTGTAATTGTCTTGGATCATTGTGTTGCTGAGGACAGTTGAGTCATTCATAGTTAATCATCACACGCTATTGCTGATACTATGTACAATGTTTTCTTGGTTCTGCTCATTTCATTTTGTATCAGTTCATGTAAGTCTTACCTGTTTTTTTTTTCTGAAATCTGCCTGTTGATCATTTCTTATTGCACAAAAGTATTCCATTATATTCATATACCACAACTTGTTTAGCCATTCCCCAATTGATGGGCATCCCCTCAGTTTCCACTATTTTGCCACCACAAAAAGAGTTGCTATAAATATTTTTGTATATGTAGGTCCTTTCCCTTTTTTATGATCTCTTTGGGACACAGACCTACTAGTGGAATTGCTAGATCAATGGGTATGCACAGTTTGATTGCCCTTTGTGCATAGTTATGGCTCTCCAGAATGGTTGGATCAGTTCACCACTACACCAACAGTGCATTAGTGTCCCATTTTTCCCAATCTTCTCCAACACTTAGCATTTACCTATTTTTGCCATATTAGCCAATCTGATAGATGTGAGTAGAAACCTCAGTGTTATTTAAGTTGCATTTCTCTAATCAAGAGTGATTTAGAGCAATTCTTCATATGTCTATAGATAGCTTTGGTTTCTTCATCTGAAAATGTCCTATTCATATCCTTTGACTATTTATCAATTGGGAATGGTTTGTATTCTTATAAATTTGATTAATTTATCCATATATTTGAGAAATGAGGCCTTTGTCAAAGATACTTGCTATAAAGATTGTTTCCCAGTTTTCTGCTTTTCTTCTGATCTTGGTTGCTCCAGCCCTTTAACTTTATTCTGTGTGTGTCTCTGCTTCAAGTGTCTTTCTGGTAAACAACATATTGTAGGATTCTGGTTTTTGATCCTCTCGGCTACCTGCTTCCTTTTTATGGGAGAGCTCATCCTATTCACTTTCACAGACATGATCACTAACTCTATTATTTACCTCCATCCTATTTTCCCTCCTATTTGTCCTCTCTCCTTTCGCTCTTTCCCTCCTTGTCACTGTTTTACTTTTGTCTACCACTTCCCTGAATCTGCCCTCAGTTCTGTCAGTTCCCACCCCACCACCTACCCTGGTTACTTAATCTCCTCCACTCCTACTTCCCTATTGGGTCACATGGATTTCTATATACAACTGGTTGTGTATATTATTCCCTCTTTGAGGCAATACTGATAAGAGTAAGGGTCAAGTAATGCCCATTGCCCACTTTCCTATCTTCCCCTCCACACAGGTCTTTTGTTCCTCTTCATGTGAAATAATTTACTCCATTCTATCTTCCCCTTCCTTCTGCAACCAGTGTATTCCTCTTCATCCATTAATTATTTTTTATGCCATTCTCTCAAATTCACCTTACTCCTATACCCTCTCTCTACGTGTATTCCTTCTAGCTGAACTATTAGTAATGCAATTTTCAAAAATTGCAAGTATCATCTTCCTATATAGGGACATAAACAGTTTAGCTCTATTGAGTCATGTTTCATTTTCCCTTTTTTAAACCTGTTGATCCTTCTCTTGGGTCTTGATATTGAAGATCAAATTTCCAGTTCAGTTGTGGTCTTCTTATGAAAGCTTGAAATCCTTCTATTTCATTGAATGATCATTTTTCCCTTGATGTATTATGCTTAATTCTGGGTAATTCTTGGTTGTAGACATTGCTCCTTTATCTTCCTGAATATCATGTCCCATGACTTCCAATCTTTCAATGTTGCAGCTTCTAAGTCCTGTGCTATCCTGATTGTAACTCCCCAATATTTGATTTATTTCTTTCTGGCCAATTGTAGTATTTTTTCTTGATCTGATAATTCTGAGATTTTGTTATAGTGTTCCTTGGAGTTTTTATTTTGGGATCTCTTTCCTGAGGTGATTAGTGGATTCTTTCAACACCTATTTTTACTTCTGATTCCAGGAAATCAGGGCAATTTTCCTTGACAGTTTCTTGAAAAAGTCTGTCCCCATCCTCCTTTTGATTATGGATGTCAGGTAGTCCAATGATTTTGATTTATTGTCTCTCCTGGATCTATTTTTGAGGTCAGTTGTTTTTCCCATGAGGCATTTTACACTTTGCTCCATTTTTTTCCATTCTTTTGATTTGATTTTGATTGACTCATGATATCTCATAGAGTCTTTAGCTTCTACTTCCCCAATTCTGAATTTTAAGATGTTGTTTTCCTCAATTAACTTCTGTACTTTTTTTTTCTATTTAGCCAGTTGTACTCTTTAAGGAGTTGTTTTCTTCAGAGAATTTTTGTATCCCCTTTTCCACTTGGCCAATTCTATTTTTTGAGCGGTTTTCCAGAGTGTGTAGTTTTTGTTTTTCTTAATTCTTTTGCATTACTCTCATTTATTTTCCCAATTTTTTTCTACCTCTCTTATTTGATTTTTAAGCTCCTTGTTGAGCTCTTCCATGAGTTCTTTGCTTGAGACCACTTTCTGCTTTTGGGGGGGGGGAGGTGAGGGGGGCTTGCCCATAGGTGTTTTAACATTGTTGTCCTCTGCCTTGATCTTCCCTGCCACCACAATAACTTTCTATGGTGAGATTCTTTTTGTTGGTGGTGGTGATTTTTGCTCATCTTTTTTGGCCTTTTTCCTTTTAAATCTGAGCTCTGCTCCTGGGGTGGAAAGGGCACTGTGTCCAGCTTCTTGGGCCAGTAGCTGCCAACCATGACTGTTTACCTAGTGCTGCACTGATGTTGCCCTGAGGGCCATGTGGGACCCTCGTGCCAATGCTACACTGAAGGGGGTGGGGTGGGGGTGAATGGCACTTCGGGAGGTGAATGGCACTGTAAGGTTCTGGCTCCTTACTTATTGCTGAGCCAGGGTCCTAGTGCCAGTGTCTGGCTTGTGCCAAGGCTGGTGGGGTGTTTCTGCATTTCTCCTGGGGTACACAGTATCACATGGTGGTCTGGTCTCAAGAGGCTGCCTGTTTGCTTAGGCACCAGTGGGGTTGTCATCTACCTGTTTGCTCACTGCTACACTGAAGCAGGTAAAAGTCTGGGCACTGGAAGTTGCCTTTTTGTTTGTGGCTATGCTGAAACATGGTAATTCTCAGAGAGCTGGAGTTTGTCCTTCCCCTGGCTATGCTGAGGCATGTAGGGGGTCCTGGTGTTTGTGTTTGCCTGAGCTTTATTGAACTAGAACTCAGAATCTACCACTAGTTTGCTGAGGTCGGGTTGCTGCTGGCTTTCTGAGATACTTGTTCTGAAGTGCACTCCCCTTTTACCCTAGTGAAACAGAACTTTCCTGTGGATCTCCCATGTTTCTGGGACTAAGATTATTTCACCCCATATTTTTGCTGGTTCTGCTGTTTCAGGATTTGTTTGGGGCTACTATTTTATGGCTATTTGGGGGTGAATATGGGAGAGTTACAGTGATTTATTGCTTGTTCCTCCATCTTGGCACACTACCAAGGGCCAACTCCAAAGGCATAAAGGTGAAGAAAATTTTCCTTAACACCAGTTTTGCAGGTCTGCCCCAGACTCTGAAAGTAGCAAGGGGACTGAGAATAAGAACCATCAGAGGTAAGTTGGTTTTAGGGGATTTGATGTTTTAGGTTTTTTGTTTGTTTTTTTCTGTAAGAAGCACTTCATGACTGGTTCTCTCTTTCTTTTCATATCATTTCTGTGCAATTTGCATTTAAAAGCATCATAATTTGCATAATTTTGTGAGATAATAGAAGTTGTCCCTAGGATACCTCTCATTGGACCAGTACATAGCACAGAAACACAAACAATCCTTGGGTCCTCACTGACAGAGACACCGCAACTCCCCTGATACTGTTCCCCAAAGCAGGACAATAAGGTCCCTACATAAAGGTGCTAACAAAGAATGTACATGCAGGGACTCAGTGCCAATTGCCTGGGTTGTGCTGCAAAGATATTCCTAGAAACTCTTCTTGATTCCTTTGTCCTGTTTCTCTCTGTCACTGTCTGTCTCTGTGTCTCTTTCTGTGTCTCCCTATCTCTATTTCTCTCTGTCTCTATCTCTATCTTTGTCTCTGTCTCAGTCTCTCTGTGTGTCTCTGTCTGTCTCTGTGTGTCTGTCTCTCTTTGTGTCTGTCTGTCTGTTTCTGTTTCTATCTCTGCTCTCTATTTCTCTCTGGGTCTTTGTCCCTGTGTCTGTGCCTGTGTCTGTGTGTCTCTCTCTGTATTTCTCCCCCCACTCAAGCAAGGTCTTTCTTCAGAATATTGCTGTCATTTTTTACAAAAACTTTTTGTTCTTTTCCCTTAATATCCTAAGTACTAAAGCCCCAGACTACTAATATCAGTATCCATAAGTGGTAACTTCTCAGATCCCACACATTTGGTACACTTCACCTGAATTGTTTTATTCTTTTGTTTCTCTCTGGGTTCTCGCTTTTGATTAAATTGGCAAACTAGCTGTGTGACCTTAACTAGGTATCTTAACCTTTTTGAGTTTTGATTTTATCTTCTGTGAAATGAAGGCATTTAATCTCAGAATTTGATTGATCATTTCATCTCTAAAAATTCAACATTACTCTTCCTTCCTGTATGCCCTATACTACTTCTACTATAAGTAACATAATTCAATTCAATAAATGTTTAAGAGCTCCCTGCTGTAAGGCACTTGTAATGCTAATGGAATTTAAAGATCCCCTGTATTGGCTTGGTTTGGGGGTTGAGTGTTGACACCCAGAGCTTGTGAATCCCACTTGTGGGATGGAGTTGTTGAGGTGAAGAGAGAAGGCTGAACTGAGAGAAGTTGGTGCAGTGGATTTAGAGACAGGCCAAAGCAGAGGAGGCCAGAAGAACTTTTGGGGGCAGCATTGTGGGGGCAAAGTGAGAGGAGAATTGCCAGAGGCCAGAATTTCTGAGAAAGAGAGAGAACTGCCAGCTGAAGCTTCCCGGACTGCTGAGGGCCAGTTGGAGCTGCCCAGGACTTTTGAGAACTGCCACCCAGAGCTGCTGAGAACTGAGGAGTTGTGACTGTAGTGCCAGTATTTTTTCTGTCTGTTTTGATGTTGTTTTGCCAGAATCTGCTGGTAAAGGACAGCACTGTTGTTGCAGAGGTCCTGGAAACTTGCTTTTGGTTTAGAAGCCCTAAAGCAGGATTTTCTTGTTGTATGTTTACAGAAATCCTGGAGAAGGGTCTTGCTGAGGTTTTTAGGGGTCCTGAGACTATTCTGCAGGCAGAGAATGAATTGATGAAGATACTGGCAATGTATATCGTAGCTTTGTTAAGCTTTGTCTCTTTGCCCATTCATAGCAGGAAGGATTGTGCAGAACTAAATAAACCAAACAGTGTCTCCTCTAAAAATTCTTGGTTTGAAGCCATCTATGTACTACCTGGGGGCCATTTTATTCAAAAGGAAGTTACAGGCACATAGCCATAAGCAGATGTTTTATTATATATTGCTTTATTTTTTATTGATTATATGCAAAGAGTAAAATACTGACTACAATTTAAAAAGTGTGTTTTTTTCCCATTCTAATGAGTGACAGTACTATGCCAAGGTCATGTGACTAGAATTCAGTAAAATATAGAAAGGACATGGAGAGGTTAGGGTTCTGGCAGTAGGTAGGGATTTAGAGCTAACCTGTCCATGAAAGTTCACATTTAAAACATCCCTAGACTGAAGAGAAAGATGTCCTGGGCATCCAGGGAGAGACAGAATTGCATGATGGGAAAGCATCATTTGTGAGAACTATGGAAATCTTGAAACTTGCCCTGCATTTCTGCTCGACAAGCAGGAGGGCTTATTTGCCAGGATAAGCATGAATTACTTGATGCTGATCTTTCATGTTGATAGTATAAGGTTGTTTAATCTGTTTTAAAAAGAAAATTCATTGGGGAATGACATCAGAACTGGCAGATGGTCCATTACAGTTATATAAATAATTACAGTTATTAACAGGTATTCTGTTATGGGTAATAAAATTCACTATAGACAATGGTAATATTAATAATAATTGCTAAAATTTATATAGCATTTACTATGTGCCAAGCACTATGCTGATCCTCACAATGATCCTGGGAGGTAGGTGTGATTATTATCCCCATTTTAGAGATGGGGAAGCTGAGGGAAAAGAGGCTAAGTGACTTGGCACAGAGTCACACAGACAGTAAGTGTCTGAGGCTGGATTTGAACTTAGGTCTTCCTGACTCTAATCCTAATGTACTGCCCACTCTGTACCCTCAAGCTGCCCCAATGAGAGTAAAAATACCAAGATAGAAGAGAATAGAGGGGGGAAATGGGATGAGAATTAGTTGTTTAATTGGAGCCTGGAGTATATGGTTGAGAATAGGCCAAGACTGATTTCAGATGATTCTTCTTTTTGAGTATAGACTCATCTTTTGATATGACTAAGTAATGTCTATTTGAATTTTATAGAACTAGGTTTGTTCTGCTTGGTAGAGTGTTTCTGTGCACTATGGATCTTTCAAAAGTGTATTTAAATTCATTCCCCAAAAATAAATTATAATAAGTTTGGAAAGAGTGATATTTAGGCCTATGATTTTAAAAATCAATTTGGTGAATTCCCAGTCTAGAAATTTCCCATACCAAAAGAGAACAGTACCTCATTGGTAACTTAGACTCTCAGATGATTGACTTCAATTCCAAGAGGTTAAGTGACTTGCTGCATGTTTATCACAAGCTAATTTTTCTGCCAGAAGTTGGACTTGAATCCAGGTCTTTTTGACTTTGAGACTAGTCTTGTATTCACTACACTGAGATGTCTCTTATGATTTCTTTTGCAAACTTCTTTAAACTTGGTGTGAATCATTACAGAATTGGAATGAAATAACATAATGTAAAATATTGTTGTGGGAAAAAAATAAATTATAGGTATCAGAGATGGCTAGGTGGTGCAGTGAAGAGAGCATCAGCCCTGGAGTCAGAAGAACCTGCGTTTAAATCTGACCTCAGACACTTAACACTTACTAGCCATGTGACCTTGGGCAAGTCACTTAACCCCAATTGCCCTGCCTTCTACCTTCCAAAAAAAAGCAAAAAAGAAAGAAAGGAAGAAAGAAATTATAGGTATAAATAGGTAAAGAGTTACCTTCAGTCATGAAAAAGAAAACTTTACCTAGTCCAAAATTAGTGGTGCTAAGCTCTGAAAAAAAATTTTGGCTCACTTTAAAAGTGCAGATTTAGTTCAAAGTAGAGATTTTGTGGTAGGAAAACAGCCACTTTGGATCAAATTTTTATTTCCCCTTGGAAATTCTGTTAATACTACAATCTAAAGATTGAGTTATTCTGGAAGCTCAAAATGAGTCAATAACATGACATGGAAGCCAAGAAAATGAATGATTTCAGTTCTCTATGACCTTGCATAAACTGGATGGGTCTCTGTTCTCCTCTCCTCTTGTTGAAATGCTTCCCATCCTTTATAGCTGAATGCAAATGTTGCCTCCTCTAGGGGCCTTCTCTGATCTCCTTCTTATCATCTCACAACTCATCCCCCACCAACTGTCTCCAGTCAATAACAACTTTCTCCCTCAAGTCTAACATAGCACTTTGTTTTGGGACTCTAATGTACTTGTCACATAATATTTAATATTGTAGGTCTCTGTAATAATCTCATATCCTCTCTAGACTGTAAATTCTAGGAGTATAGGGACATACCTTCTTAGCATAAGTTCCCTGCATGTTGCGATAACTTAATAATAACTGATGATCATCCCTTTATTTTATATGTCATTACATTTTAGAATTCAAATTTTACACTCATGAAATATAATTTTATTCATGTAACACACAACACATTAAATATAGTCCTTACTCCATTCCAGACTTTTAAAAACTTCCTAATTAGTGATATAGGAGCTACAATGGCAGCATGTTAACTAAGTATACAGAAAGTACTCATTTGGATCCAGCAGATGCCACTGGAATTTAGAGAGTCTCCAAAGGGACTTGGATCATTGGCAAAAGCTAAGAAAATGTTAAGATTAGTATATACAGGATAAAACTATCTGATACATAAATTGTCAGTGGGAAAAATATGCTAAGAAACAATATCAAGAAAAACAAATGGTGCTATGCTAGTAGGAAAAGAATTAATGTGAGTCTACAATGGTAATAACTTAGGTTCATATTTTGTATTACACTTTACAAAATGTTTTCCTGTTATCTTATTAATGAACATGTCTGGACACTACAGTTTGGAATAGAAAATGAACCTAGTCATTTCCCAAAAAATTCCCTGGAGTAATGAAAAATGTTAGAAGACATGAGTTTTAATCCCCATTCTATCAAAGTTGCTTAACCTTTCTCAGACTGTTTCCTTGTCTGTGAAATGAGAGTATTGGATTAGATGACCTCAAAGATTCCTAATCTAACTCTAAATCTGCTTTTCTTTAAGCAAAATACATCAGTCTAGTAGAGTCAAATTTGAATGGAAATATGTTACCCATTTACCTCTCTTTTGACACTAATTTTGGAATATGGTTACTTTAGCATGTTGCAAGCTACAACTCAGAGTGATAAAATGGTTTTAGTAAGGGGGCAACTCCTTATCATGCCTCTTAGTCTCATGAGGGAGGTGTTAATAACTTAATGAGGCACATTTTCTCAGTCAAAACCATTTTTAATTCTGGCTAAATTTACGTTTTTAGAAATTTTTCACGCCACCATTTTAAATTATAACTTCTACTGACCTAAATTATCTCTTTCTAGCCTGCAGAGCCAAATATTTTTGGTTGATGATCACATTTCCAATAGCTGTAAGTTAAGTACTTCTGGAAATGCTATCAACCCTTTCAAGCCGCTAGGGTGCCAATTAGTGCAAATACTTAGTAATTTACTAAATGACACCCTTGTGGCTTGAAAGAGGTAATACAACTTTCTAAAAGTGCCTGCTTTAGTCTGCCTTGTCCTATGTGAATAAGTGACATAAAGATCACTGAATAAGAGGCCTTACAATGCTTTCTTGTGGATGGATGGAGAACCATATATGTTCCCAGAATACCAAATAACTAAGGAAAGAAAAATGTAATTAGGCACTAATGATTTCTATACTAAACCGGGCCAAGAAGAATTTTTGGTTCTCCATGAAACAAGAATCCTAAAAACCATTTTAAAGATATTGTTTCAATGGCAATATTGAACATACATAAATAACATTGTGGAATAGTATTGTTAAACTGTGAAACATTATATTTTTATTCTTGTTTAAGGCCAATGTGCTTGTTAAATGAAAAAAAATTAGCATTTAAAAATATGGAATATAAATGTAAAGTCCCTCAAAATTAGTATAAAAGCTAACTTAAGGACACAGAAGATTAATTCATTCAGCAAATATGTATCAGACCCTTATGGTGTATACAATGCTGTGCTAGTCCCAGGGGAAGAAATCTCACCTAGTCCCTCACTGTGGCTATCTCAGTAATGCTTTTAAAAAGTACCAAAATTCTTGAAATACTACTGCAAATTAAAATCCAAAATTACCTCTAAGCTCAGTCCAAAATGTTCAAAGTTTAGTATGTATCACTAACTATGTGACTGACCATGAACCAATCACTGAAGCTCTTTAAGCCTCAGTTTTTTCATCAGTAAAAGAAAGATTTTGAGCTACATGATCTCTTCAGTTTTTTCACAGCTCTGAAACTCTATCCTTTCTGCTCTCACTGGCTCTGTGTAACTTTACCTCTCTATGGCCCTGTCTCTTTCCACCTCTCTCTCTATCATAATACACATCCATCCATATGTATGTATATGTATACATGTGCATATATGCATACACACATTTTATATACATACACATGCATATACACATATATATGTATGTGTATAGATATGTTCCTGGCCCTCTCTGTTCTTGTCTCTGTCTCTGTCAAATTTTGGAAGTTAGTTATAATAATGAATGCTATAAAATCAAACAGTAGCATGAAAGAGTGCCGAAGAGGAAAAATGATAAACTAATTAGGAGTAAGTAACATCAAAAGAATGGATGAACACAAAAGGAACTTATTTTGCCTAGATACTGAGGGCAGTACTATAACCAGTATGTGGAACATACACGAAAACAAATTTCTGCTCTACAAGATATAAGAACAAACATTCTAATAATTAGTCTAAAAAATGGAACTAGCCTATTGAGTACGTTGTCAATATAAATATTCAAGGAGATATAGGATGCTGTGTATTACTGAATGTATTTTTAAAAATGCCTAATACCATGACTCTGTGAGTTTAGATTTATGTATGAAGTATTTTCTTTGAGGTTACATGTGCTAATAAGTATTCTCCAAAACCCTTTAACATTGGTGGTCCAATTACCAAAAAGTAACTGCTACAATTCTTTCAAGGTTCTAGGGGTAGCTCCAAGGGGTTAGAATCATACCACAACAGTATCATCAACCACAACAGTAGAGATTCATATGCAACAATACTAGAAACACAGCTCCTTAGGGTTACCCCTAGGACTTTGAACCTTTTGGGAAACCAACCTTCTGGAGCTACCTCTCCAACTTCTACTTCCACTGATTAACTGGGCCCTCAGAGGGCAGCTGAACTGATTTATAAACACTCTAGAAAATAGAACTTTAAGTGACTGTTTCTAGTATGGCTGCTTATGAATTACTACACTGCTACGACTGATGTGTTCCTCACAAACAATAAGCCACACTTAATTTGTTTTAGGAAAGCTATTTACCAAAATGGTGTAACATGAGCAAAAATTGCAAAAACATTCCCACCAATTCCCACACTCTCCCACAAACTCACAAGTTTGGGGGGGAGAAGAGATAGAAAATACAGATAGTGAAGACATTTCTGTCAAGAACACAAGGGGCAAAGGGTAACTCCATTCCTAGCTACTGGGTTCCTTTCTCCAACCCCACACTGCAGAATTCTCATTAAGTTTCCCTTAGGCAGAGCTCCCAGATCAACTCTGACAGCCTGTTTCTTTGCTGAGGTACTTTTCTACCACAGAGAGAGAGAGACAGAGACAGAGAGAGAGAGACAGAGAGACAGAGAGAGGGAGAGAGAGAGAGAGAGAGAGAGAGAGAGAGAGAGAGAGAGAGAGAGATTTTCTTCTGTTCCAAAAGAGTCATTCACTCTCAAGGACTTGGGCTCACCTTTCAATCTAGAATCATGAGAAATGGAACTCTCCCACCATACCCTGGTACACTACTTGGCTCACTACTACTTTTTTTTTTTTATAAATAGGCCCATAGATGTGTCTGACTCAGTCTATCACTAGATGTTTCCAAACCCTATAATCTCAAATTTATCAAAGGCTATTAATACTTTTGTACACTTTTCATTAATTAATGCTTATAATTGGACTTTACTACGATTTTTTCATATCTCTTCTGTATGTTAATTGGGGCAGAGAAAGAATAGTTCACTCCTTGACTCACTACTATTTTTTGTTTTTACAAATAGGTCCATAGATGTGTCTGACTCAGTCAATCACTGGATGTTTCCTGTGTAGGATTATATGCTTTTAATCTAATAGCCCAAACCCTATAAACCTCTCAAATTTATTAAAGACTCTTTTGATAAATTAATGTTTGTAATCAGACCCTACTGTAATTTTTGCATATCCCTTCATTATGTTAACATGTTAAGAGATAGAATGCCACTCTTACAAGTATGTAATGAAGATCTGACTTCAGAAATCTGACTTAAAGTAATCTGTCCCTGGAGATGAATATGGCTATAACAGTCCAATCACAAAACATCTACAATCTTAGTTCAGATAACACACTCTATGTACTTCTCCTCACAAGTCTAATTTTACCCACTTTACCCATTAATCTAGTCCACAAGGAGAAATGAATTATTATCGGTCCTGAAATGGCCTCACATCAGATGAAGTGATGAGAAGTTGGTGTTATATCCCTAAGTTATTGATAAGGGAAGTCCTTAGGAATGATGCACTTCATGAAAGACTCCAGATAGATACCTCTGCCATTGGTAGAAAAGCAAAAGGAGTACTTTGGGGTGTTTGGTAGTAACATAGCAGGGGAGAAAATTTTGGAGTTTGGATGATCATGGTTCTATAGCTTTTTAAAATATAAATATGATTACTTTGGTGGTTTACTGGTTAGATTTCTTTCTCAAAGACCAAGCCTTAAACCAAATTCACTCTGGATCTCAAGGATTGGACAATAGGTCCCTGTCCAAGCACCACTTAATGGTTAGTTTTTGGGTCTTCCTGGCTCAGAGTGAATGTAAATAGGTACTATTTCTCTTTCAGCCAGCAACTCTTCCACTTTTTTTTTTTATTAAAGGGGCCGTGGTTGATTCACTTCTGAAAGAGGCCTATTCACTGTATGGACATTGGCTCACTCAAGTGAGCACTTGACCTTAACTTAAAAGGGCCAAGGTCTCCCACTGCATCCTAGGCCATCTCCAGTCATCCTGATCAGTATCTGGCCATTGGATCCAGATAGCTTTGGAGGATAAAATGAAACTGGTAACTTTGCACAGCCCTCCCTCATTGAAATCAAAGTCGATTGCAAGTCATGTCATCACCTCCCTGATGTCATGGTTCTTTCTGAGAATGAAGGACAAAAAACACACACAAATATGATTACTTTTAATTTCTTTTAATACCTCAGATCTCAACTGAAACTTTCAACCTAGTAAGTCAATTCTATCCAGTGTTCATTTTACTGATGAAACTGAATTTAGATAGCTCCAAAAGGATTGGGTTGTTGTTGTTGTTGAGTTAGGTAGTACAATTAAGTAAGCACAGAGTTCAAATCCAGCCTTAAACACTTAGTGACTGTGTGACCTTGGGTAAGTCATTTAACCACTCTCTACCTTGGTTTTCTCATCTCTCAAATGGGAATAATAGTAACTGACCCCCAGGGTTTGGGGAGGATGGAATTATATAACATTAGAAAGGCATTTTGTATCATTACCAAAGCAGTACCAAATTCGCTATCCTATCTTATAAAATTTCCCAAGGAAAAGTTAGTAAAGTCTCTCTAGGCAATTAATATAAATGTTTAATAATCATCCTCACTGTCAAGAAAGCTTTCTTCCTATCCAACCTAAACCTCTGGTCCTATAATTTAAATAACTATATAAACTCTAGCTATTATTTTGGTGTTATTTCTATTTATATTGTTGTCGTCATGTCTATTATTTTCCTCTCTCTCTTTACTTCACTTTGTACCAGTTCATATAAGTCTTTTCATACTTTCCTCTTTTCAGCATTTCAACTTGGACTCAGGTACTAGCTGTGTGACACTGGATGCATCACTTGACCTCTTTGCCTCAGTTTTCTCATCTCTCAAATGGAGATAATAATAGTACCTATTTCCCAGAGTTGTGAAGATGAAATGAAAAAAATAATTGTAAAATGATTAAGAGAGTGCATAATACCATATAAACAACTTTGATGATGATGATGCTCATAGTTTCTTACAAAGTAGCAACACCCTGTTACATTCATACACCCCTATAATGCATTCTCCGATGAATGTGTATCTACTTTGATTTCAGTTCTTTACAACCATAGAAACTGCTATTATAAATGTTTTCATGTGTATAAAGCCATTGCTTATAAATTAGTTCTTTGGGGTATATGTCTAGCAGCACATTACTAATCAAATGGCATAGGTATTCTAATAATTTTATTTTCATAATTTCAAATTGCTTTTCAAACTAATTCATAGCTCAAACAATTCATTAGCATACCTGTATTTAAACAACCTTTCCAGCATTGACTAGTCTCAACTTGTTATCATCTTTGGCAATATAAGTGTAAGGTGAAAACTCAATTTTGTTTAGATTTGTATCTTTCTCACTAGTGATTTAGAGAATTCTTTTAGAGAGCTATCAAAGAAACATCCTTTCCCATCATTTAACCACTTGTTTATTGAGGAATGACTTTTAGTCTTATATTTCTACTAGTTTTCTACATATCTTGGATACTAAACCCTTATCAGAGATATTTAATACAAAAATCTTACCCCAATCAACCACTTCCCTTTCTGTCATAGATACATTAATTTTGTTTGTGCAAAAGATTTTCAATTTCATGAAATAAAATTATCTATTTTATCTTTTATAATTGCCTATACACCCATAACTCTCAAAGATATATGATTTGCTTCTCTTCTAATTTTTAAAAAAAATGTATGATGTTTGATATTTAGGTTGTATATCTATTTTGAATTTATTGAGGAATATGGTATACAGTGTTCATCTAAGCCTAATTTCTGCCAGACCATTTTTTAACTTTCCTAGAAGTTCTTATCAAATAGGGATTTCTTTCTCAAGTAGTTTATGTTTTCAGGTTGATCATAACTGGGTTATTAAGTTCCATTATTTATGATTTCCCCTCAACTGGTCTGTACTATTTTTAAATCAGTACCAAATTCACCATCCTATCTTATAAGTGTTTCCAAGGACAAGGTAGTAAAATCTCCCTAGGCAATTAATATGAAATTTTAACAATCATCCTCACTGTCAAGAACGTCTTCTTCCTAGCCAACCTAAATCTCTGGTGCTATAATTTTCACCCATTTCCCTCTAATCTATCCCCAGTGAAAATTTAGAAGAGCTTATGTAATACTTTGTTAAAGAGCAATTCACGTAGATGAGAATCAGCTTAAAATTATACTTCTACCCAGAATGAGAGAGCATGAGAAAATCCAAGTCCCAGTGAGAACTGTATAGGATCTTAGAGGTCAATCCTTTAATGTCACCAATGAGGAAACAAGCCAGGACCAAGCAAGTGACTTGTCAAAGATCATGCTGCTCTTAAGTAGCAGGGTCTGAATTGGAAGGTCAGCCTTCTGATTCCAAAGATGTCCTTCTTCCCACTACACCACCTAAAATCCCCGAGTCTCGCCTCCCCTCCACCCTGTCTTTCTTTTAACAACTTGAAGGAGTTAGTCAAGCAGTAGAATAGGGACTTTTAACTTGCAATGGTTGGGATACAGATTTTAAAATGAACCCAAGATTTTGTTTCTTGCTCTCTGCCTTTATATACCCCAAAGAAGTAATTGAAGCAATTCACTTGGTCCCTCTTCCTTGTGAATAAGGCTGCTACAGATAAAAAAAAAACCCTCCACCTTATCAGTAAGCTATTTTTATAACGTAACATCTCTCTGTGATATCTAACAAATGGAGCACTGCTAATGTAAAATGGCATTATTTGGAGCAATTTTATATTGGGCGTGACTTTACTCATATTTCTGCATTCTAGTACCATATACTTTTTGAAATCAATATGATATATGAGAAGAAAATAGAGACAGCTTCTTTTCTCCCTTCTTTCTTCCTTTCCCCTCCTAAAGTTGAAGCAAATGGGTATGGAAAACTGCAGACAGTGTTTGATGTCTTGGTTAGTTTTGCTGAACTGTCTGTGGTCTGATCATTGACCTCTTGGGATATCCATACTCTGGTACCTGGTTTTGGTTTAGGCAACATAAATCTAGACTTGTCCTTGGGTAGAGCTCCAGTAGACAGCTCTTCTCGGCTTCCTGGAGGTTTAGAGTTCCAGTGGTATTAACTTACCTCTGTTCCTCACCCTCAAACTGAATCTGGGACTTCTCTCTAGAGTCAAGGCAACAAAACTCTGGTCCAGTTTTATTCCAATGTCCTGGCTCCACAATCCGCTCTCTGGAATTAGAATGACAGTGATGCAGCCCTTTTAGTGGTATAAGTCCCAGCTCCCTTCTCCAGGATCAGAGTAACAGTTCTTTGGGCCTCCCCAATCCTAGACCCCTTCTGTTCTATAGTTCCTTCCCTGGCCATTTGTCTGTCAGTGAAATTTGTGAGCTTAGGTCAGAAGGATGACTGACCCCCTGTGGTGTCTCCTTAGACTTGCAGATAACTACTTGGTCTGATGATGTGTATATCTTTGTTGGGGTAGTTGTGGGGAAAGCTTGGCAATACTGCTTCTTCCTGTTGCTCCATTTTGTCTGGCTTCACCTCATTTGATTCTCACAACGACCCTGTAAAGTAGATACCATTTTTATATCCATTTTACAGATGAGAAAACTAGGCTGAGAGAGATTAAGTCACAAGACTAGGAAACATGAGGAAGAATTCAAGCTCATTGCCTATAAGTGCAATAGTATATTCACCATGCCAACTGCCTTCTCATGATAGGGGACTTGATCTCAGTAGAGAGACAAGATACAGATGAAAAATTTAATAGCTACCTATATAGAGATGGTAATTAAATCCATGAAGCTGATGAGAAAATAATAGAGAAAATAACAGAAAATAATGGGAAAAAATAAAACAAAAGAGAGCTTGGGATAGAACCATGGGATAGACTCACAGTTTTGGAGTGAATAAAACCTCAAAAGACATTAAGAGGAATAGTCAGACTAGTTGGAGTAGAAACAGAACTTTGACTGTGTGGAATATACATTATTGTTCCCAAAGAAACAAACAAACAAAATAGACAGATCCAGGAGGAGAGAATGGTCAAGAGTTTCAGATGCTGCAGAGAAGTCTAGGATAAGGATTGAACAAAGGACAATAGTAATTAAAAATCACTGATAACTCTGAGACCAGTTTCAGTTGAGTAATGAGGTTAGAAACCACATTAGAGAAGATTTAGAAGAGTCAAGAAAGTGAGTATAAATACTACACAATGGGGTAACATTTTTAAACCTTGTCTGTGATGCATAAATTCATTGTCCAGTTCTAAATGTAGACCATTCTATCTGAATTAGTATTAAGGGGCTTATATGCCTTCTCAGAATTAAGGCCAAGAGACAGATAAGCAAACTAAATCCTACTTTCCATGGAGCCCCAGATATTTTCAGGCAATATTCTTTTGCTGAATCAGATACTCCCCGTTATCCTAATTGAGCTTTTTTTCTGATCTGTCCAAGTTGCTAATGTATCTTTACTCTAGAAATTACTTTATATTACTTTGTATACTTTTTTAAAAAATGTATTTATCTCGGGGTGGCTAGGTGGCACAGTGAATAAAGCACCAGCCCTGGAGTCAGGAGGACCTGAGTTCAAATCTGGCCTCAGACACTTAACACTTACTAGCCACATGACCTTGGGCAAGTCACTTAACCCCAATTGCCCTGTCTTCTCCCTCCCCCCCCCAAAAGCATAGAAAACAATTATCTGTGTATATGGTATATTCCTCCCTTAGAACATAATCGCATTAAGGACAGGAACTGGTTCTTTTGTTTCCTTGTATCCCCAGTACTTAGCACAGCACTTCATATTCATGATGCTCTTCATATATATTATTGTAAATGGATTGCCTTCTCCTTTCTATCCTTCCTATTCCTCCAGAGATTCTTCCTGCTTGTTGAAAACAGCCAGCTTTTAGACTGGTGACATAAAGCTCCCTCCTAATAGATCCAAACAGAAGCGATACCCC
This sequence comes from Petaurus breviceps papuanus, assembly GCF_028583685.1. Lineage (NCBI taxonomy): Eukaryota > Metazoa > Chordata > Mammalia > Diprotodontia > Petauridae > Petaurus > Petaurus breviceps. The sequence continues at coordinate 42,456,934 of NW_027186304.1, read as the reverse complement.
CATTTATTCTTTCATTCTCGTTTTCTAGGAAAATGTGATTTAAGACCAAAAAAATTTTCTCATGCATATGCAATGTAAAGGAAAAAGCAAAGGATATGATGAATGTATAATTCACTGTTTTTCTAATAAAAGTGACAGTCTCACTGAAATATATATTGGAGTAACTACAAATGTCTAATAGGTTTTTTTTTTCCAGTAATAGATAAGGTTCTTGGATATTAAATACAGTAGGGGGAGAATAGCAAGCATTCGATTATTTTTCTTTCCCCTATTACTTTCATGTCTTTATATTGCTTATTGAGAAAATTTCTTCATTGATTCCATCTAGTTCATTCTACAAAATAACATTCATTCTTTCTTTCACTCATTCATTCACCATATACATTGACCCACAATAGATAAAAGTAATGCTATTTTTATTGTATGCAATTTTCTTCAAAAGAACTTAACATTTTACACATGAATAGGGGTCACCTATTGGACTTGTCCTTTCCACACTTTTCATGCTGGTAGTAGTTTTTAAGTATAAAATAAGCCCTAAAGTAGAAATTTTCAGAGATCATATATTTACATATGTAGCATCTTTCTTTGACAAGATTGTGCATAGCTTTATAGCCAAATTGAACCAATCACATTTCACTTTTCCCCAGACTCAATGAATAGTCATTTTGACAATTGACGTGGAAGCTATCATATCTGTGTGTCCTCTATATGTCTGACATGAAGGGATATAGAGTGATCAAAGGTTAATATACAGGTATTTTGTCCCTCTGATTTCAGTAGTTGTTTAAAAGGGTAATAGGAGCTCGCTAGTTTAGGAATATTTGCATAATGTGTAAGAGATTTAGTGCCTCATGAAGTGCAGTCAAATGTGGCTGAAAAATGCAGATTAGTTAAAGTGTCCCTTCAATCAAAATGGAAAGGAAAGCATGAAGAATATTCCTGCTATGGTTTTGAGAGGGCTCTTAAAGTACTGCCCAAAATGTTTAAAAAGTGCATCACATCAATATATTACTATACTGCATGTGCATTTATAAAAACCTGATCATTAATGTACCAAAGTATTTTTGCTTTCTGTATAATGGATATTCAAACTAATTACTGTAACATATTCTGCTGTTAAGTAAGCAAATAAAGCATGTTACATTTTAGATACATATATATGTATCTGTTTATAAGATTTTTAATATTGGATAGGTATGTAATAGATGGATAGATATATGGATGGATTATAGATAATAGATGATAAATAGATGGTAGAGAGATAGATGAGATGAGATACACACATATGCTTTATTATTTCCATTTATCCATGGTTAATTTTTATCAGCATATAGACAAACAAACAAAAAAAATTACACTAGGAAATAATCCAATTATCTAGATCCTGGAAAAATATTCTCTAACATACATGTATTTCCAGTGAAATTTTGGACATATTCTTCATATGAATCAGAAGATCTTAAAATCAGACAAGATCTCTCATGAACTCAAATCCAGTGCCCTTCCATATAAACTTGAAAGAAACTTTCTATCCCAGATTCTATAATGTGTAAAGAAAGGGCAATGGAAGCAGAAGAGTAGGAATTCTACTTGGTAGCTGTTTATTTTTATCCTTAAAATCCAAGGTTTCAAATTACTTTACTATTATTTGCTAGAAATAGTCTCTTTTCCCCTAAAATTGGATAGTTTTCCAAGTTTTAAAGCACTTTAAGTCACTTTCTACTCCTCACAAATGCAAGAAGCAGGTAAAAAATCTAATAAAGTGTGCCCTCTTTCTTCACCTCACTCTCTCCTAAAGATTATGAAAGAGGAATTGTTTTCAGTACTTTCTTTTATTGCTGGAAGGAAATACTTTTAAAAAAGACCAAATATCCAAATAGTAGTTTGGAATGACTCCATATTGACATCAATTCAAATGGTGGTAAAAATGCCTGAAAAATATGAAGTTGATTTTTTTTGTTTTTCAGGTTTTCTCCAGTATGTACCTGTAAGTATAATGTCTGAAGAACTTTACTGATTTTATTTCAGTGACATAATTCTAACAAATGTATGGCTTCTCTGTATTTTGGTCGTCCTGTACTCTGGCTTTCAAAATGTCATTTTTATCATCATTAAAAGTAAATGCTTCTGTTTAGCCATAATATGTTTTGAACAAGCAGTCAACAAAAATCTTTCTTTTTCTACAAAGACTAGGATGGTCACCCTAGCTTGTGTCCCTCTAGGCTGAAATAATATTAGACTTGGTAAAGTGAGCTGTATATCACAAATACTCCCGACACTGCACAAGGAATATTTCATTGCATGGTAGGACCAAATTTAGAATTATTCACTTACCCACAAAAGCCATATTTTATCTGAGGATGCATAGTCGCCATGCTATCTTGATTTTTTTTTATCAAAATACACACATATACACACAGACCCAACAATATGTTATAAAGCAGAAAATTGAGTTTATTTCTCCCCAGTTTTTTAAATTTACTCACAGGGACTAAGTCACTGAGACAGAAAACATTAACATTTTTAGGTCAAGAAGGATACCATTAAGTAAATTCCAGGGAATAATTTAATGGATTAGATTGCTAATTGAGGATTCAGTAACCCAAAAAAAATTCATGCTGACCAGTCCGGGGAAGACTTGTTCAGTTTAATTGAGCATAAAGTCTTTCTTCCTCTTCCAGTTTTTTTCTTTACATTGCATAAGACAAACGAGATTCATTATCAATACAAGGGCTTCAAAAAGTCAGTTCAACTTTAAAATATTAAACCTTAAAGTTGCATTAAGACTTTTGGAACACTCCATATTTATTTCTGGCCATTACTAGCCACTATTCTGTCATCATAAGTGTGGTACAAAAGAAACCAACAAACAAACAAAAGAAAAAAATACCAGGAGACAAAAGAAGCATTGAATTATGGAAAATCATAGTTGTTTTGCCATATTTGAAAAAAAAATCCATGTCTTATCCAATATAACCAATGTATCCTCAAATGACACCAATCAGCATTGACATAGAAGAAAATGGGAAATATTGTCTTTGACAATCCTGAATATATTCCTTTCGATGTAGTTAAAATTATCTATTAATATCATTCTCTAGTGCCTCATCATGGCATGGAGGAAGCTCTGAATTTTCAAATTTTATATTAGTGTAATGCAAGCTCCAGAAAGTTCTGCCATGCTGGATATAAAACATTTGTTGAATAACTGATTAATTGCAAAGGTGTTTTTTGGATGAGACAAACAATGGTTTTGGTTATTATCATCCAAGGACAAGAGTGTAAACTAGATCAGATTGGAGATTCTTATCAGAAACTGACCACCAGATAATATTTTTTTTATCCCCAGAAACTTATTAAATCATCTTCTAAGGAACAGACTTAAAAAAAAACTGTCTTTGTATCTCCCATGCCTAAAATGGTATCTTCATATGGCAGGTCCTTAATAAGTAAGAATAGAATAAAATAAAATAGGAGTTTCCATTCAGTATCAATAAAGAGCACTACACATTGATGACATCATGGACCTTTGAAGCACTGACAAATGAGTATAGTTTGCATATTGGTAGGTTAAATGAGTCCCAGAATGATATTGTCCTATGGTTCTTACCCTCATTTCAGTGACCGGTGGATGAATTTCTTTCTTTTTTTAAAGCAATTGGGGTTAAGTAATTTGCTCAAGGTTACATGGCCAGGTGTTTCTGGGTGGGTGCTAAGTGTTTGAGTCAAGATTGGATCCCAGGTCATCCCGACTCTGGGGCTGGTGCTCTTACTCGCTGTGCTACCTAGCCACCCCTGAATTTCTTTCTATTGAGATTTTTTTCCATTCCACAATTACCCAATTGAAGTTTCCTAGAATCATCTAATATATTTAATATATAACAATATTTATAAATTCACTTATTAATTAGGGTTAATGACAATTCTAACTTCTTAAATAATGAAACCCCTCAACTAAACTGTCCTTTTGTATGTGATGATCCATGAATTGACCATTCTTTATAAACCTTGGGTCCCTTTGGCATTTTCTTGCAAAGCCATATGAAAAAGAAGAAAAGATGTACCTGAAGTAAAAAGATATCCCTCTGAATCTCAAACAGCTTGTGATCTTTTACATCTTGTTTCCACACCAGTCTATTACTCTTTTAAGTTGTTTTACTTCTCTAGTATTCAATAAGACTTTGGTTTATTTTAAAGGAAGACATTTATTTTTATATCACCAACTATATGGAATTGTATTTGAACTTTCCATCAGCAATGATATCTCTGTGTGATAGCACGACACTGTCCATTCACTTGCTTTGTTCTATATTCTCCCTACTTGGAGGTAGCATGAGTGGTTTTCATTTTGTTGCTGCCACGTTGCTTCTCCTGCCATATAGACAGCCACAGTCTGGTCTTTGTTCTGCTATTTCAGAATGGAGAAAGAAGGAAAAGGATTAGGGACTAGACTGGAGAAAGTCACCTTGAGCAATAAAATTCAAACATTACCCTATCTTCACCCTTTGTTTTATATCTTTTTGTTCTACCAGGCATTTTCCACAACATTACTTCAAATGTCACTTAACCTTTGTTATTTACTATTTTCATCCATATGGTGCCACAAAACTGAATATTTAACCCATCTACCAAGGACTTTCTAAAAATCAGTAGTCAATAGACAGGTGGTCAAAGGATGTGAAGTGTTTTCAGTGGGATAAGTACAAACTCTAAATAACCATATGAAAACGGTTTCCAAGTCACTAATAGTGAGAAAAATGCAAACTGAAACAAATCTTTACTTTCACCTCATGCCCTGTAAATCAGTAAATGTGACCAAAAATAATGGGCACAGTCAACATGTCAACACATTGGAGGAACTATGAATTGACCTTTCTGAATACAAATTTTAAAACCTTTAAGAAAAAATAATGAAATTTCCTATCCTTTAAAACAGAAATCCTGTAACTACATTCATACCTGAAGGAATTTGAAAACAAGAAAAAAGGACCAAAATATGCAGAGCAGTATTCCGTCTGGTAGCAAAGAACAGGTGGGAAAGTTGGTGAATAGATGAAAATACTATGGTATCATAACATAATGGAATATCATTATACAGTAAGAAATGATGTGTGAGGAATTCAAAGAATCTTAAGATTGGTATGAACTGATAGAAAAATGAGCCAAATCAAGAAAGGAATATATGCAATGACCAAAGTTATGTAGGTGAAAACTATGAAAGTCAAATAATGAGTAATTGAATCAAAGAACATTTATTAAGTCCTTATTATGGAACAGGGATTATAATATTGAAAAGCCAACAAAAATCTCAGAGAATAGATAATTATACTTCCCTTCCTTCTCATGGTGAAAGGTGGCAGACTAGTAGGACTGAAAAATTAGGTATACATTTTCAGATGTGGTCACTTTATCAAATTATTATCTTAACTATTAATCTTTATAATAAGGAAGGGTCCAACCAGGTAAGTTGAGTAGAGTGGGTATTGTCTGCCCTTCCTAAATTGACTCAATTGAAGAACAAAATGTGTCAACAAAATGTAATAAATGTGCTAGGTGACGCAGTGAATAGAGCACCAGCCTTGGAGTCAGGAGAACCTGAGTTCAAATCCAACCTCAGACACTTAACACTAAATTAGCCATGTGACCTTGGTCAAGTCACTTAACCACAATTGCCCTACCTTCCCCCCTCCAAAAAGCAAAAAAAAAGGTAATAAATGAAGCAAAATAAAAACAAAATAGGACATATTTTGTAGACCTATATGTAATAAAGGAAACAAAATAAAAATAAAATAGAATGTTTCATATAGACCTAATTCATGTGCCACCAGTGGAATGAATTGACTTATGCTGAATAAATTTCAAGTAGAACCAGAATGACCACTTCTCAGGACTTCTCTAAAATAAATTCATTTACAGGATAAGAATTTGAACTAGAAAACTTTTAATATTTCTCCCTAAGAATTCTCTGTGATTCTACCAATCTACTTCAGCAACGTTCTGAAGAAGCAATTATTAATGATCTGCTCTATGGGAATTTCTCCTAGATAGTTAACTTGCATTTTTCCCTAAAATTAATCTTATCTGTTGCATACTGACCCTGTTCTAAGGTTCTCTTTGTTTTTATTCCTGCTTCTCCCCAGTGAGCTTAACACCTCTGAATTCTGTATCTTGTGTGAATTTAATTAATTGGTTGTTTACCACTTCTTCTGGGTCATTAGTCTGGGTCATTAGGAAATGTTAAGTGAGGGAGGCCCTATCACTGATCCCTATGGCACCCTGTGAGACATTTTCCTCATATTCACAAAGTTGCCATTTATCTTTGTCTTTTGCTTGTGGTCTTAAAGCTGTTCCCCTATCCCTGTGACTGCCCGCATTCAAACTGGAATTCATTTTACCAGGAAAGATTTTAGAAGAGAACCCATTAATTCAACATTTATTGAGCTCCTACTGTGTGCTAGACACTAAGGTAACAAAGATGAAATAGTTATAATCCCTTTCTTTGTGAGCTTTATAATAAAATAGGTACCAACACATTTGAAGTATTGCAGTTGCTTCGAACTATTTACTTAGAAATGTATCTTTCCCCCAGTCAAAAACACATATGCATATATGCCAATAGGAAAAAATGGTTACATGTACTTCAACTACTAGCTTGTGCTTTGGTTTTTTCAGTACATACATAGTTAAATATATGTATAGTTTTATAATTTGGGTTAGGTATACTGAAAGACTTTATTTTCTTTTTTAATAAATTTCACTTCATTTAAAAATACATATTTACCTATTTACCAGCATGAAATTGTTGGGATTCAAATCCTGGGTCTAACATTTCACATATTTCTGTCACCTTGGGGAAGTCATTTATTTTCTATGTGCCTTGATTTCCTCATCTGTAAAGTGAAGGTGATGACTAATTGGGTTCTGAAGATCCTTTCCAAATAGAAATCTACTGTCATAATCAATCACCTGTAGATTTGTTTTTACTATAATGTAGTCTAAAGGACAAGAACTACAAAATTATCCTCATCATTAATAGAATTATAAGATAATTGACAAAATTAGGAGGGATTTTAAAGGTCATTCCCAACCCCCACATTTTACAGGCAACAAAATTGAGGCCCAGAGAGGATGCCACTTGCCCAAATTCATATAGATGATATGAACTTTAATATTTTTCTTCAGGAAAAATATTAAAAGTTTTCTAGTTCAAATTATTATCCTATAAATGAATTTATTTTAGAGAAGTCCTGAGAAGTGGTCATTCTGGTTCTACTTGAAATTTATTCAGCCTAAGGCAATCCATTCCACTGGTGGTACATGAATTAGGTCTATATGAAACATTCTATTTTATTTTTATATGAATTAAAATAATTTTAATTACTAGCACTTCATGAAAATGTTAATTACAATCACCAGGTCTCCATATTTCTTTTATGCTTATGTTTTTGTATTGTTTAATGTTTTAATATTTTTCTACTTTATCCCCTAGACAAACTAGATTCCTTAATATTTTCTTTCTTGAATTCCAGCACTGGAATAAAATATAAGCAATCTTAATTCCTTTAGTTCAGCTTATGGGCATCAGTAGCAGGTTTCTCTGTTATTCTCTCCCACATGGTTTGAGTTTTTTCCTATCAGTAAGAAGATATCAAGCCAGCTGTTCTTTCAGATTCTTTCCCTTAAACTCTAGACATACAAGTAAAATTAAGTGGAAAGTTGAAAAAGTATCTGCATGACCTAATCAAAATCACTAATCAGTCAACCAAAAAAGCAGATAACTCTCATAAGTAGGAAAATAAAAAAAAAACAAAAGAAACAAAGAATTCTCAAAGATCACCTAGCCCAAACTCCTCATTCTTTACAGATGAATCCGAGGCTCAGAGAAAGGCACATCTCCAAAATCATACAGATAATAAGGGCAGAGGCAGCTCTAGAACCCAGGTTTCCTGAGCAATACTCCTATGTCCACTATTGGTAGCTCAGTCATGTCCAGCTCTTCATGATCCCATTTATGGTTTTCTTGGCAAAAATACAGGAGTAGTTTGCCACTTCCTTCTCCAGATAATTTTACAAATAAGGAAACTGAGGCAGAGTTATGTGACTTGGCCAGGGTCATACAGCAAGTGAGTATCTGAAGCTAGATTTTAGCTTAGGTCTTCTGGACTCCAGGTCTGCAACTGCAACCACTGCACCACCTAGAGTCCCTATGTCTACTAGGCCACATTGGATAATTAGAGGATCTTAAAAAAAAAAAGAATAATAAAAAAAAAAAACATTCCTTTTCCTGTAGTTTTTTTTTTTTTAACCTGGACTAAATTATCTGAGAAGGTGTTTCCATTACTCCCTTCCTTGTGTGATTGTTGTCTTTGAGCTCAAGAGAATTATAATTATGACAACTCAGATGAAGATACAAGACAAATCTTCTATTACCATCCTATTCCCATCCATTGTTTTTTTGTAAAAGATTATCTGAATATATGGAGGAAATTGTCATGTGGAAGATGAAGTAATTTTTGCAGTACACACTCCTGCGGAAGAATGTTCATCTTGAAGGAAATAATCATGCCTCTAAGGGAACTTCTTAAGCTAGAGAAGTTATGGTAAAAAATCCAGTACAGTGGATTTGGCACATGGAAAGTACCCTGGGGGTGGAGTTAGAAGACCTGTGTTCAAGTCTTGCTCCTGATGCTTCTTATATACATGACTTTGTTGCAGTACAAAAAATCAACGTCCCTGGTTTTCAGTTTCCTCATCTGTAAAATGAGGAGGTTGGACAAAATTGCCTTTAAGACTCCTTCAGTCTATAAATCTATCGACCTTAGACCTAGGTTCAAATTTTAGCTCTCATATGACCTGAGATATCACTTTTTCTGGACCCCAGCTTCTTCATATGAAAAATGGCAGGCCTATACAAGATGATCAAGAAGGTCCCTTCATACTTTAAAATCTGATATTACTAACAAATAGCATTTTATCCTCCACAAAGTCTAGTGTATACTACGCATCTAATACTTATGAATAGCATGAATATTTTATAGAATATGACGGCTTAGGCCCAAATGGATTAACTATTTTCAGGAATATTCTCACTAAGAATTTGTAACCCAGAAAAGGCAAAGATGCATAGCACTGTTTCATGGTGTTGTTATATGAACACATAAGAGAAATAATTCTCTCATTCCCCACACTTCCATATCATCCAACCAGGACACTTCCTTAACATAAATTTATGCCAGTTTTCCACACCCCCGCTTAATCCTCACCTGAGAAAACCTTATTCTTCACAACTTATCTAACATGTGAATAAGATTTTCAGTCCAGTGAATAATCATATTGATGGTATTCTATAAAGAAATTGATGATGTTTTCCCAAGGTAAATGGAATCTTGCAATTTCATGTGCCTTGAAATCTTATCCAGGAATTGTTGTCACATTTACCAATATCCCATTGGAAAAAAAATCATTGTGGCATAAAGTGTATTGTATACCTTAAACTGGTCTAAATTCAATTGTTTGAATTTCTAAAAAAGTTTAACAGAATTAATAGACCAAAGAGCTTGGGTGAGAGCTATGAAGCGGTATTTGAAGGATACTTCACAATGCAAAATCAAAATTAGGCCAAATACCAAACTCAAAAGCAATATTTTTCACCCAACTACACAACCACCACATGAATATCTACTTCTATAGCAATATAATAAAAATTCATTTGATATATATTTTTTGAGGTTACTTGGATTCCTGACTGCATGGTTTTCTCAAGTATCTTGTTTCCTTGAGTTTTCCTTAGATAGGTTAGTAAAAAGAAAGACCTGTATGGCAATACAGACATCAGTAACAACAGTTCTTTTGAATTTACAAAGTGCTTTCCTCACAATGGCCTTCTGAGGTAGATGGTACTTTGTTCCTCCTCTTTCATAAGTGGGCTGACTGAGGCTCAGAAAGTTCAAATAATTTGTCCATGGACATATAACCAATAAATTTTCTTTACACTATACTACCTTGCTTTCTTTTATTTTCATGATCCACTTGATGGTACAGTGATCTCAATGACTAAAGCACTTAGAATGTGAAAACCAAAAACTTTATGGGTCCAGAAAGCATAAGAAGGCATATGGAAAACATAGTGTCCTCAAGACAAACTAATGTATTAAGGTGGCCACCCATAACTGAAGCTAATTCAATTTTTAAATAACTAGCCTGACTACATAGAGCATCTTCTTATAAGCCTTAAAGTTCTGAGGAACTGAAAACTACCTTGAAAATAATCTCATTTTACAATGAAGAAACTGAGATCCAAGGAGAGAATTTATTTAAATTTGCTGTGTGATCCAACTAAATGAGTTTATGGCAAGACCCAGTCCAGAACCAAGGTGTCTTGAGATTCCAATGCTAATGTCCCTTTACTCTATCTTCCCCTAGCTATCACATGGGCTCCATGATTCCTAGTCCACAAGGTAATAGATTAAGCACGGGTTGTACTAATATCAAATACACATGACAATTAAATAAGGTATAAGAACAGTACAAAAACAAACAAAATAATCCCTAAAAGGAAGATCCCGAGATTAATCTGAAGATATTAGTCTGAAAACTGGTAAGGGTGAATTAAGAAAAGTCATGGAATTAAGGATAGACATACTGTCTGGGTTAAATGTTAATAATAAACCAGTAGACTTGCAAATCAGCCTTAAAGGCCTTAGGCCTGGCCATCCAGAATAAATCAAATAGGGCAAAAAAAAAAAAATACAGTGATAGGATTTCTTCAGAATACAAAACCTCAATGCCATTCACTGCATCATTCTTCTGACTCTGGAAAGTATAAAATCTTTTGAAAATATGATGGATTGATGACATTTTCAGTCAGAAAGAGTTTTACATATATGCCCTATATATTACCATATTTGGCATGCTAAAGTTCATGTCTAAGTAACTATGGGACAAATATATTATAAATCATTGGTTTGATCTTTAGCATAGTTTTGCCCCATACCAATGTTTCACAAACTGTATGCCATGAAACCTGGTGTTTCAATAGTATAGATAAATATGAGAAAAGTGCAATATTAACAATCCTTTTTTCACTGACATATTACAAATGAAATCATGTGAACATCAGAAATATTCACTCTGGGCAGGATTTGGAAATCTATGGAAATAGACTTACTGTCCTCTATCTTATTCCACATTTTCCTTGATTCTACTTTTGTCTTCAAAGGACAGTCTCTACCTCAAGGCCCCCAACCTATATTCATGGGTTCGGTTAATGTATTTTAAGCCCAATAAAGTGACTCCACCAAATTACACTTGGATGGAAACAGACCAAAGAACCTTAACTTATTTGTTCTTCAAACTATGAAGAGAATAATTTTCATTTTTAAAGCAAATAGCGGCATATATATGTACAGATATGCATGTGTGTATGTATATTCATGTAAAAAAAAGATTTCTGACAAATAAAAGAAATGTATGAGTCAATGAATAGAGTTCACACTAGTGATTTATCCATCTTGACTGTGTATCACCTTCTTGGACCAACAACAAAAAAAAACCTACAAAGGGAAACTGGAGATTAATGGAAGAAGTGAAATCCAAAACCAGTGAAGAAAAACCACAGCAAAGATGTCAGGAGTCTTGACAGGGCCGGAAGAAAGAAAAGGGAGGTGGCAATCAAAGTGAGGAAAGGCAAGTCTTGAGACTGGGATGAAGCAGGAAAACATGGACTTGAAGCGAGGGAAGTGAGTCTAGGAGAAGGGGCAAGCAAGCAGAGCGAGAAGACAGAATAAGCTAGGGAAAAGGGGGGAAAGGAGTTTGTTAGGCACAGAAAGAGAGGAGGATAAGGAAAGAAGAGAGGGGGGAAATGTGAGGGAGACAGAGTAAAAGATAGTGACTGAGGGAGGGAGATGGAGAGGAGAGAGAGAGGGGCGGGGCTGGCCAGAGTGGAGGGGCCACCGCACTGCTTCGCAGGCTGCGCTGCAGAGGAGAGGGGAGCCAGGGAGGGAGGGAGAGAGTGACGAGGAAGGAGGCAGCTGCCAGAGTCCGGCGCTGACTTTAGGAGAGATAGTGCGCCTGGAGGCTTCCCGTTGCTGCTCTCCCGGCTCTCCTGAGCAAACAAGGGGCCCTGCAAAGGGCTCGCGGGGCCTGCGGACCGACCTGCTCAGTGTCTGCACAGAGGGCTGCGAAGTTTCCTCCGGGAGCCGCGCTCGTGCAGGAGCGGGAGGTGGCGGGGTGCTCTACCTGGGGCTGCCCCAGCGCAGACAGGTCGCGCCCAGCAGCAGTTTCCGCCAGGTAACGGGCTCTGTGAAGAGGTCTGCAGAATAAGGGGAGTTTGGAGGGAGGAAGGGGAAGCCCAGCTGCAAAGCTTCGCTCCCCCAGATCTCCGCAGGCGGGCGCGGAGTCGCGCTCCTGCTGCTCACCTTCCAGGTGACTTTCTGCTACCTTCTGCTTGCTAGGGAAGGCATCCTTTCCCTTCTCACTCTCCTGGGGAAGTTTAACCAAGCGCTGTTTTCTTATTGGGGTTCTATGCTTATTGAGGTGGGGGGGAGAAAGACGAAGTAGGAAGGCAAGAAGACTGATAGAAGATGGAGGGGGGGGGGGGGGGCCTGGAATGGGGGAGCCACCTGTACGGGTGTCGTGGGCGCTGGGGTGCCCGGGTCTGGCGCTCCCGGAGAGAAACGGAGCTTGGCAGTGGAGGAAGGGGAGGTCCTGTGGAGTTTGGATGGTGCTTGATTCCGCTCTTCTCACATGGGTGTTTGCTGAAATGAAGGAGCTAAGTCCTCCCTCTCTGCATCTATTCTTTTGACATCTTTCCCAAACTCCTAACTCTGCTCTTAGCTCCTGTTTGACGTTGTGTGTAAATGGTAGGTTGGTCCCTAGGAGAGCTACGGGATCAAGTTTTCATAGTGGGCTTGGGAAAAGGAGTGTGAGTGGCTGCTGTTGCTGCTGCTGCTACTGGAGTGTGTGTGTGTGTGTGTGTGTGTGTGTGTGTGTGTGTTTGCTCTGTGAATGTTTAAAACTGTTTACTCTCCCTTCCACCCTGTCAGTCAAGTGCATTTTTTCCAAGGCATTTTCAGCCTGTTTGAGCCCAGATTGTGCTTGATGGCTGTCACTTTATTTCCAACTAAGTTCACACATGTAAGCTCCCCCCGCCTTCTTCTTGTGTCGGCCTCCAGCTCCTTCCCACAAGCAAACTGTTCCCCAATGGTTCCCAGAGTTTTGAGAACCTAGAAAGCAATTGGGGGAAGAATCTCTCTCTCTCTCTCTCTCTCTCTCTCTCTCTCTCTCTCTCTCTCTCTCTCTCTCTCTCTCTCTCTCTCTCTCTCTCTCTCATACACACACACCCACACAAATACAGACACACACATACACATGCACACACGGATTTTAGTGTCAGATTAAAACTCTCCTTGTCATTGGATTCATCTTTTCAATTTTCAGTTAATTAACAGTATCATTTATTAAAGTCTAATGTTTCTTCCTTACCCTAAACATTTTTTTCTGTCCCTTGTAGAAGCTCATCTGTAACTCTCAACATTTTGCTACTTGTATCTTTTAGATTAACATGGGCACTGCACACTAAAATAATATGTGAGTGATATTAATATTCACTTTGTCATTCTAAATCAGGGTCATTGAATAGGGCTGTCCTTGTACTCTTAATCCACTTTAATGATAGAGAATAGTGATGATCCAATGAAATTCCACAAATATTTATTGTTTAATTATAATGGTCTACAAAGTGTTCTGAACTACTAGGCTCCATCATGCTTCAAAGAATGCAAAGAAGAGAGGTCCTTACAAGTGCATTATGGGAAAATGAAGCATACTATTTTCATTGTATTTATCAAGTGCAAATGAATACAAAAATTAAAATTCTACAGGCTTTCTTAAATAGAATATAAGAGAGTACCCAGGCCCTTGGAGTTGGTTGCTTAACTTAGTGAGGGGAAATGCAAATACTGTTGTCACTCTAATAACATTTTGATTTAATGTAGTCAATAAGCAAGATGTCACATGTGAATTTAGTTAGATGAGAAATTTTCTTCCTCTTGGTTCATTTTATTTTTATCTCCACTATTGCAGTACCATCCTTCAGAAGAACACCTTGTAGATAGATGTTAGCATGTAATAACAAAACATCATATTTTTTAATACAGCGGCTTGGTGACAGTCCAAAAACGTAAATGTTTTAAACCATTACCAACCATCTGCTCTCTCCCACTCATTTAAAATACAATGTTTTATTATCACAGGTATCAAAAAGTATGTACACGTTTCATACATTTCCATGAACATCATGAGAGCTTTTATGGTGTATGATGTTGACCCAGGTTCAGCATCTGTTACATGTGGGCTCTTTTAAAAAAAAAAACCTCTGTCCTTAGCCCTCTTCATCCCTCTTCCTCTCTCTTCTTCCTTCTTTCTATCTCTGAAACAATTTTTGTTTGAAAGTTTTTAACAGCTGCTGTGTTGGATGTCAGGTCACTAAAGTGATGTGAAAGTTATTTGTCCTTCTTTATCCTTCCTGTTTTTCTGTTTCTTTCTTTTCATCAGGAAAAAAAAAAGCTGGCCTTATTTTTGAAGTTGAATATTAGGATAGATATAGGATGTACTTGGCATCATTCTAACCCTCTCTTTTTTAATAATCAAGGTAGCACATTGTGTTCCAAAGGGATATTTTAAATGACCTTGTGATATCATAATATAGCTCCCAAAAGGTCAAAATCTCTTCTCTGAAATAACTTTCAAATTGTATGCATCAAACTTCATATAATTCTAAGTAAGTTATGTAGTTTATTCCTGATCAAATATGTGCTATATATTTCAGTTGTATCATTACCTCAGCCTCTGTATGAATGAGTTTGTGTTACTTATACCCTTAATCTCCTTACTGTTGCCATATACATGATACTTAAGAAGTATTCTTTTTTTAAAAAATTATTCTCATTAGGAGATCTTTGAAGTAGCAGAATTATATCCCTTTGGAATTTTTCAAAGAATTCAGATGTTTTTTCCTTCTTCCACTCTAAATAGCATTTCATAGTTAACATGTTGAACATACATTTTAGACAAAATGTAAGATTTTTTCAAGCAATCCAGTTTTGGATAGAGGGCCTTCAAACACTTCATTCACATTATGAGGAAAACATAGCTGACTGGTGGATTAGATTCACAACTGCAAATCATTAATACAGACATGTAGAGTTTTAAAATATATAATGAAAAGACATTAGGTTGCTATCTAACCACTATGGTCCTGCTGCAAATGGTGCTCCAGTGGCTTGGATGAGTTAATGCCTAACATTGCCAGAATGTGACTTGAATGTTGAAGAAAATGGACCCCAATTATAGACATGCTTCTAAAATATACATTATAAATTTTTGAATATTTGACTACATCAATTCGGCCATTCTAGTTTAAACCTTTAGATGTTACACAGCATCTGTGAATCTGGATCATTAAAAATTTTTCCTTTAGAACAAGTTAGTGTTATTTATAGTTAGTATAGTATCCTTGTTTTTTAAAATACTGGATTTGAATTATTGAGGAAAAAAATCACAGTATTGTCTATGAGATCACAATTGTTCATAATAATTCATGGCAATAGGAGTAGTAGTTTTCATGATTATTTTAAAATGATTTGCATCTGTCTATGAAATGACTTCAAAAGTTTTTTTTTTTAGGAATTTAGGGGTTGTCTTTTAGAGTGGAGCTTTTTTCCCTTATTCTTGTTTAGTTTGGTTTATTATTAAAATAATCCTGCAATCGTTGAACTCACAAACCTGTTTATGGGAATGTTAGGATAGGAGACAATCTCCCCAAAAGTGACTTGGATGACTAAAGGAAAAAAACTTATAATCAAAATTTTTGGAGAGATGATCCAAATTTGAAGAGGATAATTGAGGTAACTCTTAGATTAGTGTACACATATATGTATATATTTAAATTTTGTGTACTTCATGTTTATACATGAAATTGTTACTGAAATATTCATTCTGTTATATACAATTTTTGTTGGTTGGAGTCTATTTTGATCACAACCAGAAAGTTCAATATAAGGAGGAGAAAATAGAATTAGTCCTTTTATGATTCCCTATTGTAAATCTGGAATTACATAATTAGAACTTTTTCAAAGTGGGACACACCTGCCCAAGCATATCTGCAAATGCACATGCTTCAATGATATTCATATGCCTTAAATATAAGTCTGCATAAAGGCAAAACAATTCCAGCCTACTCTGATGAGGGATTCTGTCCATTCTGTCATTGTAACCATATCCAGAATCAGAATACATTTCACAAGGAACCCTCTTTTAAGCATGTGCTGTTTGTATGGAATTATTAGATAAGATAGTCAAGGTGACTGCCAATTTGCCAGATTTCTATTGTGCTGCTCCAGAGCTCCAGGGCAAAATTGGTTCAGGATGAAACAGGTGTTTGAAAGAGAAGTTGCTTCACACCATGATGCTTTGCTGTTTAACACCTTGTTTATGTCTGCAGTACTTTAGGTACATACAGATTGTGTCAAATTACCAACTTTATGGACTCAGAAAGAAAGGGAAAACCTCTGTGGAAATGATGAGAACTACAAAAATAGTTGAAAATGCAAATGAGGTAATTTCCACTTTAAGTGTAGAGAACAAAAAAAATAAAATGATAGCTTTTATAAAGCATGGAGGATGGCAAAAGGATATTAGAAAGTCCCCTTCATTATATTCACTGTTTTCATAATACATATACTTGTTATTTTAAATATTTAAGGAACTTATTTTGAAGGGGAAATGCACCTTTTGTGAGAGAAAAGGGACTTTCTTTCATAAAACTTGGCTCAGTTACTCAGATATTGTTAAAGAAAATCTTTAGTCAGAAATTTAATTAAACCTTACAGAATCTTCTATGTGGATATTTATTAAATGAATCTGATCCTTCCTAGTACTTAAATTGCAAAGTCAAAATTACATATTTTTATAATTAAAAGGAACTACAATGTGAATCTAGTATAATTCCTTAACTTTAGAAAAGCCCACATAGAGCATCTATCCAATATGTTTGAGGGCCCACCTCCAGGCCCTTTACCATTCTGTGAGCAGTGCTGTATCACTTAGGATAACCATCTCTTTTCCTTTGTTCTTGCTACATGACTAGCCCATTTCTGATTATAAAAGTCATCAAAAAGGCCACTTCTTATGAGCAAAAACTATGGTTGAAATACACCATAACCTACTCTCCTTAAGCCCACAGTGATTTTTTGCCATTGCCTTTTAGATTATTTGTAATTTTGGTATTCCATGATTCATACCTATACTAAATAACTAGAAGAAGAATGGTGTTAAAAGATGTGTTTTGTACTAGAGAGAAGTTTCAGATTATTGAAAGTTTTGAATGATTTCTCAAAAGTATTACAGTTCAATCCTCTCTTCTTCCTATTCACTTATTGGTCTTGTTGTCTGTCTGAAGGACCTATACAAGATAGATGTACTATTGGACCAGTATCCACCTGCATATAGTATATAATCAATCATATATTGATCATAGACTGAAATCTTTTAAGTGGTCATGATTTTGTTGGTGAGGTCCTGTAGTATTCTCTGGTTTATCAGTGAATTAGCATCTTCAAAAAAATCATCTGGAGGATCTTATTATCTATAGGAGCTCCTTATTCCTTTTGAATTCTGCACTGGGTATCCCTCTTAAGAGGGTGGAACCACATCTGTCAGCATGCATCTCCCTCACTTACACCCAATAATAATTACTGACCTTCATATGGCACTTTAATGTTTGTGAAAATCTTTATAGACATCAAGTCAAATGAGCCTTGCAATAACTCTATGTTAGGCACTACAGTTTTCATTCCTCTAATTTTACAGATGAGGAAACTGAGGGTCAGAAAGGTTAACTGACTTATCCATGGTCACACAGTTAGTAAATATGAGAAGCAGAATTTGTACCATGGACTTTCTCACCACAGATACAAAACTTGACTGTGTTATGTAGCCTCTATTTAATTGTTCCTATATAATTTGTATGAGAATGATCTACACATGAATTGATTCAATTAAATTCAATAAATGTTTATTAAGTGCCTATTATATACCAGGAAATGTGTTAAGTGCTTGTCATTGAAGATATCTTTGTGAAAAATATAAGAGAACAATCAAACTTTCACAAACTCTTTATGATAACAGACCACATTGTCAAAGCTACAACTGATTAAAACATAGAAATAAGACATAACTAGGTGGTGCAGTGGATATGAAGTCAAATCTCACCTTACTTACTTGTTATATGGTCTTGGAGGAGGCACAATCTCTCTGAACTTCAGTTTCTTTATATCAAAAATTAAGAGTCTGGATGAAAGGGATTCCTGAATACCTTCTATATCTAAATCTATGGTCTTATTGTTGGACAAGATCTCCTGTAGGATCCCTTCATAACTAATTTTCTGATCCTGGAGTGAATACCATAACATAGAATCTCACTGTGTTTGTTATCTGTAGGTAATATTAAGCAATAATTTGGCTGAGGTGAGCAATGTGTCGGTCCTGCATGTGTTAAAATCATGCATGGTCCCCTAATAGGTGTAACCATAGACAATTTGGTTCCATGGTTTTTGCTTATCAAAATCAAGTCTTGTACACAGTAGGGACAATTAATGTTTAATGAATAAACAAAATCATTTTTCGTGGATGTTGCAGAAGAAATTCCTGTTCATGGAAAATATGTTCGGCCAGGAGGGAATTAAGGCTACATACAACTCAAAATTCTCTGAGGCCAAGAGAAAAGTTAAACAAATATTGTCAGAGCAGGAATTAGAAGCCAAAGTCGCCTGAATCCAAGTCCAGTGGTCATATCATTAGATTACTGTATCTTCTGATTACTTTTATTCTTAAGTAAAGGACTAATCTTTTCTTAAACTTACCAGGATGCCCTTTAATTGTTGTATACATTATTAGAGGCAGTGTAGTGTATTGGAAGAACATTGAATTTGGAGTGGTTAGATTTGGTTCAAGATTTACCTTTGTCATTTACTATTTATGAGACATTGGGCAATCATTCAGTCAAGAAGTGTTTGTTAAATGCTGAACAATTTATTAATAACTGAACAAGTTGTGGTATATGATTGTGAAGGAATACTATTGTGGTATAAGAAATGATGAGATCAATGATTTTAGAGAAACATGGAAAGGTTTGCACAAAAAAATGAGTGAAATGAGCAGAACCAAGAGAACCTTGTAAACATAATAGCAATATTGTTTTAAGAATGACTAAGCAAATAAGTTATTTTGACTATTGTAAATATGCAAATTAACTGTAAAGGTAATATTAAGAAATACACTATCTACATCCAGAGAAAGAACTGATAAATATAAGCATGTATAGAATTAATTTCACACACACGTATACCTATTTGCTTCTAATAGTGGTCTTCTGGGAGGGAAGGAAAAAAACTTACATAACTTTATTGTATATTTTAAAAGAATAGCAAGTTTTACATAGTAGATTTGCAATTTCATGTACAATCATATTTTTATTATATACTATGTCATGGAAATGCTTGTTTTATTCCATAAATTAAAAATAAAATAAAATTTAAAAAAATGCTTATTCTTTACAAGGTTAAGTGAGCAAGTTCCTATTTGGGTCTCAGTTTCTTCATCTATAAAATTTAATATTTGAACTAGACAATCTCTAAGGTCCTTCCTACTCTAAAATCTTATGAGTGCAGATAGATTAATTTGAGGTATTGCTATGGATACATGATCTCATAAGTGTAGATACTCCCTCCACTGGTTACAGATTGCAGTTTTGCACACTTTCTCATCACATTTCTTTCTCGTTCAGGATTTTCTGAAATCCTACATAGAGAATCTAAGCAATATGCTGGAAACCTTCCATTAGTTTTTAAAACATATTTTATGGCTACCAATACAGCTTTTAGACTGTGTATGTTATCCCTCACTATATGACTGCTTCATACATTTCTTCCTGTCATACACATCCTTAATGTTTTGTATTCTACTTCTCATGGCCAAGTCAATGCTATATGACAATGGGATGAGTTATATACTATTCTATATACTATATATTATATTTACTATATACATATATACTATATTTCTATTGCCCTTTAATCATCTACAATTTTGATTCTTTGGATGTAGTGATATTCCATTATTCATAGTCATATGACAGCCATAAAGGAGAATATTTTGTTAAAAATACAAGCTTTCATGGAAGTATGAAGGCTATGATTATTCAAAATGCTTTATAATTCCTCAGACATGATCCAACTCTATATCTTGATCATATTCAATTCTGGGTTCAAGTCATTAGTCATTAACAATCTACGCAATGCCACCAAACCTATTTACAATAAATATATATTTATTTACATATATGCATATGCATATATGGTCACATATAATATATTTATGTACAAAAATATACATACATCATGCACATGCTCATACACTCATTTTGGAGGTATCTATGAAAATACAAATGAGGAAAGAAAAAGAATGATTTTTATATTAGTCCAATTAAGGGAAATCTTGCATAGGAAAGACAGTGGGTAGGTACTTTGGTATGAGTAACATTTGAAAAATAAAGCACTATCTCTACCCAATCCTCATTTTAACATTAATATTGCATCTTCAATTAAAAAATAATATTTAAAATTAGGCTCTCCCTTAAATCTAAGTTACTACTTTGGGTAGCTTGTGTTTAGCATATATTGGGCATTTAATAAATGTATATTGACTGCTCTATTCCACCATTTAAAACTAATCTAGAAAAATAATTTCTCAGGTATAATAAATTTGACCTTGTATGACAGATTTAGAAATAAGAAATTCAATCAATCTGTTTCATGGAGGTCCTTCATGTGATGGAATATAATAATTATAATTCACATTTATTTAATGCTTTAACTTTACAGAGTTGTTTCTTTACAAAAATCATGTGTGGTAAGTAAAATAGAAATATAAGAGTTTTATTTCCTATTCAGAGAGTGTTCCTAATAAATGCCAGTAGAAACATATTTGCCTAGTGTTTAAAAAATCATTTCTATAACTTTGCTTATCATCCCATCTACCCAGACTGTAATCTAATCCATTCTTTGATCCTCCTCTATCCCAAATACAGTTATAAAAGTTCCCCCCAAAACTTCTTGTTGCTACAAGTTTTATTTAGCTCAGGCAATAAAAATGAGATTTAAATGTAAAAGGAAGTAATAAAGAGAAAATCCCATAGGTGTACCCTCTAAACTAGATACCATAGAAAGTATCTATGGTTTAGGAAGATTAGCAGTAAAGCTGTCCGGGAATTCACAATAGACAAAATCCAAGAAAGGAGAAAGCAATAAATGCCATACACTGAGATAGTGATGTACAATGTGGGTAATAATTAACCAGAGTGGGATGAGAAGTTCTCAAGTATGATAATTTGAAAAGGAAAAGTGATTGTAAGAAATAAAAGAAGTTGTCTAAAGAGATCGACACAGTTGGACATGAAACTCATCAGTCCATTGTGATCGAAACAACAACAACATGTGCAAAGTTTGGAAGCAAGAAAGTTATAAGAAGATAAAAACAAAGGATGGAAGGATTCTGAATTATACCATTAAAGTGTCAGAGCACAGAAGGGAGTCCAGGCAGAAAAAGTCCAGGCAGAAAAACTAAGGACAACAAAAAGGGAATGTTGTTATTGTTGCTGGTGTTGTTTTTGGCTATGCATGGTAGAACAAAAAGATAAAAATTGGGACAGGATCTCTCCTTGGAGTGGATGAAATGACAGAGAAAGAGAGGGCTGAGCTCTCAACTCTTAATTTGCTTCTGCTTTCCCTATTAAGGAGAATGATCTTTGCATGAAAAATAGCAGAATAGAAATGACTTCTAGGAAACTGATACTCGTGACTTGTAAAAATAGAGTATAAGAGTCTTGCTTCCATTGATAATTACAAGTTTCTAGGCTCAAAAGAACTACATCATAAAACTACACCCTGAAGGTACCTTTAACATGTAGGCGGGCTACTTACTAAAACAACAACAATAACAAATTAGCTGATGTGATTACTGAACTACTATTGCTGATCTTTGAAAGATCATTGAGAATTTAAGGGGAGCTTCAGGACTAAAGAACAAATATTTTATCTTTTTTCTAAAAAGGGAAAGCAATGGAGTCTACAGATTATATAAACCAGTGAGCATGATATAGATTCCTGACAAAAACCTGGAACCTTTTATAAAAAGCATGGTTATTGAATGTCTAGAAAAGGAAATTATGAAAGAAATGCTTTACTAAAAACAAGTCAAGAGAGACTAACCTCATTTGTTGCTAGAAACAGCTAAATTCTTTAAAAATAATAATAATAACAAAAACTTTACATATTAGCCTCTCTTCCACTTTTTAATACCTTGTCCTTAATCTACCCTACAAAACTGTAATGCCTCTTTGTAAAGTCAGCCTTGATCTTCTTGTTACTAAATCCAATGCCCTTCTGTGGGTCCGCATGCTTCTTAATTTCTTTGCAATGTTTAACATGGTCAACTGTAGCCTCCTTCTGGATAACTCCTCCCCTATCCCTTACTCTGTTTCTTGCCTTGTCTTTTTATCTAAGAGAAAAGCATATGTAATATATTTGTAAAATTTGCAGATGATACAAAGCTAAAAGGGTTAACTGTAACATTGGATATTAGAGTTGAGATCCAAAAATACCTTGACAGGCTAGAACATTAGGCTAAAATCAAGTAGCTGAAATTAAATAGGGGTGAATCTAAAGTACGCATAGTTATGTACAAAACAATTCAAATTCATGAATACAAGATGAAAATGTTAGTTTTGAAAAAAAATATCTGGAGATTATAATGGACTATAAGCTCAGTATAATTTAATAATTAAAAATAAGGAAAAAAATACAAAAATGTGATGTGAATTTGGCTAGTATTTCAGTGAGGTCCAACAACCAGAATGAAGAAGGTGATAATATTGTTGTCCTCTGCCCTGAATATACCACATGCTATGTCTTGGCTTCAGTTTAGGGAGCAGTATTTTAAGAAAGATGTTCATAATCTGGAGAGGCTTTACAGAACGATGATGAACACGATGAAAGATCTTGATATAATGCCAGAGGAGGATCATTTGAATAATTAAAGATTGTTTAGTCCAGAGATTAAAAGATTTATGAAAAGACAGATGATAACTGTGAAGTATTTGAAGGGTTTTTGTACTGGGTAGCTAGGTGGAGCAGTGGATAGAGCTCAGAGCCCCCGAGTCAGGAAGATTCACTCATCTTCCTGAGTTCAAATGTGATCTCAGACACTTACTAGCTGTGTGACCCTGGCCAAGTCACTTAACCCTATTTGCCTCAGTTTCCTCATCTATAAAATGAGCTGAAGAGAGAAATGGAAAACCACTCCAGTATCCGCCAAGAAAGCTCCAAATGGGGTCACAAAGAGTGAGACAAGACTGAAAAACAGCTCAACATGGAAGAGGGACCAAATTTTTCATCTTGGTCCCAGAAAGCAGAACTAGAACCAATGGGTGGAGATTGCTGAGAGGCAAATTTTAGGCAAGACATAAAAGGTCAAAGCTTCCTAGTACAGCTGTCTAGATTTGAAAGGAGTTGCCCCAGATAGTTATGGGTTCCCTCTCTCTTGGAATATTTAAAAAGATGTTAGGCGGGTAAGCACTCATTTTGTCTTTTGTAGAGAAGGAGCGTATTCTGGTACAGATCAGTCTAGATGGTTTCTATGGCCCTTTTGCAGTTCTATAACTCCATAATTTCATTTTTCAAATGAGACAGTGAGGCTCTGAGAAGTGACATGACTTGCTAATAATCACACAGTGAGTGTGGGAGTCAAGGTTGAAACTCAAGGTTTTTTTTTCTGATTTCATATCTAATAGTCTTTTCCCTTTCTACACTGTCTTTTCCAAAGCATCGGCCTTTGTCCATATCAAGACAGTGTTCATTAAGACCAAATCTTATGACCACAGTAGGCCACCACATACACTGAGATCCAGCTATTGAATAATAAAGATACTTTAAGTCTATGGCATAAAATCACAGAATCACAAAGTTTTAGAATTAGAGGTTTAATCTGCATTCAACTAAGTATCACTCTTCTAGAAAAGTGGTCATCCAGCCTTTATTTTAAGAATTCAAGGGAGAGATAGCCCCATTACTTTTAGCTTGAATCCCATTTAAATCCCCAAATCCCCAAATAAAAATAATTTCAGGGGGAAAATCCCCTCCTCCAAACTGCACACACTTAACTGAAGAAATAAATTCCATGGCCGAGAAAGGCTTTTCCATGTATGATTTCTTGTCCCCTCCTCACTTTGTACCTCTATGATTCAGCAACAAAGTTATCAATAAATATTTATTAAGCATTTACTATGTGCCAGAAATTCTGCTAACTGCTGGAGATACAGAGAAAGCTCAAACCCTGGTCTCTACCCTCATACTAATAAGGAAAACAAAACGCATTCTGGGGACTAGATGGGCATGTTTCCACTTTGAAGTCCGCTTTCTGAGTATACCTCACCCCATCTCACTATTCTCTCAACTTTGTTCTCTTTCATTTTTTATATTTTTCTTCTCTTTCATTTTTCAGTTTTAAAGAGCCAGTATCAATACTAGCCATGACTCTATCAGTTATACCCCAAAGCCATCCTAAATATAGTTTCATTAGGGCAACAAGTACCTAAGACTAAGGTTTTCTTCATATTCCCTCTCTCCCCATTAAGGAAAAGTTTGTAAAAGAATGAAAAGTACCTAAGAGGTTCTTTGGATAGAAGTGCAATCACTTTGAAAGTGAGACCATCCTAGTAATTCTTACATGGGAAATCCTAGGCAGCTTTAAAAAAAAAATCTTTCCTTCTGACATATGAAACCTCATTGAAGATTTTGAGGATTTAAAAGACTTTACTAGGAATGGGGTTTTTGTCATGTAACTGAATATGTGAGTATTAGAGTATTAAAAACAAAGTAAGAGAACTTAAGCAATTATTACAGTAAAAAAAGGGGAGAAAGGCTCTTTGAAGCTTCTCTATCCACATAAACCCTGTAAAGGGGATGCTTCAATTCAGTAGTTGGGGCAGAAGCCAAATTGCAAGGAGATGACTTGTGAGAAGGTGGTAAAGAAATAAAGACAGCCATTTGGACTGAGAGAATGATTCATTAATAGCAATAAAAATGTCAGGAGAGTTTGGTGTGGGGTTGCAGACAGGATAATATTGAATTTGGCTTTAGATGCATTATTAGATTTGAGGAGTTGCCCACAATGGGTTGGGCACAGAATTGAATAGGAGGAAGAAAGCAGATTGGATTGCATTTGGGAAATCACTCAGTTGGTTAACAAGCTCAAACTCACACATACAAGCACACTTTTTTTTTTAACATCAGTGTTCTTCTAGTGATATATAGTTGTGGGGAAGACCTCAATTTCCAAAGAATCAAAATCGTGCATGACCCAATGTCAGTGATAGTATAAGTGAGTTGCAGTGCATTACCAAGCATGACTTGCTAAGGTGGCAGGTTACAATGGAAAAATCATTGGTTTTGGTGTCAGGGTTCAAAATTCTGTTTCTTTCATTATATATGTGAACTTGGGCAGGTGTGTTAACCTTTTGGGGTCTAAGTGTTCTTATTTATAAAATGAAAGGGTTGGATTAGATGTTATCTAAGATCCCATCCATTTACAAATGTATTGTGCTGTCCTAAATGGCACAAAAGATATCACCCAGAAAATGTGATTACAGGTATGTGGGTCAGTCCCTTATTGAGTGAGAGGGACAATTAGTGGACAACTTGCACCATCACCAACCCTATATCATCTTTAATTCTTATTTCATATCAAGAGCTGGACTTTCACCTTGCCAAGGCAAACCCTGCTTCAGGTACCTTTGATCTCATTCCATTCCGCCTACTCTATTTCCTTCTCTCTCACTTATATTTAATCTCTCTCTGTCCACTGACTGTTTCTTTTATGTTTACAAACATACCCATATATACTTCCATTTTCAAGTTAATTCCCACCTGGGTCATCCATTCCTGCTATCTATCATCTTATATTTCTCCTTCCTTTTGTGTCTAAATTTTTTGAGAAGATGGTCTACAATGGTTTACCTCAACTTCATTAACTCTTACTTTCTTTTTAACTCCTCATTGCAGTCTGGCTTCCAAACTCATCATTATACCGAAACCACTCTCTCCAAAGTCACTGTTGATCTCTTAATTGACAAAACTTGATGCATTTTTTCAATTCTCACCCTCTGAAGCCTTTGACACTGATCTTCTCTTCTCTAGTTTTACTTGCCACTATTCTCTCCAAGACCTCCTCCTACCTGTTTGAGTTCTGCTTCTCTGTCTTTTCTGGATATTCACCCAAGTTACAAATGCTAACCTTTGGAGTCCCCAAGGCTCTATCTCTTTTCCATATATGCTGTTTCATGTAGTGAGCTCCTTAGTTCCCATTTTTTTAATTATCACCTTTCAGATCTATTGTCCAGCCTTAACCTTTCTCCTGACCTCTAGCCTTGAAATGCCTATTAGACATCTCAAACTGGATGTCCTACAGACACCTTAAATGCAACATATCTAACACAGGACTCATTTTACCCCCAAACTTTCCACTCTTTCCAATTTCCCCATTTCTCTTGAGGGTACCACCAACCTAAAAGTTATTCTTGACTCCTCACGCTCTCAATTGCTATATTCCATCAGTTGTCTAATCCTGCCTTTTGACCTTTATGAAATCTCTCATATAATATCATAGTCTTCTCTGAATTTGCAGCCACCCTTGTGTAGGCCATCATCACCTACTCTGGAATATTATAATAGTTTCTAGTCAGTCTCTCTAACTCTCATCACCCCTACTCCAGCCCACCCTCCACTCAGCTGTTAAATTGGTCATCTTAAATTGCAGGTCTGACTACATCACCCCCTATTCAACAGACTCCAGTCCCTCCTTGTTACCTCCACAATCAAATATATAATATTATTTTTTGTCATTCAAAACCCTTTATAAACTGGTCCCTTCCTGGCTTGTTGTCTTCTTACACGTTACCACTTATTCGACATTTTTTGTGTTTCAGCGATGCTGATTTCTTGTCAATCTCCATCTCTTGACTGTGAGCATTTTCGCTGGCTGTCCGCCATGTTTGGGTCACTGTTCCTCCTTAGCTGATCCTCCTGTCTTCCTTTGATTCTCACTTAAAGTTCCATCTTCCACCAGAGACCTGTTCCAGTCCCCCTTAAGCTAGCTCCTTCCCTTTGAGACTTTCCCAATTAAATATGCAAATATATTGTTTTTAAGTCCCTTTTCGTACACTCTCCCCCATTGGACAATAATCTCCTCGAGAACGGGTATTTTTGCTTGTTTATTTTGCTTTTCTTCACGTCCTGGTTGCTTAAGGTGATAGGGCCTGGCACATGTTCCCTAAAGGCTGGCTGACTGACTGGTGCTAACAGAGTTTTGAGACCTAGATTCAAGGTTGTATAATGTTGGGTAAGCCCTCTATGGAGAACTTATGAGAGGATACAGAAAAGGGTCACTAAGGATGAGAAGCAGTAGATGTGGGACAGAGAACCCATAGGCCTGAGTGTGTTTTTTGCTTAACTGTACAAAAAATTTGCCTGTTTACTTGTTTGTTTTTCTAGTAGAAAACAGGGGAGGTTGGAAGAAAAGAAAGACATACTTGTTTATTGAAAAGATTCATTAAAAAAAAAGAAATATTAAAAAAAGTTTAAAGAAACCTAAGAATAATCAAATTTCAATGCAGATCCTGTAGTCATAAGAAGGAAATACAAGCAGAGTCTACAATAGGTCGCATGCTTAAGAAATATGCCAATAAACTATAGGGAAAAATTTAACAGTATCATGAGGAAGCAATAGGACCAAGCATTATTTTTGTTCTTTCTCCCCAAAAGGGAAGACACATTAATGCCTGAAGTTAGCACAAATATTACTGAAGTTCCTAAGGAACATGATTTTATGTAAAATTATACAATATAGGGGGCAGAACCAAGATGGCAGAGTAAAATTATACAATATAGCAATAGAGGAAATTAGGATCCAAGATGGATAGAGGGAGGTATATAAATAGAGGGGAAGAAAATTTGAAACAAAGACTAGAAGTTATAAGAGCTGGATTTCTACCACATGAAGGGCCTAGAATGTAAAAAAACATTGCCATCATTTCTTATCTATCTATTCTATCTACCCCAGGTGTGGGGAACCTTCAGTCTCAAGGCCACATGATGCCTTCTAGATCCTTGGTTACAGTCTTTTGACTGAGTCCAAGTTTTACAGAACAAATCCTTTTATTAAGGAGATTTGTTCTGTAAAGTTTGGATTCAGTTAAAGGGTTGCACTTGAGGACCTCGATTCTGTTCCACTTACAATTATCCCTTTCCTGTCATGGGGTACCAGCTACAGGCAGGAAGGCCAGCTAGAAGGCTGTTGCATTTATCTTGGAATAAGGTGAAAGTCCAAGGACTACATTGGTAACAGTAGTAATATAGAGGAAGTGGTAGATTTGAAAGGCATTTCAGAAGGAAAACCATCTGGGATGGGGTATGAAGTTATATTGTGGAGAAAGTTTAAAAAAACATTCTAATATATCCATGACAAGATTATTCCAAAAACACTAGTTGTGAGAATGTGCTTGATTTGTTTTAGTGAAGGGGAAAAAATATTAATGTACTCTATTATAGGAGAAGGAAAGGCTTGCACTTATAATCTGTTGGTTGGAAAATTGCAATTTTAGCTTTTATAAGGAGATCCATAAACCTCCCCTTCCCATACTTCCCAAAGCTACAACTATTCTTACTAGAAATGAGATAAAAAGGTACAAGAAACAAAATACTAATGGTTCCCAAAAGAATATCAGGGATGACCAGGTAAAGTAGAACAATCTTTTTAAAATGCTTTTATTTCCCTAAAAAAATAATATCTAAGCCTGTAAACAACATAAATGAAAGTTTTTTTGAAATTCATAACTGCACCCAAAGTTGATTGTGTTAGATTTGGCACCGTGATACATCATCAGCGAAAAACAATGTGTGTACATAATTCTTAGCTAGAAGCTGTTTGTGCTTAAGTTTTTATGGAATGCACACATGATCATAAGACTTTGCACAAATAAAACCTTTTGATAATAAATCAGTGTAAAAGATTGAGCCTTAGGGAATAATTTTCACTCTTGTAATTAAATTTAAATTTGCTACGCATGGGATACAGGCATTATAGTCCAAAAAGTATGATTTTTTTTATTTATATTGGTTAATTGGTCATTTTATGCAGTCTCAGAAAATCCAAGAAAACCAAGCAATTAAAAAGATTCATTTAAATTTTGTTTGTTTTATTTTTTTTCTATTTAGGTTATAGAACGATTTAGAATACTTTATTCCCAAAAGAAATATGTAAGCATTAGCAAATGAACTCGACTGAGTTGCACATCAGGAAGAGAAAAACTTGTTTGGTATTCCCACTAGTGATTGTGGGGTTCATGAAAACAACACAAATTTAATACTTTTATGGTAAGATTTTACCACTTTCTTAGAAGAGCAGTTTTATTAATGAAGTAAAATATATTGAATGTACCTTATCCTTATTTGTTACGTCTCTCAGTCATATATTTTTGTAGAAATTTGCTAAACTTCATACCAATTTATTCCTTCTGTAGTCTCTGTACTTCTCATGGAATTAAAACTTCTGAGGTAGCTATTTAAGGTTCCTTCTTTAAAAAAAAAATTATAGTCTCCTTCTTCTAAAAAGTTTCTGTTATTGCTTTGTAGATCTTGTTACCGGAATCCTTTTTCAGTTGTGTCACACTCTTAGAAATACCAATTCCTGGAGTTGATAGGAAATTGTCACATGGTAGGAGTTTGCCGCCATTTGCCATGAAATGTCTTCATTTCTGAGTCTGTGCCCTCAGTCTTCTGAGTATCAGTTTCTCCAAAGAAGCTCTGATTCTCCTTCTGAGAAAGGATAAGTGTTCTCTTTAAGCACCAAATCCATGCAAATAGTACCCATTCTGAGGTCCCCATCTCCCTTTATAGATTATCTCTCTTCTCACATGAGAGCATCCATCACTAATTCCCCATCTTACTGTAGGAAAAAAAAAATGTCTTCCTTTCTTTCTCTTTGCTTCAATCCTTCCCTTACCTTTTCTTTCGTTCTTTTTTAGGCTTTCTTCTTCCTGTATGACTATGGGAGTTAATTCCCTTCACAGCTTTAGTTTTTGACTTGATTAGGATACATCACATAATCTCCTCTATCTTCTTTCCTTCTCTTCCTTTATGCATCTTTCCATTCTGTCATTCAGTCACAAAGTTACCAAAAGCATTGTAGGTGATTTGTTATGAGGTTTAATCCATGGTGTTTCATCCTGTTTCTTTATTTTTCCTTATATTTGACTACTGGTTTTACTTCTGTTTTCTTGTGTACTTTAAGAAAGAAACTTCCAATGGTCTTTCTGTTGGTTTTGTTGTTGTCATTAGTTTCTATATTTGTTTAACTCTCTGTATTTCTGTTGTCTATAATGTTTGAAAAGCAAACAATTTATTCAGGACTGGTTTTATTTCTAGGAAAGGTTAAAATACATATTTTATTGGATACCCATTTTTTCATTAATAATTAAACTCAGACTTGCAGAATATGTTGCTTTAGGTTGTATCTTCAGCTCCCTTACTCTTCAAAACTCATTATTTCATTCCCTTTTTTAGTTCCTAGTGGCAAATTTCCTTTCCTTGAAGATCTTTCTCCATGTAGTTTGCATAATTTTTTGTTTATCATTGGAATTTTTCAATTTATCCACCATGCATCTTGGGGTTTGCAGTATAGGAGTTTTGTTGTTGTTTTCTGGAGCCAATGTTTGGATTCCTTCAACTGTCACTTTGTTTTTTCTACTCAGAAGTTTTCATCAGTTTTCTTGTATTAGTTGCATTATAGTACTCAGGTTTTCTTATTTGCCATGCATATTCTTCTGGGAGTCCTATCGTGCATAATTTGTCTTTCTACATCCTATAATCATTAATATCAGTATGTTTTACTTCTAATGTGTGTGTACTCTCTTTTAATATTGTTCCTTTATGTTTCTTTTCTTCCAGATTGTCCTTCGTTTCCATGTATTTGCATTCCAAATGACTTACTCTCGTTTCTTTGGTGAAAATTGTCACCATGGATTAAAGGGTTTATTTTTCTATTCTGTGAATTATTTCTCCTGTGCAATTCATAAATTCTGCTTTCAAAATTCTTATTTCTCTTTTAACCATTCAGGAAATCCTTCTGTAGTTACAAGCTCTTGAAAATCAACAAGTGTTGATTGCTTTTTCATTTTCTTGCAGTATTTATTATTCATGGATATCCAGACTCATTTAGCTTATGTTGAGGTCATATGATGATAATAACAGTAATAGTAACAAATTCAATAACAATTAACAATAATAATAATAATAGCTACCATTTATATAGCACTTACTCTGTACCAGGACCTGTGCTAAGCACCTTATATTACCTCATTTAATCCTCACAATTACTCTGGAAGATAAACCATATTCCCATTTGTTGTTAATATGTTGGTTGGTTTATTGCTTATACTCAAGGTCTTTAACTGAGTTGTTACTGTGATGGTGGTTTCCTGAACAAATTTTTGGTAATTTCCATTTCCTCCCCTATTGCTCACTTTAACTCCTTCCCCTTTGATGACAGTTTCCCTGAGAGTTTGATATCAAAGCCATCTCTGCCTCCTCCCATGAAAGGAGTTCACTTTCTACTGTCTTCAGACTCTTCCCCAAGTAACTTCTTGAGGAAAGAATTGAATTCAGCTGGATTCTGGGCCATCTGTTTCAGGTAGCCCTTGTAGATTCACACCCAATATGGCATTCTCCCCCCCTCCCCAATTCTCTATTTTTTCAGTTATCTAGAGGAACGTAGTTGCAACCCAAAGCATTACAGTCCAAGCCAGTAAAAGCTTCTTTCTGCCCTGGCATTGGGAGGAAAGGGGAGAAGTAGGATTTAATTCTGTTAAAAACCGATGGGTCTGTTTATGCAGCTCTGTCAGAGCATACTTGGTCCTGAAGGCGGAGGTGCTGAGTAAGTCCTTGGCTTTTAGTTTATTAGGTTTTTGACTCAGGGGCATTGGTATCAAGCATGTGAAGACCACTGAAACAGCTTGTCTCTTATGCATAAGTCCTAATTTGAAAAGATGTGAGATGTCCTAATGATTGTAGAAAGAGTCTAGTCCTCCATATCCTTGCCTTTATGACTTGTAAGCCCATTAACCTTCAAATGTATCTACTTTGTTTCTTCTTTATTATGTGCTTAAAACCAAGCAAACTGAATTCATTTAAAGAGAGCCTGGATGTTCAAAAACCTGAATTCTCTTATATTTATTAATTATTAGCTAATTTTAGACAACTTTAACCACTCTGTAACAATTTCAACATGGAAAACAATGCATTCACTGGGATGAGAGTGGCATATCTGGACCTGTTATTTCATTGGAGTAGGGAACTGAGTAGATAAACTTCCTCAAGCAATGAAGATCAGCAACTGCTTTGCACCTGATTATCTTACAGAGTTAACTATGCCACTTAAAGGTTAAATTACTTTTCCAAGGTCACATGTGGTCAGATAAGGGACTTGAACTTCTTTATTCTAAGACTACTTATTGATCTATTATGCTGATAGCCTTTATATTTTAAGTTTGTAACAAAAATAAGAAACTGAGCCTGTTATTTGAGATAGTGCATTGTATATAATAGGTATTTCTAAAGTGAATTCATAAATCTATGAGATTATTTGAAGAAATATTTCAAGTAGCTCCTTTCCAGGAACTCCCAAATCACTTTATACTTCTAATGTATCTTCATATTCTCTTTATTAAATTCATTTCCATAATTTTATTCACCCCACTAGAGTGTAAGTTCCTTAAGAGCAATGATTCTCTTATTCACCTTTATTTCTCCCACAGAGCTTAGCCCTATGCCTTATTTTTTCCAGTTTATTTATTTATTTTTAGTTTTGAACATTCATTTCCACCAGATTTTGAGTTACAAATTTTTCTCCCTGTCTTTCCCCTACCACTACCCCAAAATAGCAAGCCTACTGGATACCCCTCCCCCCAATCTGTTTTCTCTTATATCCTCCCCCATTCCCTCCCCCAACTTTCTAGTAGGGCAAGATGGATTTCTATACCCCAGTGCCTGTATGTCTTATTTCCCAGTTGCCTGTGAAAAACAATTTAAAAAAAAAAACATTTGTTTTTAAATCTTTGAATTCCAGATTTTTTCCCTTCTCCCCTCCTCACCCACCCCCACTAGGAATATAAGCAATTTGATATAAATTGTACATGTGTAGTTAAGGAAAACATTTCCATAGTAGGTATATTGTGAAAGACTAACTATATTTCCTTCCATCTTAACCCATCCCTCACTTATTCTGTTTTCTCCTTTGACCCTATCCCTTTTCCAAAGTATTTGCTTCTAACTATCCTCTCTCTCAATCTGCCCTCCCTTCTATCATCCCCTCTCTTATCCCCTTCTCCCTTATTTTCCTGTAGGGTATGATACACAATTGAGTGTGTATATTATTCCCTCCTTAAGCCAAATTCAATGAGTAAGCTTGTCCCATTCCTTTTCACCTTCCTGCTCTTCCCCTCCATTGTAACAGTTTTCTCTTGCCTATTTTACATGAGATAATTTACATTGCTCTATCTCTCCCTTTCTCCTTCTCCCAATAAATTCTTTTCTCACTTCTTAATTTTATTTTTTAGAGGGGCGGCCAGGTAGCACAGCAAGTAAGAGCACCGGCTCCAGTGTCAGAACGACCTGGAGATCGAATCCCGGGCTCAGGCACTCAGCACCACGCCCAGAAATAACTGGCCGTGTAACCTTGAGCAAGTTACTTAACCCTGATTGCTTAATAAAAAAATTTATTTTTTAGATATGATCCCTTCATATTCAACACATCCTGTGCCCTCTGTCTATGTATACTTGTACATATATATGCCCACACACATATATATTTATATATACATACACCCTCCTATACATACATATATATGTATGTATACATATATATGTGTATGTATACATAAATATATATATATATATACTTATATATTTCCTTCAACTATCTTCATACTGAGAAAAGTTTCATAAGTTACAATTATCATTTTTCCATGTAGGAATGTAAATAGTTCAACTTTAATAAGCTCCTTATGATTTCTTTTTCCTGTTTACTTTCTCATGCTTCTCTTGTTTCCTGTGGTCGAAAGTCAAATTTTCTGTTCAACTATGATTTTTTCATCAAGAATGCTTGAAAATCCTCTACTTCATTGAATGACCATATTTTTCCCTGAAACATTATACTCAATTTTTCTGGGTAGGTGATTCTTGGTTTTAGTCCTAGCTCCTTTGACCCCAAGAATATCATATTCCAAGGCCTTCCATCCCTTAATGTAGAAGCTTCTAGGTCTTGTGTTATCCTGATTGTGTTTCCATAATACTCAAATTGTTTCTTCCTGACTACTTGCAGTATTTTCTTCTTGACCTAGGAAGTCTGGAATTTTGCTATAATATTCCTAGGAGTTTTTTTTTTGTGATCCTTTTCAAGAGGCAATTGGTGAATTCTTTCAATTTCTATTTTGCCCTCAGGTTTTAGAATACCAGGGCAATTTTGCTTGATAATTTCTTGAAAGATGGCGTCTAAGCTCTTTTTTCGATCATGGCTTTCAGGTAGTCCAATAATTTTTAAATTGTCTCTCCTGGATCTACTTTCCAGGTCAGTGTTTTTTCCAATGAGATATTTCACATTGCCTTCTTTTTTTCATTTGTTTGGATCTGTTTTATAGTATCTTGACTTCCGATAAAGTCATTAGCTTCCATTTGCTGCAATCTAATTTTGAAGGAATTATTGTCTTCATTGAGTTTTTGAAATTGATTTTCTATCTGGCAAATTTGGCTTTTGAAGACATTCTTCTCGTTGGGTTTTTGGGCCTCTTTTGCCATTTGAGTTAGTCTATTTTAAGGAGTTATTTTCTTCAGTGTATTTTGAGTCTCCTTTAGCAGACTGTTGACTTGATTTTGATTACTTTCTTGTATCATTCTCATTTCTCTTCCCAATTTTTCCTCCACTTCTCTTACTTAATTTTCAAAATCCTTCTTGGGCTCCTCCATGGCCTATAATCAGTTCATATTTTTCTTAGAAGCTTTTGATGCATGAGTTCTGACTGCAATGTCTTCCTCCCATTCCATGCGTTGATCCTTTTTGTCCCCAAAAAAGGATTCTGTGATCTTTTTGTGCTTCCTGTACTTGCTCATATTTCCAGCCAATTACTTGACTTTTGAGCTCTTTGCCAGAGTAGAACTCTGCTTCCAGAATGGATAGAGCTTTGTCCCAAATTGCTGGGGTTTTGCAGTTTACAGAGCTATTAAGAGGGCACCCTCTCTACAGCCCCCATAAGCTCTGGCACACTGGCCACCCACCCCAGAACTACCACCCAAGATCATGATCCAGATCCAAGCAGGTTAAAGCAAGAGTGATTACCCTCTAAATGGTCACTTGGTCCCCCTATGATCTGCCAGCCAGGAGCTCTGGAAGTAATCGCGTGGCAGCAGCTGCCGCATCTCCACCACCTCTCACCCCAGGGGCAGGGGCCAGGCCATTATCTTCTGTCCCTCTGTTCCAACGTAGTTCCTTACTGACCTTTTACTTTGTGTTTGTTGTTTATGGGTTGAAAAGGCTGGAAACTGCCACAGGTGCTAGTGATTCACTCTCCTGAAATCTGCTCTGGCCACTGCTGGTCAGGGCCTCCCTGGGGCCAGAACTGGGTGGCTCATGTGGGCCTGTGCTCAGCTCCCAGCCCAGTGTGATAGATCCTTCCTTTTGGCCTGCTGGGTTGCCTTCAGCAGGAGATTTTTTTTCTCTCCATCACTTCTTTGTGGGCTATAGAGCTCTAAAATTTGTTTAGAGTCATTTTTTTTACATGTATTGGAAGTGATTGGAGCAGCAGCTCACACCAAGTTTGTGGTTCTACACCACCATCTTGGCTCTGCCCCACCCCCCATGCCTTATTGAATAAATGAAGAAATCACCTATAGAAATATATTCTTATTCCATTTTGTTATCATTTTAAACTGACTTAAAGTCCTTAAAATAGTTTATATCATTTGAATTTTAATTCATAATTCCCCTAATTAGTATATATGCATATATATTATACTTAATTTCCTAAATTTCAAATGTAGTAAGGTGACAATCTAACTAAAAAAGCACAAAAAATATTGCTTCACTATTTAGTTATTTAATACCTCTTGATATCTTATTCAATAAAATGAGTAATTTTTTCTTATGCCAGTATTATATGCTATACATACTTATTCCTACATTAGTTTTAAGATTTCTTTTTTGAAAACTCCTTACTTGCAGAATATTCATATTCCATACTATATTTCTAAGATAGTTTTGTTTAAAGTATTATTCATCTGTGTAACTAATAGAAGTTAAGTATGAATCATAATATCTACACTTTCATATATTTTTTAAAAAGACAATGCCAAATATTTAATGAGCTATACAACTAAAGTGTGTTAGATACAATTGATAATACATAATAATATTAATGTCTGATTCCTTTCCTCAAAGAGTTGACATTCTAGTTCAGTAGAGAACACAAACAAAAGAGAATGAAACAGAGAACAAGTAGTTAATAACAAGAATATTTAGACTAAATGACCTTGGAGGTCCTTTCCATCTCTAATTTTCTGTAACTCACTGGTAGTAACGATTAATGAAATCCTCCTTAGATACTATTTTCTTGTTGAGTTGAGTTGAATCTCGAAGGATACTGGGATTTTCAAGAGACAGAATTTAAACCCAGGAATGGAAGAACTACCAGTACAAAAGCATAGAAATGAAAGATGGAGTGCCACGTGGAGGAACAGTTTTAAAATAATCTATTACAGGATCAAAAAGTGACTGGAAGAGAACAGTGTGTAATAAAGTTGGAAAAGTAGGACAGGGCCAGGTTATGGTTTTAAATGCCAGACATTAGGAAGGAAGAAAAAATTATAGATTCTTAAAAGGGCATTGATATAATAAAAATAATGTCCAAGGAAGACTAGTCTGGTAGCAGTTTGTGGGTTGAATAGGAAACAAAGAGACTAAATAGTAAGCTGTTGCAATAATCTGGTCATATTTCTATACATGTGATACCAAGTAATGTCAGTAGGAGAGAAGTGGGAAGGGAGAGAGGAAAGGACAGAGAGATGGAGGGAGGGAAAGGGAGAGAGGGAGGGAGGAAGGGGGCGGGAGAAAGAGAGAGAGAAAAAGAGAGACAGAAAGAGACAGAGACAGAGAAAGAGAGAGAGAGACACAGAAAGAGAGAGAGAGAGAAAGAGAGAGAGAGAGGCGGGGGGGGGTGTTTGGTGACAGATTTGATGTAGGACATGAAAGGTAGTGAAAGGTAGTATAGTACAAGGGGGAAAGGCATTAGATTTTCCATCAAAGAACCTTAGTTTGACTCTCAGTTTGGCCATTCATTTTCGAAGTGACTTCAGGTAAATTGCTTGCTTCATCCACAAACTGATGGGGTTGTATAAAGTGACCTTGAAGGTTTCTTCTAGTTCTAAGTCTGTGGACCTATGAAGAAGGAAGAATCAAAGGAGGACTCTCAAAAACACAACACATTACATCATTAGCAAAAATGAATCAGCTCAGATGGGTAGTGGTTTTTCAAGTTAAAATGTTGAGCATAATGAATAATTTGTGGGGCTGACAATACATGTCAACCTATAGGTAAAGGTTTCGAGAAAAGAGGTCTTTTGGGATGGCATCTCCATAGAAATGATAAATTGTTGCAAAAGGTCTGGGTGTAGAGGGAGAAGAATAGAAAGCTAAAGGCTGAGCTTTTGGGAATGATAACAAAAGGATGGGAGAAGGAAGAGTATCTAATGTCACAGAAAGATCAAAGTGTACAAAAACTGAGGAAAGTTTATTTGGTGTAGCCAAGAGGGCACTGATAAAGAAAACAGTGTCAGTGAATGGTTGAAGGTGAAGGCATATATTATTAGCAAATTAACAGCTAATAAAATATTGTGGAATGGGGGACCATTACTACATTAGAGAATTTTTTTAAACATTACATTGTTGACATGCAAATTATTTCTGCAATGGTGTAATGTTTACAGGTGTATAAAAATGATCTGAATTTTTAAATAGATTGATTATCCTCCTGAAATATTGCTTTAGACATTAATTTAACAATCTTGTCTCTTTTAAAATAGATAATGCAATGATAAATTAACTCACTGCCTGAGAATTACCACAGATGCCAAATTATTACAATCAAATTTCATGACATTGTGCCTTTTTATGTGAAGGAGTTTCTTTATCATCACATTTGTTTTCTTCCCAGCTTTCTCACTGTTTATATTTGCAATGGAAAATAAATGCAAATTTAATTATCATTCTGATCATTGTCCCACTCAAATCATTGGACTTTGACTTCTGTGGCAAACTTAATTTAGGGACATCTTGATGATACAGTGAATAGAGCTCTGAGCCTGAAGTAAGGAGGAAACCCTGTTCAAAACTGTCATCAAATACTTATTAACTATGTGAACCTGTATACTTAACCCCTGTTTGCATTACTTTCCTTTTCTATAAAATGGAATTCACCTACTTGCCAGGGCTTGTATCTTACTTCCTTAGTAGAGCATTTTTTCTAGGTTATTTCCCATGCCTGGAACACTCTCCCTCTTCATTTCCAGTTCTTAGCTTTCACAATTTCCTTCAACCTCATAAAGCATTACTTCTTATCATGATGATTATGGTGTTCACTAGTTATTTACCAATATTTTTATCACTTTTTTCTTCATTTGTAAGACATGTAGGTATTTACGGAATACTTATTTTCAATGTAAGATTTGCTTTTTAATGCAAGATTTATCATTTGAAGCCTTTTGACAGCTATTTTTGTCTCCCCAAAATATCTTTAATTGGTTCAGTGTCTGTATTACCCAATTCACTTAATATTTTAAGATGTATTCTATTTTTGTGACATATTCTTTAAATGTTTCTCAATGGTCTGTTTTGTGTCAGTGGATATTTTTAGAGGTAATTTTACTTGAAGAATTGCATTTCTTCATTTCTTTTGTAAAGATAGTTTTTATTTAATTAATTCAGCACTTTTGAAGCTTTAGATTTGTCATTAATTTCCTGTCATTTGTCATTAATTTCCTTCGCCATCTTGACCACACATGTAAATGACTTGTAGGTAAAAGGCAAGAGTGTGCTCCTAGCACATGACAAATAAAAACAATTGGCATTCAATAGCATGTTCATGTTTGCGCAGTGTCATGCATGAATTTATCTCATTTGAGCATAAGCACAACTTTGTGAGGTGGATATCTTAATTTTCCTTTTTTTCACTTGATCCTTTGAGTCATTTTAGTCACCTCTAATAAGAATCCGAAGTTTTTAACTTCAAAGACAAAGGTGAAACAATCCCTGCTCAAAAGGAGTTTACATTCCAATGAGTGAGACAACACATACATACAACATTAATATATACAAAACACATAAAAATAGCTATAAATTAACCTAGGGATTGAGAGAAGTAATAGCAATTAGGAACCTTTTGCTAGGTGAAAGCAGGAATTTAAAAGTTCAGATAATTTCATTTAGGTCAACTAATATTATTGAGTATCAACAATGTGGAAAAAGAATCAGGTAGTGGATAGAGTACTGACCTAGAATCAGGATGACCTGAGTTCAAATCTAGCAGTATACACTCACTAGCTGTGTAACACTGGGCAAGTCATTTAACATCTGTTTGCCTTAATCCACTAGAAAACGAAAAGGCCAACCACTCCACTATCTTTGCCAAGAAAACCCCATAGATCACAGAGTCAAACATGACTCAATGACTGAAAAACAACAACAACGTGGAAGTACTAAACTCAGGGGATAAAACAGTTCCTGTCAATCAGTCAAGCAAATTAAACATTTATTAAGTACCTCCTATCTGTCAGGCATTGTGCTAAGCGCTAGGGATACAAAGAAAGGTAACAAACACATAAAGAAAACATAGTCCTTGTTCTCTCAGGGAGCTCGCGATCTCATTGGGGAGACAAAATGTAAACAACTATGAGTAAAGAAGATGCATATCGGATAAATTGGGGGTAATTTCAGAGGGATTTAGGAAGATTAAGGAAGACTGGGAAAGACTTCTTGCAGAAGGAGAGAGTTGTACTGAGGTTTGAAGGAAATTTGTGAAAGCTAAAAATTGGAAAGGAAGAGGGAAAGTGTCCCAGGCATGGGAAATAACCCAGCAAAAATGCTCTACTAAGGAAGTAAGGTACAAGTATATATAAACCATGAAACAAAAAAAAAATTAATTGATATATACATTAAAGATTTGAAAAACAAAGTACTATTTGAAGTCCAAGGGGAAAAGTTGTTAATCACAGTTGGCATCACAAATGGCTCCATGGAAAAAGTGACATGTGAGGGGGGATTACAAAGACATAGAATTCAATAAGCAAAGAGGGAAAGGAGGGTGCATTCCAGGCACAGGGAATGATGAAAGCCGAGGTATAGAGGTATGCTGTGTGTTTTTAGAAGTAGGTAGAAATCACTTTGTCTAGAATGTGGTGTGGGAAGGGAGTATAGGAAAGGAGTATAGCATACACTAGCTCCTCTGGTGTAAGGGCTGATAAGTCCTTTTCAGGGCTGCTTTCCAACTTTGGTGTCTACCTGATCCACCCAACTCTCATCTGTGGCTCCAAGAAGTTGTAGTATGTACAATGGCCACATCCCAGTAAACTGCTGCAGCAAATGGGCTAGGCCAGATTAAGGGTGACCAAGGGGTCTCAAACCCACCAGTGAGTTACAGAGGTGTCTACACCGAGCATGTGAAGACTTCCCCTGGTGGAATGGGAGGATGAGAACAATTTGTTCCAGTGGCCATGAAGGCAGTTGAAAGAGATACTATGGAATGTTTAGTACTTGGTTAGACCTCAAATATGCCAGGGTAATCCACTGCTTCTCAAGCCATCACCAATCATCTTGACTCTGTCCTGTCACTGGTCTGTGATGACTCCAGAAGAGAGAGTGAGGCTAACAACTTCGTGCAACTCTACCTCACTTAAATCCAATTTACACATGAATCAAAAGATTTCACCCTTATCTTTCTACAATTTTTACCTATCTCAAAATCATGTGGTGACAGGCAAGTGACAAAGTAGCAGATGTGGTTATGCTTGGAGCTGTAGTCAAAACCCTGAACACAGACATCCCAGATCATGGGGTTGTCTTCTCACTGGAAGTAGCAGTGGGATCCAGCAGCCCCTGGGTATCTAACCAGACTTTTAAGGACCACACTACTTACTTTCTGCTAGAAAAATTGTCTGCTTACCCAACCCTGGCTTGATTACCACAGTAGGGAGGGATCCCACCCTGCAGTCAAAACACAAACAATGTACAAGAATTTCCACAAAGATTATTCCACTCACCATTGGTACGTGGGATGTGCACACACTTATAGACAACACAAAAGCCAGTAGACTGAGAAGACAAACAGTTTTTGTTGCAAGAGAACTCAGTAGGTATCACTTCCAAATAGCAGCCCTAGGTGAAACAAGACTAGCAAGTGAAGACCAGCTTAATGAAGTCGGAGCTGGATACAGGTTTTTGTCAAGTGACCCCAATGAAGAAGAATGTCACAAAGCAGGGGTAGGTTTTGCATTCAAAACTAATCTAGTCAACCAGCTTGTGTACCTGCCAAAAGAAGTGAGCAACAGGCTCATGACAATGTGTGATAGCCACTTATAGGAAACCATCATGCCACCATTATCAGTGGCTATGCTCCCACCATAATGAACCCTGACAGTATCACAGAAAAATGTTATAAAGATCTGGATACCCTTATCTTTAATGTGCCAAAAGAGGACAGGCTTATAATTTCAGGTGACTTTAATTCTAGCGTAGGTTCAGACTACCAGACATGGCAAGGAGCCCTTGGGAGAAATGGAGTTGGAAACAGCAACAACCATGGTTATTTACTACTGAAGACTTGTGTATCTCAAAACCTTCTCATCATCAACACTGTCATCTGTTTACCTAAATGCCATAAAGCTTCATGGATGCACCCTCACAGCAAACACTGGCATTTAATGGACTATGTGACTGTAAAGAGATGAGAAAGACAGGATGTGAGAGTGATGAAGGCAATGTGTGGTGCAGAGTGCTGGACTGATCATAGACTTATCCTCTCCAAGCTAAATATTTGCATTCAATAAAAGCTGCAGCCCCAAGGCAAAATGACTAAGATTTAATGTTAGCAGATTAGAGTGTTTCTCCAAGTAAGAATTGTTTGTTTTCTAACTAGGAGCAAAAGTTGAGTCAACACATTAGAGCAGAAAAGGAGTGGGCAGGTTTCAAAGATCTGGTGTGTAGCACTGCATTTGCTCATCTGCTCATCATAAGAACACTAATAAACATCAAGACTGGTTTGATGAAAATGATTGGGAAATTCAGAAGCTGCTAAATGAAAAATGAGAACTCCAAAGAATTTACCAGCAGGATAGGTCATCATTATCTCTAAGAAGGTAGCATTTAACTATGTCAAAAGTAAAATACAAATGAAGCTTAGAGAGATGCAGGATTCTTGGCTCAGTAAGAAGGCAGATGAAATTCAGTTTTATGCTGACAGTAACAATCCAAATCATTTTTAATGATGCTCTGAAAGCAATTTATGGGCCAAAAACCTATGGAGCATCTCATTTACTTAGTGTTGATGAAGCCACATTGATTAGTGATAAGGACATGATCCTAGAGATATGGGCTGAACACTTCCATACTGTTCACAACAGACCATCATCATTCAATGCTGAAGCTATTCACTGTTTACCTCAGGTTGAAGTCAATCCCTCCCTAGCTGGAGTTCCAATTCTTCAATTGGAAGTTTTTAAGTTTATTAGCCACCTTTCATGTGGCAAAGCAACTGGTTCTGATTCTATTCCAGCAGAGATTTATAAGGTAGTAGATTCATTGCTCATACAAAAGCTGACTGAAATTTTCCAGGTTATATGGCAAGAGGAGATTATCCCCCAGGAGTTCAAGGATGCCTCCGTTGTGCATCTCTATAAAGGTAAAGGAAATAGATTGTCCAGTGACAATCACAGGGATTCTTTCTCTTACTCATTACTGGCAAAATTCTTGTCAAAATCCTCCTTAATAGGCTGATCCTTCACCAGGAAGATGGTCATCTACCTGACAGCCAGTGTGACTTCAGAAAGGGCCAAGGAATGATTGATATGGTGTTTGCTGCCTGACAACTCCAGAAGAAATTCCAGGAGCAGAACAGAGGTCTATACAAAATGTTTGTAGATCTGTCAAGACCTTTGATACTTTCGTCATGAGGTTTATGGAGAACTATGTTAAGATTTGGTTGCCTAGAGAAGTTCATAAGTATTGTATGCCAATTTCATAACAGAATGCCTGCCCGGGTTCTGTATAATAGATGATGCTATTGAGCTTTCCCTGTCACTAAGTCTGTATGCTTGCTCCCATGCTTTTTAGCATGATGTGTTTATCCATGTTATAAAATCACTTCAATGAGGAAGAGCATGGCATCAAGGTCAATTACTGCACTGATGGCAAATTCTTCAACTCGAAAAGGCTGTAAGCCAAGACTAAAGTGGAGGAAGTGTTGTTGAATGATTTTTGGTTTGCAGATGATTGTACACTCAATGAAGCCTCTGAAGCTGAGATGCAACAACGTATGGATCAATTCTCTGCTGCTTTTGCTAATTTTAGCCTTACCATTAACACCAAGAAAACACAAGCTCTCCATCAGCCAGCACATCACCATCCATATGTGGAACCAATGATTACAACAAATGGAGAAGTTTTGAATACTGTGGTTAAGTTCAATTCCATTGACACATATGGAAAGGCCAAAGTAATATTGCTTTTATAAAGATAGACTTTTGTTTCTAGAGGAAGTTCGGAGACATTAAAGAGAATTTGAAATTCCCTGAAAGCAATTGAGTCTGCTTTCCTTCTCCTCTCCAATTCCAGTCCCTCTGTATAATGTGACCCAATGACACATAGAGATGGACAAAGCTCTGTGTCATAATGTGGATAATTGATATTATTTATCCCCTTGGTCTTTACATTGTGAATAGCTTGCTTAAATGTTTAATGGGTATAGAACTATTCCAAAAGGCTCTGCAGTATTTCAGGGTTTGACATACCTCACCATCCATACCAACACCTCATTAGTCTGGACTCTGTGTAGCACCTCTTCCATTACATTGACAAAAATTTTCTGAGAGCTAGATAGCTCCATTTAATGCCTTACTTGATGTTTATAATTAGAAGGTCATTGAACTCAGTTATTGCTGTTGTTATATCTCTAGAGAAATATTGAATGATTTTTATTATGAATGGGAGTCTCACTATTTGGGAAAAGAGCCTTTATGGTAGCATTTTGCTCTTCCAAATGAAC
Source organism: Petaurus breviceps papuanus (assembly GCF_028583685.1). Lineage (NCBI taxonomy): Eukaryota > Metazoa > Chordata > Mammalia > Diprotodontia > Petauridae > Petaurus > Petaurus breviceps. Next base: position 42,412,407 of record NW_027186304.1, on the reverse strand, counting down.
ATTGTCATGATCAACAAAAAAAAAGCATAATAGGATATTTCATTCTTTACCTTTTTTTTCAAATGCTTTATTAACTTCTGATTTACACCATTCATTTCCACCAGATTTTGAGTTACAAAATTTTTTCCCTGTTTTTCCCCTACCCACTGCCCTAAAATAGCAGTCCCACAGGATATCCCCTCCTCCAATCTGCTCTCTCCTATATCTTCTCCCATACTCCTTTTGACTTTTCCAGTAGGGCATGTTGGATCTCTATGCCCCAATGCCTGTATGTCTTATTTCCCAATTACATGTAAAATAGTATTAATAATAGTATATATGTATATATATATATATACACACACACACATATATATATATATAAACATTTGATTTTTAAACTTTGAATTCCAGATTTATGACCTTCCTCCCTTGTCACCCACCCTTACTGGAAAGATAAGCAATTCAGTATAGGTTGTACATGTGCAGCTACGCAAAACATTGCCATAGTAGATATATTGTAAAAGACTGGCTATATTTCCACCCCTCCTATCCCCCCTCCCATTTGTTCTATTCTCTACTTTGATCCTGTTCCTTTTCAAAAGTGGGTGCTTCCAACTTCCCTCCCCCCCAGCTTGCCCTCTCTTCCATCATCCCCCCTCTCATCCCCTTCCCCCCTACTCTCTTGTAGGGTGAGATACCCTATTGAGTGTGTATGTCATTCCCTCCCTGAGCCAAATTCAATGAGAATAAGGTTTTGCCTTTTTGCCTTCCTATTCTTCCCCTCCATTGTAACCATTTTCCATTGCCTCTTCTACATGAGATAGTTTATCCCATTCTGTCTCTCTCCATCTCCTCTTGTTATATTCATCTCTCACCTCTTAATTTCACCTTTTAAGTATCATCCCTTCCTATTAAATTAGTCCTGTGACCTCTATTTATGTATACTTGTAAACATATATACACACATTCACATATGGATTCAAATGCTTATATAACCTCCTATATAGACATATATATATATATATTCCCTTAAAAATTTTCATACTGAGAAAAGTTTAATCAGTTACAATTATTGTTTATCCATGTAGGAATGTAAATAGCTCAACTTTGATAAGTTCCTTATGATTTCTTTTCCCTCTTTACCTTCTCATGCTGCTCTTGCTTCTTGTATCTGAATGTCAAATTTTCTATTCAACTCTGGTTTTTTCATCAAGAATCCTTGAAAGTCCTCTATTCCACTGAATGACCATATTTTCCCCTGAAAAATGAAACTCAGTTTTGCTGGGTAGGTGATTCTTGGTTTTAATCCCAGCACCTTTGCCCTCTGGAATATCATATTCCAAGCCCTTCAGTCCCTCAGTGTAGAAGCTGCCAGATCCTGTGTTATCCTGATCATGCTTCCATAATATTCAAAGTGTTTCTTCCTGGCTGCTTGTAATATTCTCTGCTTGATCTGGGAATTTCATTACCTGGCTATAATATTCCTAGGAGTTTTAGTTTTGGGATCTTTTTCAGGAGATGATCGGTGAATTCTTTCAACCTCTATTTTGCCCTCTGGTTCTAAAACATCAGGGCAGTTTTCCTTGAGAATTTCTTGGAGGATGATTTCTAGGTTCTTTCTTTGATCATGGCTTTCAGGTAGTCCAATAATTTTTAAATTATCTCTCCTGGATCTATTTTCCAAGTCAGTGGTTTTTCCCATGAGATATTTTACATTGCCTTCTATTCTTTCATTTGTTTGTTTCTGTTTAATAGTATCTTAATTTCTCATAAAGTCATTAGCTTCCATTTTCTCCAATATAATTCTGAAGGAATGATTCTCCTCAGTGAGCTTTTGAGATTCTTTTTCCATCTGGCAAATTCGGCTTTTTAAGGCATTTCTCTCCTCATTGCCTTTTTGAGCCTCTTTTGTCATTTGAGTTAGTCTATTTTTTAAGGTGTTATTTTCCTCAGTCAGGTTGTTGACTTTCATTTCGTAATTTTCTTGCATCATTCTCAGTTCTCTTCCCAATTTTTCCTCCACTTCTCTTATCTGCTTATTAAGGTTCTCTATGGCCTGTAACCAGCCATATTCTTCTTTGAAGCTGTTGGTGCAGGAGTTCTGACTTCACTGTCTTCTTCCAGTTCCATACTTTGATCCTTTTTGTTGCCAAAATAGGAGTGTAAAGTGGGGGTACTCTGTTTATTTTGCTTCCTTTGCCTGCTCATGTTGATCCTCAGTCACTTGATCCCTGGGCTTTTTGCTACAGTAAGACTGTCACGAGACAGGAGAGCTTCATCCCAAAAACTGGGGTTTTCTCAGTTGCCAAAGGTATTAGTTGGGTGCCCTCTCTGAAACCTTCACACTCTCTGGAAAGCTGGTCACACACCCCAGGACCTCCACCGTAGATCGAAATCCAGATCCAAGCAGGTTAAAGAAAGAGCGATTACCTCTCAGACTGGTCGCTTGGTCCCCCTACACTCTGCATGTCAGGAGCTGGAGCTACAATGTGGCAGAAGCTCCTCCCTGGCTCCTCAGTGGCTTCGTGCCCTGGGGGCAAAAGCCAAGGCACTCTCAACTACTGGATCCCAAAGTCCACACTGCACTGACCTCTCACTTTGTCCTTAGCATCTATGTGTTGATAATTCTGGAAACCGCCACAGCTGCTGGTGATCTGGAGTCCCTCCAGCTGGTGGTTGGTCAGGCCCTCCCTGGGGCTAAAACCTGGGGTGTGGGGCTGGGTTCAGCTCCCAGAGCGCTGTGCTGGCTGATTCCTGCTGTCATGATGGGCTGTCCTCAGCAGAGGGTTAGCTTCTTTGTGTCATTTTGTGGGTTCTGTAGCTCCAAAGTTTGTTCAGAGTCCCTTTTTACATGAATTGGGGGAGGTAGAAGCCAGAACCCCATGGAAGTCTTGTTTCTACTCCACCACCTTGACTCCACCCCGCATTCTTTACTTTTTTTAATTCTTGAAATTATGAAGATAATATTTTAAAATTTAAAAAATTATAAATTTTTTAAATTATAAAGCTTTCTATTGTTGAATGTCATTTTCAAAAGCCTATTTTGTCACTATTAACACTCACATTAAGGATACACTCAATTTGACTCATAAAGACTTCATATACATGGAAAGTAAAAATACAGTTCAGTAGTTGTTGATGTGTCGTTGGTTATCTCTTTTGGGAAGGTATCAATAAGAGTCAATATGTTTTACATATTTTTGATATCATTCCCTCCATCAAATACTTTGTATAGCATTCCCTCTACATTCTCACAATTCTATCACCACTTCATGGAGCTCCTCTGCCTATGATTCTTCCAATTTGGACATTTTCCTCATCTTTTTTTCTCCTTCATACCTCCAATATAAGTATATCTAGGACTGTAATATTAAAGGCAGTCAATAAACATTTATTAAGTGCCTATTCTGTTACAGGAATTGTGCTAAAAATTTGGGACACAAAAAAAGGCAAAAGACAGACCCTGCTCTCAAAGAGTTATTTGGTTGGTTGGTTGGTGTCTGTTCTCAAAGAGGACAAAAATGACATCACTATGCTAGAGTCAATTTCAGTGTGGCAAGACAATGTCGGAAAAGGAGCTAACAGTCTAATGAAATATACAACATGCAAACAACTGTACAAATAAGTAGTATACAAGATAAATTGGAAATTATAGAAGGAAAGCACTAGAATTAAGGGAGATTATGAAGGGTTTATTTTAGGAGATAAAATGTTAGCAGGGACTTGAAGGAAGCCATGGAATACAGGAAGCGGGGATAAGAAGTAAGACCATTTGGGACATCTAGGTGGTGCAGTGAGTAAGAGCACTAGCCCCAGAGTTGGGAGGACACAGAATAGGTTCTGGCCTCAGATACTTAACACCCACACAAAATAACTGGCCATGTAACCTTGGGCAAGTTACTTAACCCCAATTGCTTTAAAAAAAAGTGAGACCATTATAGGCATGGGGGAAAGACTATAAAAATGAATAGTCAGGAGGCCAATTAACTTGTTCAAGAAACAGTGAAAACAGATATTTTTCAGAACTAGAAAAAATAGTATCAAAATTCATCTGGAAGTACAAAAGGTCCACAATATCAAGGGAATTAACGAAAAGAAATGCTAGGAAAGGTGGCCTAGTCATACAGATCTTAAATTGTATTATAAAGCAGCAATCATCAAAACTACTTGGTACTGACTAAGAAATAGAGGAGTAGATCAGTGGAATAGCTTAGGTACACAAGACACAGTAGTCAATGATTATAGTAATCTACTGTTTGATAAACCCAAAGACCCCAACTTCTGGGATAAGAACTCACTATTTGAAAAAAAAAAAGCTGCTGGGAAAACTGGAAAATAGTATGGAGAAACGGGTCATAGACCAATATCCAACACAGTATACCAAAGTAAAGGCCAAATGAGTACAAGATTTAGATATATAGGCTGATCCTATAACCAAATTAGAGGAACAAGGAATTATTTATCTATCAGATTTGTGGAGAACGGAGGAATTTATGACCAAATAAGAGATAGAGAACATGATAAAATGCAAAATGGATATTTTTATTACATTAAATTGAAAAAGATTTTGCACAAACAAGCCCAATGCTACCATGATTGGGAGGGAAATAGAAAACTGGGAAAGAATTTTTACAATTAGTGTCTCTGATAAAAGCCTCATTTATAAAATATATAGAGAACTGAGTCAAATTTACAAGAATACAATTCATTCCCCAATTAATAAATGGTCAAAGGATATGAACAGGCAGTTTTCAGAGGAAGGAATGAAAGCTATCTATAATCATATAAAAATGCTCTAACTCACTATTGATTAGAGAGATGCAAATCAAAACAATTCTGAGGTATGACATCACACCTATCAGATTGGCTAACATGACAAAACAGGGAAATGATCAATGCTGGAGAAGATGTGGGAAAGTTGGAACACTAATTCATTGTTGGTGGAGTTGTGAACTGATCTAACCATTCTGGAGAGCAATATGGAACTATGCCCAAAGGTCTATAAAAATGTGCGTACCCTTTGACCCAACAATACCACTTCTAGGGCTGTATCCCAAATAGATCATAAAAATGGGAAAAGGACCCACATGTAAGAATATATTTATAACAACCCTTTTTGTGGTGGCCAAGAATTGGAAATTAAGGGGATGCCTATCAATTGGGGAATGGCTGAAGAAGTTGTAGGATATGAATGTAATCGAATATTGTCTTAAAAGAAATGATAAGCAGGTGGACTTCAGAAAAACCTGGAAAGATTTATATGAGCTAATGCTGAGTGAAGTGAGCAGACCCAGGAGAACATTGTACACAGCAATAGCCACAGTGTACAATGACTGACTGATAGACTTAGCTCTTCTCAGAAATGCAAGCGCCTAAAACAATTCCAAAAGACTCATGATGGAAAATGTCGTCCACATCCAGAAAAAAAAATATGAAGTCTGAATGCAAATAGAAGCAGATGATTTTCTTTTTTTTGTTTTATTTTGTTTTGTTTCATGTTTTTCTTTCTCAGGGTTATTCCAATTCCTTTTAATGTGAAAATATGTTCAATAGGAATGTATATGTAGAGCATATATCAGATTGTATACCATCTTGAGGAGGGGTAGGGATGGGAAGGGAAGAAAATGTAAAATTTATGGATGTGAATGTTGAAAACTAAAAATAAATTAACTAAAAAAAAGGAACAGCAAAGAGGCCAGTAGAACTGAATGGGAGAATATGTGGCCATGTGTGAGGTAAAAAGACTGAAAAGGTGGTGAGGGTAGGTTACAAAAAGTTTTAAGCAAAACAAGAGGATTTTTTATTTGATCCTGAAGGTGATAAGGAGCCATGGGAGTTTATTGAGTAAGGAGGTGACATAGTCAGACCTGCACTTAAGGAAGATCACTTTGACAGCAGCATAGAAAATGGAAGAGATTTGTGGCAGACAGACCAATTAGCAGCCTATCTCAGTAGTCCATACATGAGGTGATAAGGTCCTGCACAAAGGTGGTGGCAGGATCAGAAGAGAAAAAGGGACAAGGGATGTTACAAAGGTAAAATCAATAGACCTTTGCCCCAAAAAATGGATATGGGCAGAAAGAGTCAAGGAGGATACCTAAGGTGTGAGCTTGGGTGCCTAGAAGGATGGTGGAAGTCTTGAAAGTAACAGGGAAGTTTGAAATGGGGGGGGGATCTTGGGGGAAAATATAATGAGTTCCATCTTGTACATGTTTTATTTAAGACATCTGATTCAAAATGTCCAACAGGCAGTTGGAGATGCAAGTCTGAAAGTCAATAGAAAGGTTAGGTCTAGATAAGTAGATTTGAGAACCATAGAGATTATATTTAAATCCATGGGAGCTGATGAGATCATGTAATGAAATCATATAGAGGCAGAAAAGAAGGAAGGGTTAAGCCCACAGTTAGTGGGAGTGGCTAAGACAGAGAATGAGCAGAGAGTAGTGTCATGAAATCCTAGACAGGAGAGAGAATCAAGGAGAAGAGGGTGATTGACAGTGTCAAAGACCAAAGAGAGGACGAGAACTGTGAAAAGGCCATGGGATTTGGCAATTAAGAAAACATTAGTAACTTTGGAGAGAGCAGGTTCAGTTGAAGGATGAGATCAGAAGTCAGACTATTGACAGTCAAGAAGACAGTGAGTGAAAAAGGAAGTAAAGACATCTGTTGGAGACAACTTTCTCAAGTAATTTAGCCACAAAAGGGAAGACAGATATGAGATAACAGCTAATATTCCACTGTTTTTTCATGATGAAAAGTCTGATGTTGTAATAGTTACAGATATGTTCAATTTTCCTTCTATTTATGGTCTCCTTTCCAATTTCATCTTTAAAGGCTCTTGAGATAAAATTGCTCATTTGGTTCTCTTGCCAAGTTTAACTTCAAGTGAATTTATCTTCTAATGATTCTGTTTTATGAAAAGATACTGCTCATAATAAAAGTCCCTCCGTCTTCATAAGATCATACAAATGAGTTTGTTTTACAAATGGATTTTAATGTCGACGTCCATATTTCTCAGGTTGACAAGTGACTCAGATGTTTGCTGAATAGGTGGTGCAGTGGCTAGAGTTTCAGGCCTGGAATCAAGAAGACCCGAATTCAAAGCCAGTTTCAAACACTAGCTCTGTGACCAGGGGAAAGTCACCAAACCTCTGTTTGCCTCCATTTCCTTATTTTATGAGAATGATAATAATAGCACCTACTTTGCAGGATTATCATGAGGATCAAATGAGGTAATAATTTTAAAGCACCTAGTACAGTTCACATAGTAGGTACTATATGAATGTTAGTTATTAAGATTGTCGTATTTTTGTCTTTTTGTTTTGGAAACTGAATTATATCTATTTAAATGACTATAAAATTATTAAAATTAGCTATTTCTGTTATCCATTTTGAATTTTTAATACTAATCACTAGTTTACATGGCTCAAGACTGAATTTTTCATTTGTATATGATTTAATTTACTCTTTTTTCTTTTTCTTTTCTAATTCTTATCATTGCCTGACAAATCGGTGGTCTTATAATACATACGTAACTGTAACAGAGGTGTCAAACTGTCATTCTGTTCATGGATATGTTGCCTGAAAAAATCCCAAATGGGTCTTAACTAGATTAAGATGTAATTGGGAAATGTTTAATAAAACAGGTAAGAGCACAACATAACATAGATAATGTTAATTTGTGCTCTTCTAAGTCAATATGTAGCTATCAGTGTTTTTGTTTGAGTTTGACACCACTGCTATAGACAATCCAATATCCAATCAATTACAAAGTTCTGTGTGACTTAAAGAGAATGCCAAAAAATTCACAATATATTTAGTCATTGATACAACACATAAGAGAGAAAGGAGTAAAGGTTAACCTCTAGGTTTCAAAAGCTAGAGACAGGGACAGAAATAGCAAAATTAAAGGGGCAGCCAGTTGAGGTATAAAGGTAACAATGGGACATATTTAAATTTGATGTTCTGGTGAAATATACAATCAAATAGATCCATGTAGGAACCTGGAAATATGAGACTAGAAAAGAGCTCAGGACTAGAGATTTGTTTATAAGGATATAGAGATGTTCAAATTGTAGGAGAGAATGAAATGGATAAGAAAGAAAGTAAAGAAATAGAAGTAAAAAAGGATGATAAATGATTCTTAGGTAACAATTACTTTTAGAAACCACAATGAGAATATGGTATCATTGAAGAACACCAAGATGAACCAAGGTGGCACAGTGGATAGAGTGCTAGGCCTGGAGTCAGAAAGACTCATCTTCATGAGTTCAAATTTGGCCAGAGATACTTACTAAGTGGGCAACCCTGGCCAGGTCACTTAACCCTGTTTGCCCTAGCTTTCTCATCTATAGAATAAGAGAAGGAAATTGCGAACCACTCCATTATCTCTGCCAAGAAAAACCCAAATGGGCCACAAAGAGTCAGACATGATAGAAAGGACTAAACAACAAGAAGAAGATGAGCAGTTAGAGACTTAAGTCTTTAAACTCAATAGAGGGGAGATGCTGCATCAAGGATTCTTAAAGAGTGAGGTGTGTGTGTGTGTGTGTGTGTGTGTGTGTGTGGTGTCCATTGGCAGTCTGGTGAAGACTATGGGCCTCAGAAAAAAATGATTTTAAATGTATAACATAAAATACATGGAAAAAATAGTTGTCACAATGTAAAACAAAAAAACATTTCATAGATCCCGGTTGAGAACCCTTTCTATAATAATAGGGAATGATCAAATACGTCAAAGCTACAAAGAAGTCAGGAAGGATGATAGGGAATGATCAATTATGTCAAAGACACAAAGAAATCAGGAAGGATGAGAATTGAAAAAAAGAGTTAAATTTGGAGATCAGAGGTAATTGTTGGCTATTTCAGAATGGTGACTCACTAAGGTTGGTGATACGTGCTTTATAAAATTTGCCCTTGCTGAAAGGCTTAGCTCATATTGTAGAAAAATGCTCATTCAAAACATAATAATGCCTTGAGATTTTGATAGAATTTTAAGAAAAATATGAAATTTTATTCTTCCGCTAAAGTCCTACTCTTGTGCTACTGGCGTTGATTCCAGTAATCTAGGGTCACCTTCATAATAAGCTTCTAGTAAAGGAACAAAATTCCATGCTTTTCCTAAAATACTACCAAACATTCAAAGTGTTAATATATTCTGAAATGGATTTTCTAAAAAGCATGTCCAGAAATGATTCTTCCAAGGTAAGGAAGCATAGAATAAAGATCCCAGACTGACTATATGCATGCCTAGAATCTGAATACCTGCCTAAGTCCCAAAAAGGGTAGGCTAATGGATTTTTACACTATAGATAAGCATGAAAACTATCTATTGAGGTGCATAGATGCTATGTTCTTTATGAGGGTAAGGCAGACCAGTATGGGAAAAATCCTGGATTCAGGGTAGATTTAGGAAGCACAAAGAAATTTTATAACATTTTTTTTCCTTTTAATACAACAAAAGTAGTTAACAACAAGTGATTTCTAAAACATTCTAAGGGTTTACACGGTCTTTTCCTTGTAAAACTATGGGGTTTATATTTCAAGTACAAAGACTAGGTTTTTGCCATTAATTTGAGTAATTCAGGCATACATATCACTCTAGGTCAATACTCTAAGCTCCCCTAACTTAGGAGGATCATTTCAAGGTATCCTTTGTAGAATGTCCATTTCAGAATATACTAAGACTTTGAGTATTTGGTTTGAGTGTTTGGACCTAGAGGCAGGAAGACCCCAGTTCAAATCTGACCTCAGTTATTTATTAGCTTTGTGGTCTTAGGGAGGTCAAACTCTGTTTGACTCAGTTTCCTCATTGCAAAATGAACGTAATAATAGCTCTTTCTTTCCAGGGTTGTTCTTTGTCATCTTTAGAACCCAAGCATTAAGCACAGTGCTTTGCTCACAGTAGGTACTTAGTACATAATTGTCAAATAGAAAAATAAAATTTTGAAGTAAGTTCCTCGCCACATGTAAGGTAGATTGAATAATCTATAAGTCTATTTCCAAGTACACAATTTAATGATCACATGAAGTCTACTCAACTTGTTGCCCATCAATCATTTTTCTCTATTGATTTGTCAAAATCCACATGGTCAAAATAGAAGAATTTATCTCACTTTTGAAGGCCTCTCACATACCCACTTTCCCTGTTTCTGTTCTCAGTACATATTAATAGGTGATTCTCAAATAGATGTCAAAATGTGGGACTATGATATATATGAATATATCATATATATATCATATATATCACAGTTTTAAATTAAATATATAGGAGGGCTGCTTTTCAGGTAACCAAACCTTAAAATAGTTTTATATCATACATATTTACTCGATTCTGTAAATCTTACAGTATGGTGCAAAATAGGGTCTGGATGACATTTGGGCAGAGCTAGCCAAATACTCCATTAAGAAAAATAACAATAGAATTTTTTGCTTACCTAAACTGAGGAACATTATTAAAAAGTGCACTTAAAATCACTCATTTAAATATTTAAAATCTTAAAATTTTAAGATGAGAATGTGAGGCAAAAGCTTTGTCCTCTTAATGTGAATTTTAATTACAACAGAGTTAAGAAAAAAGTATCTGTCCAACAAGTCATTCAGCAAATCAAAGCAATAACAATAAAAACACATTTAAGCTCTTCTAAATTAGTATCTAGTAAAGAATAAGCTTCCAAGATCTGGAAGTCACAATACAATGAACATTTGAATAGATCATGACATACTACTCTGCAAAATCAAGTGAAAATATCCCCTAAAATCAGTACCTTTCTACATGATGATGCACCATAATGTCTACCTTTTATGGCTCATATTAAAGCAATCTTATAAAAAACCACTATGGGAATATGGAGGGAATTTTAAAGTCATCAATAATTCATGGGTTCAAAAACAATTTTATGTTATTTCCACAGAATAAATTTCTTCTTCCCCATTATAAATTTATATTTTCAAACTATTCTGATTTTCTAATTTTTCACTCATATTAACAATTAATTGGTTTAAAAGTGAGTTAAGCCATTGTCATCTCTTTTCACTTAGTATGTAACTTTGCTATTTCTCTGCTCATAAACCTATCTTCCTCTTACCTATCACTAATTTTTTTTTATCCTGGTATTCAAGGTCCTCCATAGTGTTTCCAGTTTTATTTCACAAAATCATAGAATCTCCGAAATGGAAAGGACTTCAGAGGCCGTCTAAACCAACCTATGTCTGAGCAAAAATTATTTGAAAATATATCAAATAAGTGGTATTTAAGACTTTTTTGTTTTTGTTTATTTGCTTGAAGACCTCCCAGAGGAGAAAGCTGCTAACTTCCAAGAAAATCATTCAATTTCTGCAAAGCTCTAATTATTAGGAAGTTTTCCTTTGTGCTGTGCCTAAAAAATGCCTCCTTTCCACACCCACTACTTTCTATTATTTTTTCCTTTTGGAATAAAGAAGTACAAATCAAATCTCTTTTTGTATCTGTCACTCCCTTCAAATACTTAAAGACAGCTATCATTTATTTCATAGCATTTGTCCTAACATCTGCTATGTTGGCACAAAATGGAAATGTATGCCATCCCTTGAACACATAACATTCTTTCTTGCTTTTGTGCCTTTTTTTTTGTTTTTTATCATGCCTAAAGTGCCCTTTCAGAAACGCACACACACGTGCACACACACACACACACTCACACATATCCCTTCATCTATGAATTTCATCTACTGAAATTCTGTTTGCCTTCAAAGGTCCAGATACTTTTGTTGTCCCCATGAAGCCTTCTATGCTATTCCCAAGGCATGATATTAATGAATGAAGACTTCAAGGAAGGAAAGAAAAGAAATAAATCAGTTGTGGTGAAATTCACTTGCAGAAGAGAGTCAGCTGCCAAAAACTAACCCCCAAGAGTTGTGTTTAATATTCAGTCATTAATATCAAACCTTGTTGAGCTTATCTCTCCTTCCTGTGAACTCTCATTGCACCTGACAATGTTCTTGTCTTATTCTCTTAACACATGAATTTTGTTTCATAGCTATTTGTCTATATGTTAACCCCCTTACTAAGCTCCTTGAGGTCAAAAATCCCATTATATTGACCTTTGTATTTCCTGTAAGATCTTGAGCATGGCCTAAATTGGCCAAACTGTGGTGATTATTAGCAACTGAAATGAATATAGAGATAGATAGATAGACAGACGGACGGACGGACAGACAGACAGACAGAGACAGATAGATAGATGGACAGATAGATAGACAGAGAGATCGAGTCTATAAAGTCAAAGCTATGGTTTTTCAGGTAGTAATGCATGATTGTAAGAGTTGGACTATGAGGAAAGATGAACACCACAGAACTGATGCTTTCAAATTATGGCATTGGAGGAGACTTTTGAGAGTCCATTGGAAGCAAGGAGATCAAATCAGTCAATATTTAAAGAAATTAATTCAGAGTATTTATTGAAAGGCAAATACTGAAGCTATAACTTAAGTATTTTGCCACATGATGAGAAGACAGGACCTATTGGAAAAGATCCTGATGTTGGGAAAGATTCAAAGCAAAACAAAAGGGAGATGGCAAGAAGGTGAGATGGATAGATAGGAGTCATGAAAGCAAGGAACATGATCTTGGACAGAATTCAGGAGATATTGGAGAACAGAAGGGCCTAGTGAACAATGGTCCATGGGGTCATGAAGAGTCAGACATGACTGAATTACTGAACACCAACAGCAATAAATTTATGTGTGTTTGTATATAAATATATATGTATGTGCATGCATATGCATATATGAATATTAAACATATCTTACATATACATACATATACACGCACACATACAAACATGCCCCTTCCCTGTGTATGTGTATACACATGCATATTTGTATGCATATTTACATGTGTATGTATATTAATATAAAATATGTATACACAAGTGCATGTGTGTATATATAAATGAAAATATGTAATAGAGCTTAAATAAAAATCTCAAGTTATTTTCATTTTCCAGTCAAATAAAATCAAACTCCTTAGCATGGGACAATAATAAAAAAATTATTTACATTTGTGTAATAATTTCATATCTTGTCAAAATATTGTCAGGGGCAGCTAGGTAGCACAGTGAACAGAATACCGGTCCTGGGATCAGGTGGCTCTGAGTTCAAATCCAGCCTCAGACCTTTGACATTCACTAGCTGTATGATTCTGAACAAGTCACTTAACCCCAATTGCCCTGCCTTCCCCCCTCCACAAAAAAATTGTCATGTGGCAACTCACTTCATCATCCAATAAATAAGTAATTATAGCAGATTGAATTATTTCCATATTACAGATTATGTAACTGATATGCAGAGTAAATTATTTACTTGAAGTTCCACAACTATATAGGAAGAAAGTTGGATATAGGACACAGAACTCCTAACCTCAATTCCATTTCTGTCTCTATTAAGCCATCATTTTCATCTTTAATATCTGCCCCTTTGCTTCTGAGCTATCACTTCCTATATGTCTTGTGTTTCCATCAAAATGATTGTTGCCAACTGTACTTCAGTCCTTCCTTCACTTTAGTCCATCTGCAAAAGGAAACTGGGAAGCCTATATTTCCCACTATCTCTTCAACTAAGAAAATATGATGAAGTATAAGAATTGCTAGGAACTGTGGTGACTAATTTTCTTATGACATGAATCCCTCTGGTTCATGGTTATGAAATAGCAGTGCCACAGAAAAGGCCACTAAGGGACCAAGGGAGAAAATTAGATTTCTAATCTAATACAGAAGATATGCATTCCTAGATCTGTATTCTGTACTCTATCACATTTATTCATTAAGTATTAATTCAGTAGATATTTGCTGATTAACTACCTTATACAAGATTCTCTGCTAACTATATAGAATGCAAAGATATATGTCATAGGGGCGGCTAGGTGGCACAGTGAATAGAGCACTGGCCTTAGAGTCAAGAGTACCTGAGTTCAAATCTGACCTCACACACTTAACACTTACTAGCCGTGTGACCTTGGACACGTCACTTAACCCCAATTGCCCTGCCCTCCCCCCTCCAAAAAAGAAGCAAAAAAAAGATATATGTCATAATCCATACTTTCAAAGAGCTCATACTTTATAAAAGAACAAAATATCTACTATTTGGAATTCAAATATAAACTTTCATGCATTGTTCCATAGTTGCTTCATGTTGTTCTTCTCTCCCCAACTATATTGTATATTGCTTAGAGAATGAGGAGTATATGTTATGCTTCTTGTGTCAACAGAGAGAATAGCAGAGGGGATAGAATAGCTTTAGAATTCTGAATTCAAGTCCTACCAGTTCCACCTCTGACCCATACTAGTTGTGACAATGGACAATTGTTGAACTTCTCTATGGCCCCAAAGCAATTCTCTAAAACTGTAACTTATAAAGTGGTTGCTCTCCATTGATAGAGGGAATTTCCTCACCAAATGTTTCTTATATGAATAAAATCAGATGTGAAAATGGTTTTTCATATTTCAATATTTTTATTGTTTTTATAGACCAGATATAATTTTTATCAGTTTAGGGAAATTTCAATGAGGAAATTGGCCTTACCAATGGAGATTAGTCAGTGTGTCTATTTTTTTACTAATACTTAAAATTTTATTTATTTTAGCTTTAATTTATGAAATAAGACAAGTATTTCCATAACATAGTAAAATTTTTTAAAAGATGATTGCACATGGAATTTTTTTAAAGTGGGTAGAGTGCTGGACTTGGTGTTAGGAAAACAGGAATATAAACTCTGACTCCAACACTTACCTGTAGTACTATGAGAAAGTCATTTAACCAAGGACCTCAGAATCAGAGAAACTAAGATCACACTATAAGTTTAGAGTTGAGACCTTAGAATCTTTCCAGTGCTTTCATTTCACAGGAGAAAAAAACTGAGTCAGAAGGTAACGTAACTAGTAAGTAGCAGAACCAGGTTTTGAAAACAGGTTCTTTGACTGCAAATCTAGTGTCCTTTTCCATGGCAACACCTTGCCTTTCTGACCAACAGTTTTCTCATATATAAAATGGAGCTTGTTGTTGCTGTTCATTTGTGTCCCACTCTTCACAATCCCATTTGGAGTTTTCTCAGCAAAGGTACTAGAATGGATTGCCATTTCCTCTCTAGCTCATTTTATAGATGAGGAACCTGAGGCAAACAGTATCAAGTGACTTGCCCAGGATCACACAGCTAGTAAGTGTCCAAGGGTAGATTTGAGCTTAGAGAGATCAATCTTCCTAACTCCAGACCTGGTACTCTATCTACTGCACTACCCAGCTGCCCCCAGAAAAGGAGCTAGTAATACCCAAAGTATCTACTTCACAGAGTTGCTATAAGGCTTTATTCGGAAAATCTATGTGAAGTGTTTTATAAACCTTAAATTACTCTATAAATGCCAATAACCACCACCACCACAACAACAATTTTATTACAGCTCTTGGCACATTTTTACATTCATGGCATGGCACTCAACTAATATATACTTGTTCATTGATTGATCCAGGTCAATAAAACTACAACTTCTATCACTTATGTTTTCTGAACTCAGTCCTTGTATTTTTCCTTATCCTGCTACATAATCCCACACACACAGGGACATTTTCACATAGTTGTTGAATTTCCATCTGTCACAAAGTTAATTTTATAGTTTTCTATGCAGTAGCACCAGTCATCTGCCACTAAAGGTTTGTTTTCCCAGGATCTCAGTGTGATATGGAGGTAACCATGAGTTCTCAAAGGCTATGACAGCAGAACCCAAATAATAGTAGAGCAGAAAGAAGTCAGAGAACCTACATTTAAATCCCTCCCCTGAGGCTTACTTCTTCTGTGACCTTGGGTAAATAACTTAATCTCCCATGGCCAGTTTCTTTACCTATAAAATAAGGGGTTACATATGATGACATCTGAGTTGTCTTACAGGTTTAGCTTTATGGTGCTATTAGTACTACTAGCTCTAGGAAAAGTATTAATAGTAGTAGATATAGGAATATATAGGCAAAAAGTGGCATAGGATTGCAAAAGCTTCATAAATTGGGATTTGATCATGGACGTGTAGAGTACTGAATCATTAATGTTTTGAGAACATCATAGATACTTAAGTTTGGTTCAGATTTGTAAGAACTGGAAATTCATATTTATTAAACATGGATTCTTAATAAAGATGTATAAAGGTAGGTAAGGTAGACACAGATAAAGCTCATATTTATCTTATTTTCATACCAGTCAAATTGATTTTCCATATATTGTATCACTTAAATTCTCTCTTGGACTCAGTTTCCTCATCATTAAACTGTAGGATTTGAACTAAATTATTTCTTAAGGTACCTTTCTTCTCTTAAAATGTCAAAAAGTAATTTCTTTGGGTATTTTCACTCTAAGACAGAGTAGAAGTAATGCATCTCCATGCTAATCCATAGTCATTCTCACCCAAGAACAAAAAAGGCTTCATTAGATTATGGCAGAGCCAAGATGGTAGCATAGAAGCAGGAAAACTCCCTAAACGCCCCCTATAACCACTTCAAATACCTATAAAATATGACTCTAAACAAACTTTAGAGCTACAGATCCCACAAAGTGACAGAGAGAAACAAATCTCCTGCTGAAGGCAGCCTGACAGGCTGGCAGGAAGGGTCGACCACAGCACACTGGGAGCAGAGCCCAGCCTCGCATGAGCCTGTGGTTTTAGCCTCAGGGTGGCCCCAACCAGCCTCAGCAGAAGAGACTTTGGGAGAGTGGATCACCAACAGCTGTGTTGTTTTCCAGAATTATCAACCCATAAATGCTAAAGGCAAACTACAAGGTCAGTGTGGACTTTGGGAACAGGGAGACTGAGAGTGTGGTCCAGCCTCTGCCCCCAGAAGGGAGAATTGGCTGAGGCATGGCAGCCATGCTGCCGCCATGTGGCTGCTTCACAGCTCCTGGCCTGTAGATTGTAGGGGGACCAAGAAACCAGTATGAGGGGTAATCGCTCTTGCTTTAACATGCTTGGATCTGGATTGATATCTTGGGTGGAGGTCCTGGGGTGTGTTACTAGGTGCCAGAGCCAGTGGAGGCTTCAGAGAGGGCACCCAACTAATAGCTCTGACAGCTACAAAAAAACCCCAGCAATTTGTAACAAAAATCTCCTCTCTGGAGGTAGAGTTCTACTGTGGCAAAAAGCTCAAAAGTCAAGTAATTGAGTGGCAACATGAGCAAGCAAAGGAAGCACAGCAATCCAACTTTGGATTCCTTTTTGGGGGACAAAAAGGATCAAAGCATGGAATGGGAGGAAGTTAACATAGTCAGAACTCCTGCAGCAAAAGCTTCCAAGAAAAATATAAACTGGTTACAGGCCATAGAGGACCTTAAGAAGGATTTTGAAAACCAAATAAGAGAAGTGAAGGAAAAATTGAGAAAAGAAATGAGGATACAAGAAAATCATGAAAAGAGAGTCAACAACCTGACTGAAGAAAATAACACCTTAAAAATAGACTAACTCAAATGGCAAAAGAGGCTCAAAAAGCCAATGAAGAGAAGAATTTCTTAAAAAGCCAAATTTGCCCAATGGAAAAGGAATTTCAAAAGCTCACTGAAGAGAATAATTCCTTCAGAATTAGACTGGAGCAAATGGAAGCTAGTGACTTTATGAGAAATCAAGATACTATAAAACAGATCCAAACAAATGAAAAAATAGAAGGCAATGTGAAATATCTCATTGGAAAAACCACTGACCTGGAAAATAGATCCAGGAGAGATAATTTAAAATTTATTGGGCTACCTGAACACCATGATCAAAAAAAGAACCTAGAAATCATCCTTCAAGAAATCCTCAAGGAAAATTTCCCTGATGTTTTAGAACCAGAGGGCAAAATAGAGGTTGAAAGAATCCACCAATCACCTCTTGAAAAACATCCCAAAAAGAAAGCCCCTAGGTATATTATAGCCAAGTTGCAGAGTTCCCAGAACAAGGAGAAAATATTACAAGCAGCCAAAAAGAAACAATTTTAATATTGTGAAAACACAATCAGAATAACACAGGATCTAGCAGTTTATACATTGAGGGATCAAAGGGTTTAGAATATGATATTCTGGAGGTCAAAGGAGCTGGGATTAAAAACAAGAATCACCTACCCAGCAAAACTGAGTATCATGTTTCAGGGAAAAATATGGTCATTCAATGAAATAGAGGACTTTCAAGCATTCTTGATGAAAAAACCAGAGTTGAATAGAAAATTTGACATTCAGATACAAGAAGCATGAAAGGGTAAACAAGGAAAAGAAATCATAAGGAACTTATCAAAGTTGAACTATTTACATGCCTAAATGGAAAAATGATAATTTTAACTTATGAAACTTTTCTCAGTATGAGAATAGGTGAAGGGACTATAAATGTGTGTGTATGTATGTATATATGTATACATACATACATATAACTATATAGTGGTGTATATGGGCATATGAATACAAATGTGAGTGTGTGTATATATGTGTATAGGTATACATAGACAGAGGGTACAGGACCAATTGAATAGGAAGGGTTGATACTTAAAAGGTGAAATTGAGAGGTGAGAGAGGAATATAATGAGAGGAGATGGGGAGAGACAGAATGGGGTAAATTTTCTCATATAGAAGAGGCAAGGGAAAACTGTTACAATGGAGGGGAAGAACAGGAAGGCAAAAGGGAATGGGTCAACCTTACTCTCATTGAATTTGGCTTAGGGAGGGAATGACATACACACTAAATAGGGTATCTCACCCCACAGGAGAATAGGGGGGAAAGGAAGGAGAGGAAGGATGATGGAAGGGAGGGCAGGTTGGGGGGTAGGGTAGTTAGAAGTGCACAGGTGCCAGAGCTTTTGAAAAGGGACAGGGTCAAAGTAGAGAATAGAACAAGTGGGGGGAGTGGGATGGGATGGAGGGAAATACAGTCTTTCACAATATATCCACTATGGAAATGTTTTGTGTAGCTACACACATACAGCCTATATGGAATTGCTTATCTTTCCAGTAAGGGTGGGTGACAAGGGAGGAAGGGAAAGAATTTTGAATTCAAAGCTTTAAAATAAAATTTTTTTTAAAAAGCCTTCATTAAAGGAACTATTTACAAAGACGTCAGTGTCTATATGTTTTTATGGGCAAAGAGCAGGGGAAAGAAAGGAAGGGAAGGAGAAAGGTGAATGCAAAATTCTCTGAAAGAGTGACTGAAAGTCCTTTCTTTAAATCTCTTTGGTAGTTAAGCTTTGATATGTCTATGTGTAGTCTAGGAAAAAAAAAGATTAGGGAGGTGCCACAATCCAGGTTTGCTCCTTCCTGAAAGCCCAGAGAAGGTGAAAAGGAGAAAGGTCTTAAGGAAGGTGTGAGAAACCACAGTCATCAATAATAGGAAGGGCAGGTATACAGAAGAGGGATGCTGACTTGATTTCTCCTAAAATAGATAACACCAATTAAGTGAATAGTAAGCAATCAATATGTATTTTTAAGTACCAATAGACAAAGAAAATGCAAAGATAAAAATAAAATAACTCCTGCTCTGAAGTTTACATTTTTATTGGGGTAAATATCATGGACACATTGGTTGGTTGGTTTGTTGTACATCATTCTCAAAGAGGACCAGAATGACATCACTCTATTGGAGTCAAGGTACAATGTTTCCGACAGTGGCTGATCAAAGAAATCAATACAGTTTGGGCACAAATAGTCCATGTGAACATTTGGAGTGGAGATGTCTCTAAATTTGTGCATCTCATGTTTCTTTAAAAAAAAAAGTACATATGGAAACTTAAAAGTTTTTATAAAATACAAAGTAAATACAAGCTTATTTTGGTAAAAGGTACTAGTAACAGAGAGAAAGAACTAAGAAAGGTCTCATGGGGGGAGGGGCCATAAAGTGACTCTTGAGGATGAGTAGGAAGAGGAGACAGCTTGTATAAAAGTATGGAAATGAGAGACGAAGTGTCATGTGGGAGGAACCTTGGAAGGCCAGTTTCGTCAGACTCTAATGTGTGAAACAGAAAAAGAGCAAAAAGATGCAAATCTTCTGCATTTTGGGTATGGCGTTTCCGAAGGCTCACAAACAGAGAGCTCGTCTAGTTCAATCCCGTCATTTGATCGATAAGAAAACTGAGAACTATGGATGTTAAGTGATTTGTCCAAAGGCAGTAAGCTTCACAGACAGAATTGGAACTCAGGTTCTTTGATCTTCCTAAAGCACAGTGCTGACCATGTCATTACTCTTCCTCTTCCTCCCTCATTCAAAACACTCCAATAGCTCCGTGTCATCTCAAGGACCAAAACCAAAAGCCCTCTGTTTGGGATTTTAAAGTTCTTTATTACATGGACCAGGGATGGGGAACCTGTGGCCTCAAGGCCACATGTGACCCTCTAGACCCTTAAGTGTGGGCCTTTGACGGAATCCAAACTTCACAGAAGAAATCCATTCAGTAAAAGAGTTTGTTCTGTAAAACTTGAACTCACTCAAAAAGTTGCACTCAAGTACCTAGAAGCCATGTGTGTCCTCAAGGCCGCAGGTTCCCCATCCCTGACCTGGCCCTTCCTACCTTTCTACTTTTCTTAAACCTTCTGTTACTCAGTTGTATCTGACTCTTCATGGCCCCATTTGGGGTTTTCTTGGCAGAGATACTGCAGTGGTTTGACATTTCCTTCTCCAGATCATTTTACAGATGAGGAAACTGAGGCAAACAGAGTAAAATGGCTTGGCCAGGGTCACAGCACTAGTATCAGAGACCAGATTTGAACTCAGGTTTTCCTGACTCCAGGCCCAGCACTTTATCCACTGTGCCACCAGCTGTGCCCTAGTCTCCTCCAAATATTTGATGATCCAGTGACATCAGGCTTCTTTCTGTTTCTCTCATACAACACTCCATTTCCTAAATTCTGACATTTTCACTGGTTGTACCCCATGCTTGGAATGCTCTCTTCAAGCCCCAGTTAAAGTCTCACTTTCTGCTATGAAAACTTTCTCATTCCTCCTTAATAGTTATGGCAATTAGATGGGGTAATGAAAAGAGCATTGGACCTGAACTGAATTCAGATCCATCCTCAGACACTTAACTAGCTGTGTAACCCTGGGCAACTCACTTAACCCTGTTTGCCTCAGTTTCCTCATCTATAAAATGAAATGGAGAAATAAATGGCAAATGACTCCAGTATCTTTGTCAAGAAAAGCCCATATTGGTGAAGAGTCAGAGGTCTAAACTTAATAGATCATCAGGTTCATTCTACCTCATTTTATAGATAAGGAAACTGAAGCCCAGAGAGGTTGTGTTGTTTGTTTGTTTTTTTCCTTTTTTGCCAGTCACACATCTAGCAAAACAAGATTTGAGCCCTGGTCCTCTCATTTAAAACCGTACAGTTGGTTCAAAGTGGAATTTTAAAGTATTGAAAGGGCTACTTTATTCTCATTTCATTGGTATAGGAAGCCCCCCAGGAGGATTTTCTCTTTACCAATCTAGACTAGCACATCCTGTACAATTTTTATCCTTAAAGAGTTTCCTGGGGCATGAGATGAAGCAATTTTCCCAAGGTCACTCAGCTCGTGGATGTCCCAGAAGGGTCTGAACCCGAGGGTTTGTAGTTCACAGGCCATCTCTCTAGCTATTTTGCCATGCTTCTATGAAAGTGTAATAACAAGGTAAAAAGACATTTCCCCCCTAGAAATTTCTTCACAAAGCAAGGAAGAAAAAATAGCTAGAAAGAAACACAAGCAAAAAAATGCCATCTGTGAGCTACTGAAAAAAAAAAAAAAACAGAACAATTCTAAAATTCCAAAATCCTTTCTCTAAGAATTCTAAGATTTACCATCCTCGTTGTGAAATTAGATTTCAATTTGATTAAGTTCCACGTTATAAATTTCTGCCATTTCCAAATGGCGGATGGGTACAGGGCTGCAAGGATGGCTAAGATAAGGACCTGACCTCATGAAACTTATAATCATAGTAAGGGTGTATGGGCCTATAGAAAAATAACAATAACACACAGACCATGAGAAGTCCATTAGAAGAACAAAACATTACAAGAGATTCAAGGATAGATTCCCTTCAGGTTTCTGTGGTTATGGGTTGAGCAAATATGGGAGCAATTAGAATTCACCAAATGCTTTAACTTGATGACCTGACTGGAGCTCCAAAGAAAGAATTTTGACTATAGAAATGGCATAGCTTACTATACATAAAGCAGCATTATTCTAAGTAATTTCAATCTCCAATAGTCTGCACTTTTTCCAGAGGCTTAGAGGCAGACCAAGTATCTCCAAATAGGTACATTTTCCCATTACAACTGACCTTCAGCTTTGCTTGGAGCAATGCTGCAGCTTCTGTGGCCTCACCTTTGTTTAATAAGAGCCATTTTCGAATGCCAACTTTGGGGTAATGGACTGAGATCTGAGAAAATCTCATGTATCTCTCTATTTTGCACCAGATTGCCTTTCTGCCTTGTGGCTTTAATCACTCAATCCTACTCACATCTGCCATAATAACAATTAGAGGTTTTCCACTGCCTTCTGCACCCAGGAGGATGTGTCAGACATAGAATAGCTACATTTCTCAGAGAAAGAGAGAGTAAATTCTTCATCTCTATCCAGAAGCCTAGGTAATAATTTTCTCATTTAAATCCCCCCAGGATTACTTCTATTGGCTTCCACACCCACTACTCCCCTAGGTTCATAGCTCTTGTCTGATTTATGAGTTTTCTTCTATCCTTTCTCTTCCGAGATGAGTTTTAATTATGCAAACAGCAAGAGTTTAAAGATCTCTTCCTTCCTGAGTGCAATTATTTAGTCTTTAGTAGGAGAATTTATTTGATTGGTTGCCTACTATCTGAATTTTCTAATCCAACCCAGTTATTATTTCTGTTCAATGTTTAACTTTAACTTCTATGCAAGAGAAAGTTACCTTCATTTCATGAAGTTCCTTGAGGAATCAGTCTTGAAAAGCCTCAAATTTCAAATCTCCCTTGTGGGCTATACTGTCTTATAAGTACTTGGAAAACTCATATTCCTCTAGCTTTAATTTAATATGGTAAAGATCTCTTCTATCATATGAGCTCTGTGAGAACCAGTTTCACTTCTTTTATTTCTTTAAAAACTTTCTCTGCTACCAGAACCAAAGATTACCTGAATTAAAAAAAAACTTCAAAAGCAAAAACAAAAAGGTACCCCTCTGACACCAGTCCCATATGCAGCTATTTCTTCTGTAGAACTGAATTTTCAAAGGGGGTGTTACAGAGTAGAGTCAGGTTAATATTTCCTGCTAGACTTGATGTCAGAAATTTGGGTAGCTGTCCTTATGTACTAACTTGAGTTAGTCTATGTTAACATAATAATATTTAGACTTTTCCCTATTGTGGTTAACTAAAAAAAAAAAAAGCTTAGCATATAACCCAGTCATTTTTCAATTTTAAACACTCTAATTTCATGAAAATAGAATTGAAAATAATTATTCATGAAATAAAATTTTGCAAGTTATATGAAGAAATAAAAAATTTCAATATGGGGGGGTTACCTTTGTTGTTGAACTCAACTATTGCCTGTGTCTGCTTACCCACATGAGGATGTATGAACCCCATTTGGGGTTTTCTTGGTAAAGATACTGAAGGGATTTGCCATTTCCTTCTCCAGCTCATTTTACAGATGAGGAAACTGAGGCAAACAGGGTAAAGTGATTTGCCCAAGGGCACAAAGTATAAGTTATAGTCAGTACAGTAGTGTAAGTTACAGTAAGTGACTGAGGCTGGATTTCAACTTAAGGTAAATCCTCCTGACTTCAGGTCCAGTACTCCTTCCATTGTACCACCTAACTGCACTTTAGTTTAAAAAAAACAATTCAATTTCTTTTTTATGATTTTGAAGATTGAGAAGAAAAAATTTTTGAGAAAAAATCTTGTACTTCTCATACTATTTTAAGCATTAAAAGGATATCAAAAAGGCATTTTTTCCTGTCCAAGGCCTTCTATACTACCTGTAACTTTTCTACTGTTTCCATTATAACTGGGAGACCTGATCTCATGTTGTTCACTCACAACCAACCACTGGCTAGTAAGAGGATTAACTTGCTAATCTCAGGGAAGGCCTTAAACTGTTGCTTCCTGTTTCCATTATTATTATTACATCTTTTCTCTTTCCTTTCAGAAACAGGAAAGGTATAGAGAAACTGCAAGGCCTAGTGGGGGCGGGGAGAGTTCTATTACTATGTGTGTGAGGTTGGGTTCAATCCTTCCTTTGGGAATCTCAACTTCCTTACCTATAAAGTGAGAGAGGTGGAGAGAGGCCCTCTTTAAGAACACTTTTGTCTCCAAATCTTTGATTCTATAGATTGAAGCATACTATTTTCACCATTTCCCCATTCTTTTTATTTTCTTCATTTAATATATGTTTTATATGATTGTATATATATATATATGTATATATACACACACACACATATATATATACATATATATTATATCCCTTTTCTCAACCTTAATAAAATCGCATATCTTTTTCCAACTAAAATCTCAGACATAATTTTTCCCAATTAAAAGGTAACTCTGATAACCATTTCTCTTCATTCAACTTTCTCATAGAATTATAGAATTTGGGCATTAGAAGGGTCATCAGTGACTCTCTAGTTCTAACCATAATAGTATACCTGATAAATGGTCATATCAACTCTAAACATTGACATGGAGGGGGAATCCAGCAAGCACCTCTTGAAGTCTCCCGTTCCACATTTGGAAAGTTCTCTTCATTAGGGAGTTCTTTCCTGCCACCAAGCTTAAACTGAACTCTTTGAAACTC
The DNA here is from genome assembly GCF_028583685.1 of Petaurus breviceps papuanus. Taxonomy (NCBI): domain Eukaryota; kingdom Metazoa; phylum Chordata; class Mammalia; order Diprotodontia; family Petauridae; genus Petaurus; species Petaurus breviceps. The sequence continues at coordinate 42,387,658 of NW_027186304.1, read as the reverse complement.
CCATCCTTTGTTCCTGGCTCTGCATTTTGAGGTCAAACAGATCAAGATCATTTTGAGATCAAGCCTCACCCCTCCTCTATGTGATAACCCTTCAAACACTTGAAGATGGCTATCATGCTCCCTAATTATTTTCTCCTCTAGGGTAAACATCCTTAACCCCTTTAACTTTTCCTCATGTGACTCAGACTCCAGTCTCACTCCTCTGCACATTGGCTGACTCTTCAGTGTCTTTCTTAAAGAGTGATACTCAGAACTCAACAAATACTCCAGATGAATTCTGTCACCTCCTTATTCCTGGAAGCTATGCCTCTTTTAATGAAGTCAAAGATCTTATTGGCTTGTTTGGCTACCATGTTGCATTCCTGACTCATTGAGCTTGTAATCCACTAATATTCCCAGGTATTTTTCAAAGAAACTGCTGTTAAACTATATCTCCCTCTTCATGAACTTAAAAGTTGGGTTTTTTTTTTAACCAAGTTCAAGTTTTCACATTTGTCCTCATTGAGTTTTATGTAATTAAGATGCCACATAGTCCTCTAGTCTGTCAAGAACTTCTTGAATCCCAACTGTCATCCAGGGTGTTAGCTGCCCCTCCCATCTTCTTATCATCTGCAAATCAGATGAGAATTCCATCCATCTATCTAAACCACTGATTGAAAGAAATGATAAATAATACAGTACCAAGCATATGTCAATGGTGTACTCCATTAGAGATTTTCTGCCATGTTAACATGTAACAATAAATCAATGCTCTTTGGGCCATATCATTCAGCCAGTTCTGATTCCATCTACTTTTACTGCTCTCTGGTCTATATCTAGTCTTCTTTCCCATAGAAAATATTTTATCAAATAATATTTTTGTTGTTGTTATTCAGTTATGTGCAACTCTTCATGACCACATTTGGAGTTTTCTCGTCAAAGATATTGGAATGGTTTGCCATTTCCTTCTCTAGTTCATTTCACAGGTAAGGAAACTGAGGGAAATAGGGTTGAGGAACTTGCCCAGGGACACACAGATAGTAAGTATCTGAGGCTGAATTTGAACTCAAGAAGATGAGTTTTTCTGCCTTCAGGCCCAGAACTCTATCCACTGTGCCATCTAGCTGTTCTATTTTATCAAATAATTGACTAAAATTGAGACAAACTATATCTACAGCATTCTCCTAACCTATCAGTCAAAAAGAAGAGATTAACTGAGACTCATTGGTCTATTCCTGAAGAAAGCATGCTAGCTCTTTGTAATCACCAGGCCTTGTTGGATATTCATTGTCTCTTACAGAATTTACTCAGGAATCAATTTATCTCATTGATCTATAGTTTACAAACTCTATTCATTCTCTTTTTTAAAAATGTGCCAGCATTTGCCCTTCCACCTCATCATGCTACCTTTTACACTTCTCCATCATCTTTCAAATATCTCTGTTGCTTAGCAATCACATAAGCCAGTTCTTTACTTTCCAAGGATGAATTGTATCTGGGCCAAGTGACATGAATTCATCAAGGACAACTAGGTGCTCTCTTACTTATTTGGGGCATAAAATTTTTGTTGTTCCTTTTATCTTCCACCCCATTGCTCTTAAAGGCTACTATGAAAGTTATAATTCATATAATGCTCCAATATAACCTTTTACCAGCATGGCCAACTCCAGGAAGTTGTCGTTTGTTGGGTTGTTTCATTATTGATTAATTTTTTAACTTGGGTTCTTACCAGAGGTTTATTAAGGGTACTAACTTCTACTGTTTTGAAAACATTTGAGTAAAATAGAATAATTTCAAAACAAATTGGTGAATTGATTTCTTCATATAAAGAACACATATTTATGAGATGGCTAAAAGATGTTAGGGACACATAACATTGGTGTCATGGGGCATTGGATTATCATGGTAGCATCAGTATAGCAGTCTGTTCCTAGCATTTCGTTACATATTTGATTCTGCTATAAAAATAAGGTCATCACAGTACTTCCCAAAACTAAAATTCTTTGGGCTGGATCCAAGACTGGACTGCATTTGGTAATAATAAGTCTTTTATTTTAATATCAATTGTGATTTTTGGGAAAGATCTTGAATATCACCTTTTAAACTATGTAGAATATCACTTTTTAAACTATATAGAATAGAAATCACCCTTCATATAAATACATTATATCATATGAAAAGTTCGATTTCCTTGGATGCTACACTTTCAAAAATCCATTTTGTGTTAACATATCTTTCAAAGTTTGCGCTTTATTTCAAATGAATCTAATTATCTATATAGCAAATATGTGTTGTCTCCAAAGTTTCACTGTGGCTAAGATATTCATGTGATTATATTTATATGGGAATTGGATATGGGACTGACTCTCAAAAAAGGGCCTTAGTTCAGAGATACACATTTTAGGAATGACCTGTATTGAGTTTTGTAATTGAAGTCAAGAAAGTAAAGATCACCTAGAGAAAATGTAGAAAATGGGGCACAGATATAACCCCAGTGCTCTATGATTTAAAATATGTTTAATTGGCAAGAGAAGGGAGAGATCCAGCTAAGGAGCCAAAAAAAGTTCTAGGAAAAATAAGACAATCATGTAATGCATTGTAATAGAAGAGGTTATCCAAAGGGAGAGGGGATGGTCAATAGTTTCCAATGCTGCAAAGTAGATGGATACAAATGATCAGTCATTATTTAGCAATAAGGAGGTTATTAATGATTTTGGAGAGGACAATTTAAATATAGTAGAGGGGTCAAAAAGTAGACTTCAGGAGGCTGAGAAGTGGTAATTATGTTAATGCAGTGAGATTAGGCTATTTATTAAAAAATTTAACAATGGAGAGTAGACAGATAGGATGATAGTCTGATGAGAAAATGGAGTCAAAGTTTTGTGGGCAGGATTGATAGCATGAGTATAAATGAGACAATATAAAGGAAAGATTCATATCATCATTGATTTAGACCTTTAAAGGACCTTAGAGGCCATCTAGTAGATTTAGAGACTATCTAGTCTACCTTCCTTGTTTTATAGTTGAGGAAAATGAGACTCAGAGAGATTAAGTGACTTTCCCAGAATCACATAATGGTCTGGTTCAGGATTTGAACTCAGGACTTCCAGCATCCAAATCCTTTACTCTATGTTATTATGCCTCACTATCAAACAGCATAAAAAAAGAATGGGTAATTCTTGTTGCAAATTCATGAGGATATGGGAAGAGAAGGAATTGAGGAAATAATGTGGAGGGTATGTCTTTGTAATGGAGCAGTACCACCCAGTGCTCTGTGAAAAGAAGGGGGAAAGAGAAGATGGATGAGAAATTAAGAGGTTTAGAGGAGGAGAGTTGAAAGATTTCATTTCAAATGACCTCAGTCTTCTCATTAAAGTAAGAAATTGGACTCCCTGCTAAGAATGAGGGGAAAGACAGGGGAGTTGAAGAGAGAAGAGGTCTGTAACTGAGTTACACTATTGAGTGTAATTGGTCTCCTTGTTGGTTTATGGTTTTTGTGACATACTTGTATCAGAACTACCTAAGTTCAACTCTCAGGATGCTGCGTACTGGAATATTAATAAAAGATCCCTTGCTCATTAAAAATAGTTTAAGTTGGGTTATGCATCCTTCCTTGATCCTTAACAATATAGGAAAGATTAACTCCAAATTAAACTCTAGTTAATTTAATATTTAAAACTTACCCATTAACTACAGAGGAACAAATTTGTCAGATAAGACTGAAGTGTTTGGAGTATAACAGGACATCTATACCTTGAGTAATAGATTACTAAAGGTCATCAGTTCCATAACACTAGTGTTGATTTAAACATTCAGTATTGTAGATATTCTCTATATTTCACAGAACATCCATAAAGAAGTACCACCAAAGAATCACAATGCTTTATTTGTCCACTTCTAGGATACTGAAAAAAAAGATGCTGAATAGAACAAACTTAATCTGAGAATACATGGGAGGAAAATCATGTGGCATTCACAAAGGAGCAAAAATGCAACCATCTGAAATGGTCATGAATTTGAGACAAGTCTTTCTGTCTGTGCTGATATTTGGAGTAGCAGGTCTGCTCCTTTTCATGTACCTGCAGGCTTGGATTGAAGAACAGCATTCAGGTAATAATGCATGGTTATATATGCTCCTTTTCTGTAAGAGAAATAAAAATGCTTATAGGAATTCAGAATTATTTTAAAATTATCGAAGAAAATAAGTTGAATTGCTGTTGATCTTTCTTGGCTGCCTTTGATATATGCAAGGTCAGACAAGATCTATTTCTGGACACACTGCTTCTTTCCATCTGGCTGCCAGCATGGCCTCCAGTTCCCAGAGTTATACTCACTAGTCTGTCCTTTCTACGATCATTTTTTAAGAGGGAGCTCCATTGGCATGGCCACAATTACAGAAGGATCAAGGAAATTCTGTCACCATTACCAATATACGTAATAGTGATAGTGGGTTCTTAGCATCATCTCCAAGGGGGAAAAAAAGATACACACATATGCATATATATCTTATTAGTCTTTTCTATCTGTCAAAAAACAGTTTAGTCATAATTCGCTTTTCTACTTTTCTGTAATTAGTTTCACTAGGGATAATTTTCTGATAAGTTAGGTAAAATGCATAGATACATATAATCTTGTACATGTAAGACTCTGTTGTTTTCCATTGTTAAGGATGCACTATGGATTTATAGTACTACAGAGAATTAATGTAATCAAAAAATGCTTTACTGATAGGGTACCATTGTTGAGATTTTTTAAAAAATTATTTAAAATACATAAGAATCTTCTTTGTGGAACTATACAAGACTGACAAAAAACAGATAAGATAATTTAAATCATTATTCTAATTGTTAATTTTTCCCCTGGGTCTTTTTTCATGGTAACTAAGTCTAATAGGCAGAAGCTTGACCTAATTCTGTTTTCTAGATAGTATCTATCATTAGATTTTATTATCAATAAAAATATTTTAATATATGAAGCCATGTAATATTGTTTTGAGTTGTTCCTATTAACATACATAAGTAAAAGTTTAAAATAACTCTATTCACTGAAGTTCTAAAAGAACCTCATTATAAGGTAGATTAATCTGGTAAGGCAGCATGGTGGCATAGGTCCAATGTACTATTATTGCTTTATTCTGGTATATTAAATAAAATGTGTACATTGTTGTTCAGCAATTTTTAGTCATGTTTGATTCTTTGTCACCCCATTTGGGGTTTTCTTGGCAAGGATATTGGAATGACTTGCCATTTCCTTCTCCAGATAATTTTACAGATGAGGAAACTGAAACAAACAGGATTAAGTGACTTGTCCACAGTTACATAGCTAGTAAGTATCTGAGGCCATATTTGAACTCAGGAATATGTCTCCCTGATTCCAGGGCAAGCACTGTATTCACGGTGCCATACAACTGCCCCAATGCACATATTCACAGACTACTCTGTCGTAAAAGGATATAAGTTTATTAAGTCAATAAGAGTTGAACAACTACAGATCAGGAAACATCAGATTTAGTACTGAAGGATGTGTTAAAGTTCCCTCAAAGATATTGCAATTCTACAGAGGTTGAAAAAGTGATAACTAAGAAATTCCTAAAATGAATTTTATTGTAGTTCATAGAAAATCTTGAAATGGAAGAGGGTCAACTAGAGACTGTAAGCCAGATCTGAAGAATGGTTTTCTTCATGTTAGTTTTAAATGTGGGCCTAAGGAACTGTTATTATTTCTTGGGGGGCTCTACAAAGCAATCAGATACTTTAGAAGGAATTCTCCCATACTTCACAAACAACTCCTAAGGCAGAGTAATCAAATCACTCAGCTCCCAAAGCACTAAAACAGAAATTGTGATGCCTTTTGCTGTCTATGTTAATGAAGAACAGTTTTCCTAGGTTATACTACCTCAATATTGTCATATAAAAATGAACCATACACTTATACCCAGATTGCAATCCAATAAATTCCCAATTTAACAAATCCCTGCAAATATGTAAATATGTAATTTATGTGTTGCAAATAATTTTAGAATCAGCTTTAAATACAGTCTTTTTTGGGCAGCCAGGTAGCACAGCAAGTAAGAGCATTGGCTCCAGTGTCAGGATGACCTGGGTTCAAATCCAGGCTCAGATACTTAGCACCATACTCAGAAATAACTGGCCATGTAACCTTGAGCAAGTTACTTAACCCCGATTGCTTTAAAAAAAAAAAAAACAGTCATTTTTTTATAGACAGAAAATGATTCTAAGTGTCAGTTGATGAGATTTACCCTTTCTTGGTCTCCATTTCTTCATCTGTAAAATGGAGAGAATCATACATGTACTACCTACCTCACGGTTTTGTTACAAAGTTCAAAAGAGATGACAAATATGAAAGCATATTGCATCTCTAAAGGTTATATCCACTGGTGCCCACACAATAGTTGAAGAGATTGAAAGGCTCCCAGAATATTTCTTCTAGAAGATTTATGAAAGGTTGTGGACAAGTTATGAAAGATAATGTAGCATATGGGGGAGGGGGAGAGAGACAGAGAGAGAGAGACAGAGAGAGAGAGAGACAGAGAGACAGAGACAGAGACAGAGAGACAGACAGAGAGAGAGAGAGAGAGAGAGAGAGAGAGACTTCTTTGAAGCTAGGAAGGCTTGGATTCATACTTTTGACAAATATTGACTGTATAACCCTAGGCAAGTCATTTAACCTCTCAATGCTTTTCAGTCATTTTTTTAGTGTATTCAACTCTTTGTGACCCCATTTGGTATTTTCTTGGCAAAGGTAGAGGAGTGGTTTGCCATTTCCTTCTCCAGCTCATTTTACAGGGGGGGAAACTGAGGCAAACAGCATTAAGGCACTTGCTTTAGGCAATTCAAAAAATATCAAGTGGTAGTCCTCTTAGTAATACAAGGTTAGAAGATATCTACAAAAGACTCATGATGGAAAGGTATATCCACATCCAGAGAAAGAACTACAGAGTCTGAATGAATGTTGAAGCAAATTACGTGCTCTCTTTCTCTTTTGAGTTTTGTTTTATTTTGTCCCTTCTTTCTCATTGTTCACTGCTTTGGTTATAATCCTTCTATACAACTTGACTAATGTTATGTGTGAAGGTATTTGTCAAATTATATTCAATTGCATGCTGGCATGGTGGGTAGGGAGGGGAGGGGGGGAAGGAGGGAGGAAAAGAAAGGGGAGGAAATTTGAAACTCAAGGGATTATGGAACTGCATGTTGTAAACTAAAAGTAAATGTGTGTGTGTGTGTGTGTGTGTGTGTGTGTTGTAGAGAAGGTGACTACCTGCATTGCTAGAAAGAATTTTTTTCACTCAGGAGTACCCTGTACCAAATGAAATCACAATCTAGCCTCTATTTCTATGTATAAGTGAAGGGAATGAGAAGTCATGAATGAGTTGTGAATTGAACCTTTGGATGGAAAACCCATATCAATTAAATCACAAATCCATTGACTCTAATAGAGTCTATGTCATTAAAATAAGATTATATGAAAGGGAAAAATCACCTCATGTGCATATCCTTTTATATATAAATTAAATTGTAGGTAAGCTCTCTGTTCAGCCATATTGCTCTACTTAATAGATGTCTTCTCCTGTTCTTTATCAATCAATCAGTGGAATGATCTATTATTTCATTGTCAGTTGCATGCTCAAAACTATCCTAAGCCACTTAAGCTGACTTTTGTTTTATAGTATTAAGTCTTTGGATCATTCCTAACCTATCTTTCAACTCTTTGACATTTTCTTCCCTAAAGAGTATGATACATATCAGATGTTGACAAGAGACAGACTTTCCTATTTTTAAACTGAAAAATGCCTTATAGTTCCGAGTAAAAGCAATAATTTTGCCCACCCCAATTCTTATGTATATAATTTGACTATAGCTCTTAATTAGTGCTGTTTTTCTGTGTATATCTACAAACACACATATCTGAATAATATACATATATATGCAGTATATAAATAACAAGGTGGCACAGTGTATGCAGTGTGGGATCCTGGAGTCCGAACACCTGAGCTCAAATCCAGTCTCAGACACATACTAGCTATGTGACCCTGGGCAAGTTACTTAACCCTTTTGCCTCAGCTTCCTCTTCTGTAAAAAAACAAAAGACAAAACAAAAACAAAAACAAAAAACTACTGGAGAAAGAAATGGCAAATCGCCCCAGTATCTTTGCCAAGAAAATCCCAAATGGGGGCCATGAATCAGACATGACTCAAACTACTGAACAGTGACGAATACAGTATATGCTGAAAAATGGCACTAATTAAATATAAAGAGAGATGGGAGATATCTAATAGGATGCCCCAAGGATCTATCCTTAACCCTTATTTGCTCAACAATTTATCAGTGACTTAGATAAAGTTAAAGGTAGCCTGCTTTTCAAATTTTGAGATGACCTGAAGTGGAAAGAAATAAATGTCATCTTGAATATAAAAATCAGATTCCAAAAGGATCTTCACAAAAAAGGAATGATGATCCAAATTCAATAAGATCTAAGTAGAATTTTTATAGTACTTCAAGATTTGCAAAGTTTTTTTTTTTTTATAGCATTTTAAGGCTTATAAAATTATGCTCTCATTTTATCCTTATAACAACCCTGGAAGGTAAGTTCTATTATTATCCCCATTTGACAGAGGAGGAAACTGAGGCAGACAGGTTAAATGACTTCCTTAACCAAGGTCACATAGCTAATAAGTGTCTGAGGCTAATCATGTAAAGTCTGAGGCAGAGTGCTGGGATAAGAGTTCAAATCTAGCTGTCTTCAGACCTTTACTAGCCGTAAACTGCATTTGACCAAACTGCAGATTAAATGGGAATCATCCTTCTGATATGGCCAACAAAATGTTATTGTTAATTTATCCTGCATGAAGAAAGTCCAAATGTCCAGAACAAAGGTGCCCTCTGCCCTAATCACTTGTTTCCAGTGTATTATGTGCAGATTGAGCTGTTCTGTGTTAGGACAAATACGACAGATGTGAGTTCCTCATTATTGTAGGCTTTTAAATAGTGGCTGGATGACTATAGGGCAGTTATTTTGTAGAGAGCATTCCTATTTAGGTGTGGGTTAGACTGAATGACCACTGAGGTCACTTGTTATGCTGGAATTCTTTGTTTCTATCACTCTTATGAAGTCTTATGCAAAATCCCTAAGGACATATGCATTTCTATTGGGGTTAAAAAAAAAGAAACTAGCCTAATTTTGGTTCATGAGATGCTCTGCAAGTGGTGCATTTAACCATGTTGTGATTTTTTTTTAATTCTAGTTTTGAATATATGAGTGTTTCAGTTTTAGCTCATTAAATTCTTAAGTCCTTCTAGTCCATTTTACTTGAAGCCTTGAAAACGTAATAAAATGTGGAACATTTACTGAGTCTTGCCAATTTTACCTGGGTTTTCTAATTAAAATCTCTTTACTATTTATGGTTACCTTCCTATACTCCCTTGGTTTATTTAATTAAAAGATAAAAATAGAGGACTTTTTTTCAGCTGTTGAAGGGATATCTAAAAATAGAATTGAATCCTCCCCACCAATATTTAGCTTTTTTATAATCAAATCCATTTTTTCTGAGAAACCTTAGACATCCTATAATCTAACTTCCTCATTAAATCAAAAAATTGTGTCTTAAGGAGGTTAAATTATTTGAGGTATGAAAAAACACCATTAAATATGGAGTCAGAAGATTTGGATCAGAATCCCATACCTAAAACTAACTAACTAGCTCTAGAATAACTACGGGCAAATCTTTTCATCTCCATGAGCTTTCATTTTCTTTTATGCAAAATAGGTATAATAACCAATTCTATCTATTGCATGACTTGCCTCAAGAAAGTTTATAAGAAAAGCAACTTGCCAACCTAGAATAGATTTATGTATGTTATTATTAGTGCCTAATGTCTCATAAGTGACAAACAGTAGAGCCAGGATTTGAATTATTAATACATCACATATATATTACATTGTTTTGCAAAGTATTTTTTCCCTGAATAAAGTTTTGAGGTAGTGGTATGAATATTATCAATATCCCCTTTTTACCAGAGAGGGAACTTTGTAACTGAGAGATTAAGTGCCTTGCCCATGATCAACCAGTAGTAAGTTTCTAAAGTGAAACTCAAACATAAGACTCAACTCCCAATCAAATGTTCTAGCTCTTCTTTCACTCTGCTTCTCCCCTACTTCTCATTCCTAATCCAGTGTTCTTCCATGCCACCACCCTGCCTTAGCTGATCTTAATCCAGAGATGACCTAAACCACTACAGACCAGCTCAAGAACTAACCTGATCTCCTAAAACTCAGCACAACCTAACTAAGGCTCTATTCCTCAGGACTTTTCTAGTATTATGAATATTCACCAGGTGAACCTGGTCTATGAATTCTTCCTCAAGTCTCCCCTACCTCTTGGGACATATAGTCAGGGGTTATTCAGTCCTCCAAATCAATCACCTCTATGTGAGACTGAGTGATAGAAAAGACAAAAGGAAAAATATTCCTGAAAGTAACACTAATCATATCACATTTTCCCCATCAATATAAAAATCTTTAGTCCCAATCATGCAATTTAGACCATGTCTACACATTCAGGCTCTCAAAGAAGTTAGCCTGCTCCACCCCTTCATGTTATTTTATTAACTTTCCACATAAAAATCTCTAAATAAGTTTATTAATTGGAGCATAAAAATGTTTTCTAGGTCCAGTGACATATAAACCATAGAATAATTTCAACTTGCTTAGATATTGGAGAGATCAAATTGCTAAGAGTAGATTTTTGTTTCATTTTTTAAAAGTATATGTATAAAGCTGTTAGGGATTTTTCTTTAAAACTAGTAACTCATTAGTTTTCAGTTTATCACTTTCCTGACTTGGCTAACTTTAAACTCAAAAACAATTCAGGGATCCCTAATTCTTAATTCTCTCTGATTCCCATGAAGTTGACTTCCATCCCCTTCTCACCAAATTCAGTTATGAATTTGTAACCATCGTATTCAAAATGAAACAATGCCTTTTATATTCCTGAATAATAGAATCTTAGTTGAAAAGGATCTCACAGGCTATGCATTCCTGCCATGTTTTGCTGGAAGTCTCTCCTCTCCACCACCTGCCCAACAAGTTTATATCTAGCCTCTACCTTCAGTGATACCATTCTTTGGATGATATCTAGAGTAATGCAGTATACAATGAATTGCTGAAATGGTGCTTTTTTGGCAATGGCAGTAATGTGAAGCTATTTCCCAAACCAAATCCAGGAAGACTAGGATGTCCTTTAAACTAAGTATTGTGTCTTGTGTGATCAGGGAGGTGAGAAGCCACTCTGACAGTCATATCTTTCTTCAGTCAGATCCAGCATGCTACCATCCATGGCAACAGAGACTAAAATCAGATCTAGTTTATTATTATTTTTTGAATGCAAACTGAATCTTAATAGCCCCTGGCTGTGTTTTAACTGTGCTATTTGACTTTCATAGCTGAGGGAAATAGCTTCATAGTGTCTAGTTTTAAGCAAGAATAAAGCTCTCCCCATTGCTTTTTCTCAAGGAAGAGATTGCGGTGCTCAGAATCTAATCAACCTCCATGCTTAGGGAGTTCCTAACTAGACTTCAGTTTGCTCTTTCTAAAAAACTAAACAGGTTTGAATTTCCAGACAGATACACACATGCCTTTGTCCTGAACCTTTCTGAGTGTGTTATTTTCTTTTGAAGTCTACCTATTAATCCTGTCAAACTTTAATGTGATATTGCTGTAGTGAAAGTTATGTATCTGTGTACAATCGAACCATAACAAAGCAATTTTTAATGTGTAGGGACTTTTCGTGTTCTATTTGTCCATCTTTGCATGGAAATTTAATGGGGTTTTTTTTGAAAAATAGGGCTTTCTTAAATTTGTCTTTGAAGTCTACAATTATGTGGGATAGTAGTTATTGTACTGCTATGTACATAGATGGCATGATTTCTTAATTACAAATATATGAAAAGTTATCTGTTAGTTTTTAAAGTCAGACACTTCACAGAGAGGCCAGGCACCAATAAAATAGGATACAAGGCTATGTGGTGAAGATTTGGGAAGTATTTTGTTGTTGTTAGACACTGTCTTTCAATTAAAAAACAATTAGAAACTACAGAAAGGAAACTTATGGATATGGTCTTTTTGAAAATGGTATAGGGTTAGAAAGTTGTTTTTTAATCTTAAATAAACTTCTGTTTATATTAATACATAAAATAATGAAAATTATGTATTAATATGAGTCATACACTGTGCTAGGTACTAGGGATACAAATACAAAAGACGCCTCCTGTCCTGAAGGAGCTTCTATTCTAATTACATTTTAATAGAGCAAAGGAAAGCAAATGGGGGAGTCATGGCAAGGGAAGGGAGAGAGTGGTCTGTTAAGTCACAGGGATGGTAAGGGGAATTGCAGGGTAGGTGATTGACATGGCTTTCTGGAACCAATGGCACTATTTATTTAATTATGTTCCCAGAGCAAGAGGGAGAGAAAGGGAAAGAGGGCAGAGTAAATTGGAGCCTGCTAGATGTAATGGGTTTGGTGAGTTTGCATTCACTCAGTAATTGCTTAGGATATTTAACCCTAGAAGTGGAGGGCGAGGAGAAATGGGGATTCCAAAGTTGAGTGAATTAACTTCTTGGGGGGGGGGACACGAATACTGGAGGTATGATCAAGAAGAAACAATTTCAAATATAGAAAAGGGTTTTTTTTTGGGGGGGAGCAGGGAACAGGTGAATAATAACCTCAGGAAACCCCCTAGAGAGGAGAAGCGTCATGAACAACTTTCTCTTTGCCCAGGAGCAGAAGACCAGTTTAGCCATAGCCCTTTGAGAACCTTCCAGAATTTAATTTATGTTAGCTAACATGACTTCCAATCATGCAGAAAATATCTATTAATATAGTTGAAAATAATAAATCTATTCACTTAACAAATATTTGTTATATCTATAATATACAACATGTGACATCATACACACAAGGTTAGTCTGCCTCAGAGATGGATTTAGAATGCTAAAACCCAGTGATGATATAGACTCATATCATAGTGTCTATTATACAGATCGTATAGAATATGGAATATATGTGTGTATATATATATATATACATATATGTGTGTGTGTGTATGTGTGTATATATATATATATCCTGAAGGATGGGAATAGAGTGTGTGAATCATAATATCCAAGTTCTATAGCTGAAAAAGACTTCAGCTCAACCTTCTTGCTTCACAGATGAAAAAAACAGCGGGTCATGTTAGTTAAATGACTTGCCAAAGTTCATTCAGGTGTTTAGCCTCAGAGATGGAATCAACCCTCAGGTCCTCTGATATCTGCCCAGGCAGGGCTCCTTGCACTATTCCACACAGTCTAATAAAAGAAGTTAGGACTCGTTTATTATTAACAAAATCATTACTCTTATTTATTACTTAGAAATGCAGGAAAGCATAAAAGTTTTGAGGTTAAGGTTCATTATGTTTTGATCTTTGTATCTCCAATACCTACCAAATGCCCTACACACAGTAGATACTTAATAACTGTTGAATTGAGTTTGAAGCAATTTTGTGCAGTTTGTGATGAATACTTTTGTGTCATCATTAATAAATATTTATTAAGCAACTACAAAAAAAGAATCATACCATAGAATCTCTATTGAAAGGCCCCTCATAGGTTATACAATCTAACCATTTTCTAATAGAATTATAAGTCTGCTCTATACCATGACCAGCCGGTGTTAATCTAACCACCATTAAAATATCTTCAAGTTTTGACCACTCTAAATGTTAGGTAGTTCTTCACACTTTTCTACCACCATCTTCAGTATTCCACCTTCATTCATACAAAAAAGAATGCTCATACCTCAATCAGGAATTGAAATGGGCCATATGAAGGCCTTTGATATTAGCTTATTAATTTCCTTAACATGGTCATTGTCATTCATTCACTTGTCTAAGGTAGATGGGTACAAGAAGTACTCTGTCCTGAAGAAATCACTAAGCCTAGTTTAGAAAGCCCTGAGAGGACAATCCAAACTGGACATTATAAGTCATAAGATCGCCAATGCCACATACCCCACTCATACCCACCTGGAATGTTCTTTTATAATTCCCAGAAACACAATACACGCCGAATGTAGTAACTCTAGTCTAATTTCTCTATTCAATGTCTCAAAAAGCCGTAAGGAAATAGAGAAAGCACAGGTTCAGGAACTTTTCACCAGGGAGACACTGTGTTGAAGTGGAATGAGCATTGAATGTCAGGAAAGGTATCTACTCATCCCAGATCGGTGATTGAGCTGTGTGAAGTCTCTTCACTTTTCTAGGTCTTAGTTTCCTCATCCTTAAAATAAAGGAGTTGGGGTGGAAGACTTCTAAGATCTTTTCCATCAACAAAGCTCAATATTCTATGACCTCAATATCTCAATAAAGCTCACTATTCTATGATTAGCTTAAATCTGATGCTCAGTTTTCCTGGCTTCCTTCAACATTCAATTCAAATCCCACCTTCTCCAGGCATTGTTTCTTAGTACCCACAACTGAGAATGCCTTTCCCTTTAACTCTGTATATATCTTGTATATGTCTTCCCTATTCGATTGTGAGATCCTTTATACTTAGAGCAATGGGTTTTTTCCCCTTCTTTGTATCTCCAGAACTAAGCAATAATTAATAATAATAATAATAATAATAATAAGCCTAATAAAAACTGGTTAACCTTCCACCTGAACCTCCTTCCCCCAACCTTCCATCATTTTTCTTTCTTTTACACAAGACAAAACAAAGACTTTAGAAGGCTAAGTTCCTCAAGGGCAGTTAAGGACTTGAGTTGTTATTTTTGTTTGTTTATTGTTTTGGTTTTGGTCTTTGACTTTCTTTATATCCTCTGCACTTAACTGAGTGTCTGGTACTTAGTGCATTGATTGACTAAAGTAATTCATTGTTGTGGTAATCAACACATGCCAAAAACTGAAGATAAGTGGAGAAACAGAGAGAGTGCCGGTCCTGGAGTCAGGAAGACCTGAGTTCAAATTAGATTCAAGTCACTTAACCCTGTTTGCCTCAATTTCCTTATCTGTAAAAGGAGTGGGAGAAGGAGATGGCAAATCACTCCATTATCTTTGCTAAGAAAATGCCAAATGGGGTCATGAAGAGTCAGATATAACTGAAACAACAGAACAACAACAAGTAAAATGTACCCAGAAGTACATATTCACCCAGTAAAAGGGCTTTTAACAAAACTCTTAACAGGTGAGGCTTCGCAGTAGAACACCTGCCCTCACAGTACTACTATATATTTATATGCCAGCCAAGTATGTCACAGTTCATTGAAAATCCATTAAAATAATTACCAGGTCATTAGTATGAACTTTTGAGTACAAGTTTCAAAACCTCACTTGATAAATAATTCACTTTGATTGGCCAGTTAGCTCTATTAGCATGCTCTGATTTGATATATAATACCACCTCGCTTGAACCTTATCATTTCTCTAGCACAGAATTTTCAGAGCCAAATATAGACCAACCTTCTTATTCCATAGATGATGCAGTTGAGAACTTAGAGCTGTAAAGTGACCGGCAAAAGAGTAAGTAAATTCTGATGCCAGGATTGATTAAAATCTTACGTCACCTGATTGGACTCCTCACCTACTGGATCCTGCGTCTCTTGATTCCTCTCAGTATCACAGCACCCATCTGAGGTATTCTGCTAGGACCACTTTATCCCACAAAGATAAATTCCATGTGAAAGACATCTGTACTTCGTGTCTTCATTTCCTTTTATTTCACTCAATTCTAAACCCTCTGAAATTTGACTTCAGAGTTCATTATTCAATTAAAACTACCCTGCCACAAGTTACAAATGACCTATTAATTTCGGAGTGAAATGACCTTTTCCCTCATCCTTGCTAATATCTCAGTTGCATTTGACATTGTTGATCCCCCGCTCTTCCTAGATACACTCTCCTCTAAGTTTTCATGAGACAGCTTTCTCCTGGTTCTCCTCCAACCTGTTGATCACCAGCTCCTCCCAAATACTCTCTACTGGCTTTTCATGACACCTTTCTCTCCTGGTTCTCCTCCACACCATCTGACTATATTTTCTCAAGTTTCTTTTTCTCAGTCTAGAAAACAATCCATCAATAATCCACTCTATTGATTATCTGAGATTTGTGGGGTTTTTTTGCTTTTAAAGGTACAGGTCATATAGACCATTCATGACTTCCCATCCCATGTGGCTTTCATTCCCATCATTTGCAATAGGGGTATACCACATTTAAGGACCTTCCTTTCATGTTCTTAACTTTCCTATGCTTTTTTAAGTCAAATGAAAAAAGCCAAGAAAACTCAAGTTACTTTTAATATGTTGGCCTGTTTCCTAAACTGACTTAAATGAACACTCCAGTATCTGGACTAGTACATGAGCGGCTGGAAGCACAAACAGGAGTAAAAACGTACTTTTGATGCTCTCCATTTGCACTTCCAGCTGCTCAATGAGAGAATTGCTGACGCAGGAGGCCCAACTTGAATAGAAATGGTACAATATTGCAGAATCATGTCCTTGGGGACAGCTTATACTGTTATTTTGTTTTTCAAAGGAAGCTTTCAAATGTAAAAACAAGTATCTAAGATGTTTAATGGGAAGTTTCAATATCACTAGCTTATTGCAGAGTAAAGAGGAGTAAAACCTGAAAATTGAACATGGATTACTTTTAAATAATTACAACTCACTTTTATGTACTGCTTTAAGGCTTACAAACATTCTGTGCATTTGCTAGGCCAATTAAAAAAAAAATAAGGACCTTGTGCCTGAAACGAAATGTCAGGAAGGCAATGTGAGATAGTAGAAAGAGACCTGAATTAAAAGTAAGAAGACATCTTTGATTTGAATCCTAGCTCTGTTCTACTCTGCCTTTATGACCTTGGATATGTCAATTAACCTCTATAGACCTCAGATTACTATTTAATTAAAAAAAGAGGTTTGGACTAAACAACCTCTAAGGTGGATTTCAATTCTAAATTCTACATTCTATCTATCGCTTCAACCTAAGGTAGCTAGTATACAAAACTTTACTAACCTCTGTGTTCCCAGTTGAATCATAAGGACATAAATTAATAAGAATATATGTACATGTATGTATATATGTGTGTATCTTAGAATCATTTTTGTAATTTGTTAACGTATAGTTGGTTTCAGTTTTATCTGATTCTTTGTGATCCCTTTTGGAGCTTTCTTGGCAGAGATGCTAGAGTGGTTTGCCATTTCCTTTTCCAGATCCTTTTACAAATGAGGAAACCAAGACAAATGGGGTTAAGTGACTTGCCCAGGGTCACCCAGCTAGTAAGTGTCTGAGGTCAGACTGAAGACAGATCTTCCTAATTCCAGGCCTAGCACACCTACCTGCCCCTTTTTTGTAATGTCCAGACTGTGACTAAACTTAGAAATTTTTTCAGTGACGTTGTTGGATCACACTGCTTCTTCTAGATTATCCCTGTATTACCAAGTCTGTAGTTACTAGTGTTTTCACATTTCTCAAGTGATTAGATAATATATTCAAGTTTCTAATCATATGATTAAATTAAATTGGCAGCCATAATGTCATGGCATAATAAAGAAAGACAGTCCCTGTCCTCAAGGAACTTCTATTCTAGTGGAGCAAGACAACAAATAAAAGCAAGGTAACAAGCATGTGTGGAAAGGGAGGAGTATACCGGTACTCACAGGAACCTGGTGGTAAAAGCCCAAGGCCTGAGAGCTGGAAGCATACCCTGGCATGGCCATTTCCAGAACTGAGGAGCTGGAGGGAACTCACCAATGGGAGAAGGGAAACAGCAGAGCAGAGGGACAATCCAGGGTGAGAAGCACCTGAGGGAAGTTCGTAAGTGAGAAGGCAGCTTATGGAGTCGAAGGACAGAGAGTCAGAAACACAGCTGGTAGGATAATGAAGCATGACTGACCCCTGGTCCCCAAAATAGAAGCCCCTAGAAGAAGCTCAGCAATGAGAGAAGGGTTAGGGTTGAAAAGGATGGATGTCAGGGAGCGATGAGTTGAGGATGAAGAATGGGGTTTGAATATCAGAAGGTAGGTGTTTAGAATAACTGGGATGCGGCAAGTAGAAGGGGATGAGAATATGTTCACCATTACAGAATAAATCCAAGCGGAGTATCTATAGGTGGAGAGAGGCCTGCGGAAGGAAGCACAAGATTAGACTAAACAGTCTAACAGGTCTTCCCTAGAGATGTAATCTCCTAGAATGTGATGCAATTGCTGTTGCATCTTGTGTGATTCCAAATTAGAAATTACTTTCAGATTCACCAAGACTATTACAGATATGGCCATACCTTTGATCTTGCCAACCAACACTAAGAAGTATTCTACTTTCTTGCTCATGAACTATGAAACTGCTACGTATCATAATTTTTCATCATTACATCTTTCCACATGCCTCACTATTTCCTTAACTGTGTTCCTTGTTCTCATCATGATTTCCATTCCTTTCACTCTTTCCTCTCCAAAAAATAAGTAAATAAATCCAGAACATTTTCAGAGAGCTCCTCCTTCTCCTTTCCTCATATCACATCCCTCAGACATATTCCCCCACCAATTCTTTTTCACTCTAGTCTCAGATAAAGAAGTCATGCCTCTATAGGTACTTTTGATCCCATCCCTTCTAGACTTGTCCTTCCCACTCTGTCTCCTATCTTCTGCCTTAATCTATTGACTCCTTCCCTGATGTCTATAAACATATCTATGTCTCCTTTGTCTTTAAAAACAGAACAAAACACTGCACCAAATTCCCTGTAGCCTTTATCTTTTATCTCCTCTCCCATTTGTGTATAAACCCCTCATGAAAAAATGGCTACACTGAGACTCTCCATTTCCTTTCTTCTCTGTTCTAAACTCTCTGCAGTCTGACTTTTGACTTCATCGTTCGTCTAAAACTACCCTGTCTAGTTACCTACCCAAATCTAATGACCTTTTCTCAGTCCTTGTCCTTCTTTATCTCTTAGTGACATTTGGCCCTGCTCATCACCTACCCTTCTTGGATATACTTTCCTCTAAGTTTTCATGAGACTATGCAGTCTTGGTTCTGCTCAAATCTAATTGACCCTTCTTAGGTCTCCTTTCCTTAATCTCTATCTGCATCATGCCCTAGGTGTTCTCCCAGGATCTAGTTTGGGTTCTTTTCTCTTTTTCTATAATCTTTTAATATTTTTACACTGTGATGGCATCAACTCTTTAGGAGTTCTATCATCATTTCTGTGCAGCTCATTCCCAGATCTATATATCTAGCCCCAGTTTCTCTCTTGAGCTCCTTGTGTCAACAAATGTAGTTTAGGCATTGGATGTCGTTTAAGATCCCCAAATTCATCATATGCAGAATAAAACTCATTTTATTTTCCCTGAAGTCCTCTCCCCTTTTGAATTTCCTTGTTACTATTGACAGCACCAACAGCCTTCTAGTCACCAGCCTCACAATCTCAGTGTCGTCCTTGATTCCTCAATCTAATTAAAACCCCCATATTTTGTTGTTATTGTTCAGGAGTTTCAAACTCCTCATGAACTCATGTTGGGGTTTTCTTGGCAAAGATACTGGAGTGGTTTGTCTTTTCCTTTTCCAGATGAGGAAACTGAGGCCGAGTTAAGTGACTTGCCCAGGGTCACAGAGTAGTAAGTGTCTGAGGCTGGATTGAACTCAGGTCTTCCTGACTCCATACCCAGTGCCCTATCCACCATGCCATCTAGCTGCCTGCATAACCATTGCCAAGTCTTGCTGCTTCTATCTTCATAGCGTGTCTTTTATACACCTCCCTTCTCTTCACTCACACAAATGCCACCCTAATGCAGTTCTCCACCTCTCACCTAGATTATTATAATAAACTTCTAACTAGTCTTCCTGCTTCATATCCCTTCTCACTCCAATTCACATTCTACTCTTCTGTCAAAGTGGGTTTTCTAAAGTATAGATCAGATCATAGAAGGCAATGAGCTCCTGGCTTCCTTTTACCTCACTGGGATTTAAAGCTCTTCATAATTTGCACCCTTCCTAAATTTCTAGTCTTCCAATATTTTTCTCCCCTTTTTGTGCTGTATGATCCATACTGGTATGCTCTGACATTTTTGGTGGTCTTCTCCCATGCCCAGAGTGCCCTGTCCCATTAATTCTGCCTTGTAGTTTCCCTGACTTCCTTCATTACTCAACTCAGGTTCCCCCTTCTACACAAAGCCTTTCCCATTCCCTCCAGTGACTCTTTCCATCCCTTCTTTCCATGAATTCTGTATGTATCATATGTGTACTGACAATATTTGACCCAGTTAGGGTCAAAGCCTGAACTAATCAATCAGATTGTTTTGCTTTGCTCTAAAAATTCCCTTTTCTGTGTCAGCAACTTCAAAGACCAGATAAGGCTGATAGTGGGACTTCTCTTATCTTTCCTATAGGTGTGTACTGTGTGGGGAAGGCTCAGGTATCCTGGGATCCAGCTGACACTACTTTGTCAATTGCCTTGTAAACATATGGAGACCATAAATCTGAGGGACACAGATATTGTGGGATTGTCCTAAAACATATAAAAACTTTCTCATTCTTGTATCACTCAGTCAGATCGTATGTTTTGGCTCTGTACAGCACGTATCTGCCAGCTTTAAGGTAATAAATGATATAAATATACATCACCTAACTTGTTTGCCTCCTTTAGCCAAACTTTCAGGTTGACAATACCTTGTTATTCAGATGTTGTACATATTCCAACAGCTATTCATTAGAACAATAATGCATTATTTTACACTAGTGTGAGCAATAATGTAGATGAAAGGCTTTAGACAGGTATGTTTTCTTGAATGGCATACCTACTGTCCTGATAGTGTGCTTTCATATGCAAACTTAAAATCCTCCAACTCCAGTTAAGTTACTAATTCCCTGTTTCTCTTAAGTTTCCCTTCTAATGAATCAATACTTCTAGAAATCTTTACATTTATTTAAACAGTTCACAATTCTAATCCACTATATAAAATCTTTCTGCAGCTCATCAGTAATTTTAAAAACTCAAAGGAAAGCAATTGGAAGATCTTTTAGAAAGAAAATCTTTCTAAGGGAGCTTACCATTTGGTTGGAATTGTCCCAGATAAAGAGCCAAATATAAGTGCCTTTGCAGATGCAGTTTTCTTCGTCTTAAATGCTATTTAACTGATGTGTGGGTGGCTGATGGCTGCACATTTAGACAGGGGGAAAAATTTTGATGGAGAGAGATTGTTCCTCATCAATTTCTTCAAAATTTGAGAGTAAAAACAGGTTGAATTAATTCAGAGAAGAAAGATTTAGAAGGTGAGATATTCTGCCATCTTGTGCCATGGCTAAATATATACATATTTACTTTTTAAAAATATTTCGGTATGCTTTGACAATAAAATGAATAAAAAACTACTATTCTTAGTACATTATAGTTAAAGTTGAGACAGATAGCTGTTTTTAAATGAAAAAGTATATAATTTTTTAAATATTTTGTGGCTTGAGGAACCACATACTAATCATTTTTACACCTAGTCTGTTCAGAATTTGGAATTCCTTTAGATTAGGCATTCAGAGTTTTGCTTTAATTGTAATGTGGACTGAAGAAAGGCTTTTGGTTGTGTTCTGTGTGTGTGTGTGTGTTTAAGAAAAAAATTACATAATTTTCTTAGATGTTTACTTGCCCTGTAATTTGAAATTATATACAAAAAGATGGTGTAAAATCATGGAATATTCTCATTGACATTTACATGACCTCTCTCAAGATCCATATCTGAAATAGAAAGAAAGGAACACTAAGAAAATCCTAATTCCCCCCTCCTTTTAGCTACATAAAGCCAAAGCAGAGCTAGTGACAATTATGAACAAAAATAGCAGCCAAGTTTCATATGCTCAATAACCAATATGGGTTTTACTCAGCCTTTTTTTAAAGTTTGCTCAAGAGAGAAACAAATCCATAAAGCGATCACACTGCTTATTATGAAACCACCAGATATACCCTGAAAACAATGAAATTGCCTTAGTATTTTGAGCCCACAGTTTTGTGATTGACATTAAGGGTCAATGCATGCATTTTGGATGCATCCCTGGAAGCAAGCCAATAATCAACAAAAATCAAGACTCTATTCACTAAACTACCTGTGTAGGCCTAGAGTCAATGTTCCCTTGTTTGCTTTGGCTCAGGTATATGTAAATGGTAACTAAAAACTAATTAAGCAATCATGTCAGTAAACCAAAAACACAGAAATAGAAATGCAAAAGCTGTTTTTGTGGGAAGATATGAAAAATGATGAACATGTGAGAGAAATAAAACTTAACAAGAAAAATTAAGTTCATTTAGAATTATTGAAACGACAAAAAAACTCAGTGAAATAAATTTTATTTTTATCCCTTTTTCTACTCTGACATTTTCAACTGAGCTAGAATAAAGTTGTAAGGACAGAGATACACTTATTTTTTTTAAATGAAGAGATTCAAATTCCACTGTGACACAATTTACCATCCTTTAAGAAGTAAAAATAAATAAATACATAAATAAATCAATAAACAAACAAATAAATAAATAAATAAATAAAAACTAAGGCAACAGGTAGGCAGCTATTTTTATTCCCAGCCCTAATAGTTAAATTTTAAGCATTGTTTACAGCTGATGAGATGAAGGTTAGCCTTGATTTTTTCCAAGATACCAAGTCAACTTGGCTTATGCTAAATTCCAGAAGGCAAAGAGTCTTCTTCCCTGAAGCAATTTCTGATTTAGAAGAAAATGAGATCTCAGGTGTATTTTTAGCATCTGGAAACCTTAAATATTCATTTATTCAGTTTTGACTTTTTGGATCCTTTGAGTTGCTATATTTTTGTGCACAGTTTGCAATATCACTCTGTGAAATATATTAACTTATAACAATTGCATTTCCACTCCACTCCTTCCCACCATTTCCCTTGTAAACCTTACTAGCATGGCTTTGCTAGGGGCACAAATCTATCAGCATTTGTAGTCCTTGCATATCCATGATAGACATCAACTGCCAGGCACTGCAGTGATGAGAGATGCATTTTCATCAAAAACTATTTTGCGAAAGCAATGACAGACTGGATAGGGCTCCATCTGCCTGCCCTGGTGTGGAATACATGGCTCCAATTTTTTTTTCCAGAAGTAGCTTTATTTCTAGCTTCCAACTACCTCTTCAGTCTGTTAGGCTATTTTCTTGCTGTCAGTCCATAGGGCATTCAAATCTACTTTGGAGCAAGCTGTTCATCACCAATCCAGGGAACTGATGATGTTTCTTGAACAAAATTACTGTTACTCTCTATTTATGATACCTCCCCCCATATGTTTGATATTCACCTGGGTTTTTTTCTTCTCATTCTCCCAGCTTTCCTCCTAGGGACTCCTATGCAACCCAGATATCATATGCTATCTTTATAATGTTTTGCTTTATATTTACTACAAATTGCAGGCTCCTTATTGAAAGGAGAATCCATCATATCAAAAAACTGACCAGGATGAATAGCCTCAAAAATAACTAGCTTATATATAATTATACATATAGTGTAATACATATATAATACTTATATATAATAATACATACAGTATAATATAATAATAATCTGTAATATAGTGCTTTAAACTTTGCAAAGTACTCATGTAGGTCATTTGATTCTCACAGCAATTCTGTGAGGTAGGTACTATTATTATTCCCATTTTACAGATGAAGAAATGGGCAAAAAGAGAGAGTTGTCCCAGGTTACACAGCAAGTGTGTGTCTGAGATAGGATTTGAAATCAGGTCTTTCTGACTCCAACTCCAGCACTGTATCCACTATATCACTTAACTGTCCCTGCTTAAAGACTCCAACAACTCAATTCAATTTGATCTGATAAATGTGTATTGACTAACTGCCCTGTTTAGCATGCCAAAAATATTAAGGCATTTCTCTAGTACTATACTGTTTTCAAGTTGGAAAAGGAGTGGGGTGGGGTATGGAAAGCAAACATTTATTAAGCACAATTTTTTTCTTGGATTGACTTTTATTTGAGCATTTCACAATGATAGAAGCCACTTTGTCTTCAAAATAATCACAGTACGGGAAAAGTGTCAGTAAAGTTGCACAGAGGAGGCTGACCAGCTGAATCTTACTGCTTAAAATACACATATTCACATATTCACACACCCAACAAGTGACAATATACCAAACACACTTGTATACATGCAAACACACAGAAATATGCCTAACTGTGGCACCAAACCCAACTCATACCTGTTGTCCTCATTCACCAGGAAAACCAAGATCTCTACCTATGGGAGATAAGAGGAAGTGGGTCAGTTTAATAGGTTCAACCTCCTTCCCTCTTCCCCCATAACTCCCACTCTATCTTCAACTGACTCACCATTCAGAATGGAGAGGGCCCAGAAACCTTGACCATAATCTGGTCACTGTTGATTAATCAAGGCCAGTTTTACCGTTTGATTTTTTTTCTTACATCTCAGGGTTGGAGACATGAACAGTAAATTCTTGCTCTAGCGCCCTGCTATAATCTGAGGAGAAAAACCTAAGGAGACCACAGTGCATGCCAATGTCCTGTTTGACTGAAACACGATTCACTAAAACCTGCTCGCTATTCAGACATTTTACTGAGTTGCTTTGGGGAAAAAAAGATGAAAAGGAAATTGAGGACCTGTCATGGCTCTTTCATCTATATACTTGCTCAGTTGTGATCAAGCCCTTTCCAAGGGTGATAGGAGCTCCACCCAGAGGATTCTGCCAACTCTCCTGGCAATTCCATGTAAAGTCAGATACCTGGGCAACAACCATGCCAAGCTTGCTGTTGACAATCCAGTCTCAACCTCTACTCATTACTCAAGGCCTGCTTTCTGTCCTCATAGTCATCAGCACCACACCTTGGGGACTGTGAGCCAAGGACCAAGATCAGCAGGGGAGCTGCCAAACAATGCTTATGCAGACATATCTTAGAGCAGGATCCCACTCACTGGAAACGCAGACCTCCAGCGTTTAATGCAGCAATGTGCAAATTGCAGCAGAGTAGAATAAATCTCTCCATCTAGCACAGTTTCTTTGGCAAAAAACAGTGGACTGCCATTGAGGGCTCTGATGAACACCCCCAGGCATACAAGAATTGCCTAGGGATTTTGCTCACTAAACAAGTAAAAGCTTACAATAAATTCCTTTGGGAGAGCCAAAATTTGCCCCAAACATTTTGGTTAAGATGTGCACAATGGCTGCTTCAAAGTGCATTTACAAAAGCATGGGACTTTTGGTACCCATGGCTGACACACAATGAGACAGACACACACAAGTCATTCAAAAAGTCAGGATATTTTGATTTTCACCTTGTTCAAGATGGGTTTTGGTTTTATCAAATATAGTCAGGGGTGCTTGCTCATTCCCACAGCCTTTTTCCCACCTTTTTCCCCATAATGTTAATGATCTAATCTGAATATCATTTGAGAGCAAGGGTGAAAAAAGGCAAATCCTTCTTCACATGGACAAAACTGGGTCAGGAAATGTTAATTTCAGGCTTTGGTTTGCCTTATCTGCTCAGATTATTTTTAACAAAACTCTTTCAGTTTACCTGATGTCAAACCTCAGTAATAATGATCTGAGAGGTCAGTAGACCTCCCACTCCTTGAGAAGTTAATCACTCAGACCTGACATGGGCACTTGGCCACACATAGGTCAGGCTAGCACAGTACTGCCGATTAATAAAGAAAGAGGCGGAAAACAAACAATCCCAAACAATTCAGTTATTTCTTCCAAGTGGTCAACTTAAAAAAAAATGGATCAGGGTGCCTAAGTGGTGCAGTGAATAGAGCACCAGCCCTGGAAACAGGAGGCCCTGAGTTGAAATCCGACCTCAGACACTTAACATTTATTAGCCATGTGACCTTGGGAAAGTCACTTAATCCCAAAATGCCCTGCCTTCCCTCCTCCAGAAAAAAAAAAAAAAGTAAAAGAAAAGTGGATCTTGGTATCCAAGGGAAAATACTGCCTAAGGAACAGGCTGAAGGGCTGGGGTTGACCCTTCCCAGGGGCCTCTCAGCCTGCTTTATTCATTTCTTTGGCATATTAGTGAAGTATGAAGGCACAAAGGCCATGTGCTGGGGGAAAGCGAAGAAGAGGCAAATATGAGGTTGGAGGAAGGGATGTTAATCATCACCTTAGTAAAGGTGCTTACTAATAATGGAGGTGAGGTCCTTCTCTCCCTAAAGCAGATGCAAACCCCTCCACCCCACCACAGCACTCTCACATGTAACAGTTTACAGCTCCCTCCATGTCTTCCCAGCATTCCAAAAGTAACCTTTTCCTGGACCTTCCAATATCCCTAGGTTCTCTCTAGCTCAGGTGCAGCCATGATCCTCAGGGTCCTGAACCAGAAAGAGTCTTCCTGCATCCTGCCCCTTATTAAAAACTAACGCTTCTGGGGTAGCGGGTAGGTGGCACAGTGAGTAAAACGCTGGCCCCAGAGTCAGGAGGACCTGAGTTCGGTTCGGGCCTCAGACACTTAACACACACACACACACACACACACACACACACACACACACACACACACTCACTCACAAATAGCTGTGTAACCTTGGGCAAGTTACTTAATCCCAATTGCCCTCCAAAAGGCAAAAAAAAAAAAAACTCTAATGCTTCTGTTGCCTACTCAGGAACATTCATATTTTTAGCTTAGTTTGTATGTGGTTTTGTTTTGAAGAAAGAACACTAGCCGGACCCTTTCAAGATAATCTAGGAAAGAGGCTTCAACTTCTTCTCCCAAGGGTACACCTGGCACTGATCATTCATTTATGATGAATATTGATTGCATAAACCCCACATACATCCCAGACAACTGCTTTCCCCATTCCACATCCCCCCAATAACACAACCTTTACAAGCAGCGATCAAATTCCAGCTCTGTAACTACTGAAAACCTGGAAACAAGGTCCACATGGGGCCCAGGCCAGGGTGTTTTCTCTATAATTTTCCCAGTGGTAGAACCCTGCTGCCTATTTACTGACTGGGATGTAATGGAATGGAAACCAAAGAGCAGATCCTACTCCATCCCAAGAATAAAGGGTCCCATCCTGGCCCTTTGAACGACTTTTTCTAAATGCACACCACCTGACATTGGCAGGCAGGTGGGATGTGATTATAAAAAGCTCAGAAGGGAAGAGGAGGGGGAAGTAGAGCTCCTTACTCTCCTAATTCTTCCTTAGAATTGCACCCTCTCCCTCCCTCCATACTGGCTTCTGCAGGAGAGAGGCAATCCTACCTCCAGCTACATTTGGGCAAGAGAGGACAGAAGTACAAAAGAAGAAGAAGCAGCAGCACTTTCTTTACCAACCAATGAAAGGTTCTCCTCTTGGCTCACCCTCCCTTCCCCTCCCCCGGTGCTTTTCTGTGGAGGCTGGCCTGCTCCAGCTGGGTGAGCTGTCACTCTGTGGGTCAGGGGATTCTGGCTCATTGATCATATTCAACAAGAGGCATGTTGGCTAGTGGGACCAGGAGAAGTGACCCTGCTCCTGTGCTTGCCCCTCAGAAAGGTGGCAGAGAGCCTCTTCCTTCCCAGGAGGCCTCTCTCGGCAGCTATCACTGAAGTTCAGGGAGCTGTCCAGGGTATCATCAAGTTGCCCGGTTGAGTTCTTCAAGGTTGTCCTCATGGTGGCTGGTTGCAGACACACACCTCAATGCCAGAGTCTCTAATGAAGCTTTGGTGCCTCCCAGGTGTCTTGTCTTCACTATCAGGAAAGGCACTAATGTGTTTCAAGCTCAGCAACCCCTCCTTACACTCTCACCAGGAAAGACCTTGAGCTGCCTGGCTCCATGTCTGAGGTTTTGGTAGCCTCTCCATTCACCAGCAATGTGGAAGGCTCAGGATCCTCACTTTGAGCCTCACAACCCTGAGAGATGGGTGCTATTTTTATCCCCATTTAATAGTGAAGGAAATTTATTAAAAATTAAAACAACATTTAATTCCTATGTTTCAAATATAGTATCCTGAAATAGTTGGAGAGGTCATCTTAGTCTCAATAATGCTCAGATATTCTCTTTTCAACCATATCATTATCAATTAAAGATGACCTTGGTTTATGAGTAATAGACTAATATATTCCTATCCACTTCAGTCTCCATGGGTATCAACTTGTTCTTCTGTTTCCTCTCTCATTTGCAGCCCAGTCCTTTCTCTTTGAAATCATTGACTGACATTTTTTAAAGTGCTTTGACAAACTTAATATATTTTTTTTTGGTCTATAGCTATAATGGTAGTGCAGGAAATGTCCTCTGCCATTACAAATTGACTATATAGTACACAACTATATGGGGGATTGAGGAGGGGAAATAAATTTCAAATGTAGATCAGTTATAAAAATCTAATTAAGGGGCAGCTAGGTGGTGCAGTGAATAGAGCACTGACCCTGAAGTCAGGAGGACCTGAGTTCAAATCCAGCCTCAGACACAACACAAAAACTAGCTGTGTGACCTTGGGCAAGTTGCTTAACCCCAACTGCCCTCCTCCCCCCAAATCTAATTAAAATATATACATACTACATATATATGCTGATTAAAGTACTTATTAACTGACACATGTATATATAAGTATATATACTGTGTGTACATGTACCATATCAAAATACACATGTGTACATTGTATGTATATAAATGCACATACAGGGACATATACACCTGCATTATGTACACATAGCACACATGTGTATTAATAGGTAAGGATGTGTATTTATATATGTGTAGCAAATAGTATCTGTATATACATGTAGTGTGCATGTATGTATATACACATATACATATGTTTTATACACATGCAATCTTAACCCACATTCTAAACATCTCTTTAAAATTATAATTTCTCTGAAGATGGGGACTCTATATGATAGCTACCTTGACACCTGATACAATAATTTCCATGTTACTGCTACTGGATAAATGTCTATAGAAGGAGGTGGAAAATCAAAGTCCAGGGGCTAAATCTAGCCTGAGGCCTGCTGTTGTACAGCCCCACCCGCAACTAAAATGATTATTACACTTTTTAAAATATAAAAGAGACATAGTTTGTTGACCCTTGGTTGATAGAATTTTTAAAGAGTATTTGTCTATAAGGACTTATTAAACTTTACACACACACACACACACACACATACACACACACACTACACACACACACATACACACACACACTACACACACACACATACACACATACACACACACTACACACACACACACACACACACACACACACACACACCTCTTTTGTTCCTTGGAGATTGTGTGACTGAGGGCATGCACAGTGCAAAGGGCCCATACTTTGCATTCAAAACCAAGGCTATAGTGAAGTTACTCAATGCAACACAGACAAGACTTGCCAGAAACACCTTGGATTCATTATATACATTTGATTTTTAATTAATTTTTGGTTGTTGCATTTTTAAAAACCTCTTAAAATTGCCCAATTCCTCACAACCCCTTATGGAGTAGCAAACCAAGTTTAAGAAATGTTAGCTTTACATCAGCATTTCCCAAACTGATTTTTTTCTGAAAATACTAATAAAAATAAACTGAATTTGTATTGCCCATTATGGTTACAAATCACTTTACATGCACTGATTTACAGTTTATGAAAAAGAACTTCTTATTAAACCCTAATGCATGTGATCAAGTGAGGTATAAAATCCATCGAAGGCTGTAAAAATAGGACAATTAGCCATAGGACAATTGTTGTTCTTTTGTCCTTCATTCTCAAAGAGGACTATGACATCAGGGAGGCGATGCCACGACATCAGGGAGGCGATGCCATGACATCAGGGAGGTGATGCCATGACATCAGGGAGGTGATGCCATGACATGCTAGTGAATTGTTGGGCAATACCTGTATTGAGTGGTCATATAATAATCATACTTTAAGGGAACAAATTGGATAAATGATCATTAAAGGTCTTCTCCAGTGTTATCATCATGGACAGGGCATCTAATCAAGACATACTATACTGGTTACATGCAATGCTGTAAATATAACATTTGATGAAGGATTTTACTGATGTATAACTTTCAGAATGAAAAAGAAAATCAAAGATTAGTGAAAAAAATACCGTTTCATTTCACATTTCTTTCTTCTCTATTCACATAAGCTCCATCTAGATATTTATCAGTATTACATATCCAATTGTAATAATATAACAATCATCATCATCATATACATTAGGTGTGCTCAAAATTTTTGCATTGGGAGAAGACTTAATTATAAATTAAAATTCTTCAGTACTATTGCTGTATTTAAATTATTTCAATATTTGATGCTACTACTGCCAAAATAAGACTGTTTTTCACAAATCTTATATTCCATATTATTTTTATTATAAGTGTAGAAGTTCAAACAACTTAATAAATTTGATTATTTTATAATTTGGAGCAATATTAAATGACTTAGTTACCCTCTAGAGGCTACTTCACAACAATGTTCATTAATTTCCCCCTTATATAAATTAAGATTTCTGGAGATTGCTTCAATTTATCACATTTTTGCTTTAATAATTCAAAAAATTATTTTTAAGTCAACTAAGCAACAAGAATTTATTGAGCATTTACTACATCCTAGGTACTGGGTATAAGATGATTACATTAACAAAGATGGAGACAACATGTAACTAGATAGATATAAAAAGTGGATGGAAGACATTCTTAGAGAGGAAAGCAATAACAATTGAGGCTGAGGAGCAGGTGTTCAGGAAAGGCCTCCTGCAGAAGAAGAGATTTAAGGGGAGTCTTGAAGGAAGATGAATCTTGAAGATAAAAATGGAAGATAAAAACTAAAAGATAGAACTCGGTGACAGAAAAATCTCAGAAGGCAGAATTCTCAATGTGAAGAATAAAAGATATAGTGACATGTTTGATATATGGCAAATAGGGCAGTGTGGCAGGATCGTGGAAGGGGTAGAAGAGAGTAAAATACAAGAAGACTGGAAAAATAGGAAGATGCCAGATTAGTAAGAACTCTAAATGCCAAAAGATTTTATATTTGACCATAGAGGTTATATTTATATTTCATAATTACTTCATAATGAACACTTATAAAACATAATATATTCGCATTATCTATTAATTGCAATTTTTGTATTATATTGATTATATTATGCATATTATATATTCAAAAATATTTATTATGATTATATTTCTATAGTACCCTGGAGATGTCAAACTCACTGTTCCCTGGCTGCATGCACCAGCAAAACTCCCCAGTGCCCCAAAACCAAATTAAAATGAAGAAATGTTTAACAAAATAAATAAAAATACAATAAAACAAAGATAATGTTAATTTGTCATTTCCCAAGTCAATACGTGGCCAGCAGAGAACAGTTTCTATTTGAGTTTGACACCAATGTCCTAGAAGAACTACTAGAGCCTATTGAACAGGAGGGTCAGGGGTGAGGAACCTGCAGCCCCAAGACCACATGTGGCTTTCTAGGTTAAGTGTGGTCCTTTGGTTGAATCCATACTTCACAGAACAAATCCCCTTAATAAAAGGATTTGTTTTTGGACTCAAGCCATACACAAGGAACTGTAAGACCACATGTGGCCTTGAGGCCTCAGGTTAGCAATTAACATCTCTCATGTGAGGGCTTCTCAGCCTTTTTCAGAACTGCTCATCCACCCTTGGTATCCACTTGACGCACTCAACTCTTCTCTGTGGCTTCAGGAAGCAGTAGCATGCATGGCAGCCACATGCTGGTGAAACTTTCTAGGCAGAGAAGTTAAACCAGGTTGAGGGTAACCAGTAGGAATCAAGTCCAACAGTGAGTTAGGATAATAGCTACAGAAGGGCCGATGAGAACTGTTTGTTTCAATGGCCATGATGGCGGCTGAAGAAGGCACTATGCTGCACTTATAACTTGGTCAGACACTGAAGACACCAAGGTCATACACTGCATCCTAGGCCTCTCCAGTCATCTTGACTTTTTGTCTTGCCACTAGACATTGATGATTCTGGAAGAGAGAATGAGGTTGATAACTTTGTGCAACTCTGCCTCACTTAAATCTAATTCATTCACAAATCAAGACATCACCTCAATATATCATTGGTCCTCTTCAAAAAATGAAGGACAAACAACAGCATCACACCTTTATACTATTGCCATTTCTGTGGAAATAATGTTCTGTGGTTCAAGAACTTTGCTAGTCACTGAGGCTACAAAGATGAAAATGAAATTGCCCTGTCTCCCCAAAACTTACATTCTGCATGGGAATAAAATATAAATACGTGGAAGTATATAATATGAAGTAGAGTGAATACTGTGACAAAGGGGTGGGGGAAGGGTTGAATCAGGCAAGAGCTAGGAGGAAAGTTTAGGAGGGTTGAGAGTGCTGCAATTGAGCTTTTAGGGAAGGTCTCATAGAAGAGATGGGACCTGAGCAGGATCTTGAAGGAATATAAGGATTGTGAAAGATGGAGATGAGTGGGAAATGGAGTCCAGCCAATGCATAGCATGAAAGGGGTAGATGGAATGTAATATTTAAAAACAACACACACACTTCCTTTTCACTGAGACATAGGGTATGTGAAAATGAGTGATGCAAAATGAAACTGGGAAGATAAATTGGAGATAATTAATATCAAAGTTCTCTTTGTATAATTCTTTTTTTTTTTTTTGCCTTTTTGGAGGGCAATTGGAGTTAAGTAACTTGCCCAAGGTTACAAGCTAGTTTTATTGTGTGTGTGTGTGAGTGTTAAGTGTCTGAGGCCAGAACCGAACTCAGGTCCTCCTGACTCCGGGGCGGTGCTTTCCTCACTGCGCCACCTAGCCGCCCCCCTTTATATAATTCTTAAAAATAGTCTTAAGGATATGTGTTTTATTGTCAGAATCTTGGTTAATACCTTTGTTTCTTATTCAACTGTATTCAATTTTACCTAATTTATCTATAATGTGTATTGGAACAATAAACATGTAAAATTTTTAAAATGAGTATAAATAGACGTGGATAAATTTACACATATATTCTGTCAAAAGCAAAATCCACTAATCGGGGAAAAGAATAAGCATGTATTAGGCACCTAGTAAGTGTTAGACACTGTGCTAAGTGCTTTACAAATATTATCTCATTTGATCCTCCCAACAATTCTGAAGGTTGGTGCCATTATCATCATTTTACAATGGTAGAAACTGAGGTAGACAGGGGTTTAATGTCTTGCCTAAATTCACAAAGGTGGTAAATGTCTGAGGCTAGATTTGAACTCAGGTCTTCCTGATTCTAGTCCCCATGCTCTATCTTCTGTGCCATTTAGCTGCACCCTGAGTACCTTTGATTAAGTGTCATACATTATTGGGTGGGTTCACTAAATTATTCTGGACTAATAAGAAGCCAAAACATTTTTTACTTGCTTAAATTTTACTCACCTCTGATTGTTCTTCACATGGGCTGAATTCTGTTCATGGTGCATGACAAGAAAACAGCCAAGTGGAAAAGTCTGCTTCTTGCGTGTCTTTCATTAATTTTTTTCTTTGCAAAATCTCTTTGACTGCTTGGAAGAATAATAGAATTCTTTTGAACACATTGCCTAGCTGGTAGAGACAAAATACTTTACTTTTTAACTTTCCCGATGGATGCTGAGTACCAATCCAGTGCACTATACTGGGTGCAGATATAAAGATAATATACATGTCCTGGTTTGAAGGAGCTTGAAATCCAGAAGAAGAGTTTTTATTGTGTTCATATAAACACATACATAAAATTTAGACTCAAACATCTGTTATTTAAAGTAATAAAAACAATTAAAAATAAATCAACTTTGGATACTTTTAAAATAGAACAGCTTTATGGCCCTGGACAACTAATGATATTTTTCCTCAATGGAGTGTGAATACAATCAGCTTAAGACTATTGGTCTAACTAGCAGGAGATTACTAAAGAAATGTTAAAGGTCAGCAACATGTAGAATTAGGGCACATGACAATGGCTTGTGAGTCTTCCCTTTGAAGCCTAAAAGCTT
This sequence comes from Petaurus breviceps papuanus, assembly GCF_028583685.1. Classification (NCBI taxonomy): domain Eukaryota; kingdom Metazoa; phylum Chordata; class Mammalia; order Diprotodontia; family Petauridae; genus Petaurus; species Petaurus breviceps. Next base: position 42,353,674 of record NW_027186304.1, on the reverse strand, counting down.
GAGTTGAAGTTGAAAAGTGACACTGCATTTAAGTGGAGTCTGAAAATGCTCTTCCTCCATGTAGGGACATGACTAAAGAATAACTTTACTGAAATAAATCATTAAAGTTAGTCTAGTTTGTAGTTCATAAGGGAAGCAAAGCAACGAAAGCATGAGGGGTACTAGATTAAGTGATAGAACCGACTCATTCTACTTGTTGCCTCAGATTAAAATAAGAGGAAAAAAGGCAGCTGAGGAATAGCAAGAAGATCAAATGAAGTTATAAGATATTTACATTTTGGGTTAAATTTCTCAAGTCTGATGATTTAGAAGCTTAAAATACTGAATTTTTATTCTCTGCCTCTTCTAAATATATGGATCCTCTTGTACCAACACATATCATATGACATTGTTCTTTTGCTTGATCACACCATTAGTTTGAATGAGCCAGTAACCTGAATTTGTATTAAAACTGCTTATCTCATGATTTAATGCTTAGGGATACTTTGTTTATGAAAGTGAAAAAAAATTATTATTAATATGACATGCTTTTGCATACATATGTCTTCATGACTCTGCTTATTTATCCCATCAAATATTAGTTTAAAAGTATGGAATTTCAGTTTGATGCTTATGCAGAAGTTTAATAAAGTCAGACATTTATTAAGCACCTATCATATGAAGACACTGTAGTAAGTGCTGGGGACACAAAAGCAAAAACAAGTTCCTACTTTTTTTTGGAGGAGGGAAGGCAGGGCAATTGGGATTAAGTGACTTGCCCAAGGTCACACAGCTGGTAAATGTTAAGGGTCTGAGGTCAAATTTGAACTAAGCTCCTCCTGACTCCATGGCTGACACTCTATTCATTGTGCCACCTAGACACCCCTAAGTCCCTACTCTGAAGGAGTTCTCAGTCTTATGGGGGGGGGGACATGCAAGCAACTTTGTGTGGATCAGACATATGCAGGATAAATTGGAGATAATTTCAGAGGGAAAAGCTGAAGTTTAAAAAGGACTGGGAAAGGCGTCTTGCAGAAGACAGAATTTTAGATTAGACTTGAAGGAATCCAAGGAAGCCGGGAGGTGAAGATGGTAGGGAGAGAGTTCCAGAGAATGTAATAATCCAAGAGCAATCTTCAGTATTCCAAACACATCTATATTATTGATTCCAGGTCTGGATACCACATTTAAGAAGATATTATAGATATTTTCAGATAGTTGAAAATAATATTTGGAAGAGGGGATAGACATTGTGTGTAGCTTTAGAGGGCAAAATTGGCATCAAAAGATGGAAGATACAGGGATGCAAAGTTCAATTGAACATAAGGAGGAAATGTCTAACAATTAGAGTTGATCAAAATTGACATGAGATAAGATTCCTGCCACTGAACATATTCAAACAAAGGTTAGAAAATAATGCATTTGAGATTTTATAGAGAAGAGTCATGTTGGCTAGGAAATAGGACCAAATTACCTCTAAATTCCCTTCTGACGCTGATATTATTTTTCTTTTGTTAGTACTTTATCCAAAATAGATCTAAAATTGTCACAGGTACATTTTGGTCTATGAGTAATATTAGCTTGTTGAAGTCACTAATTCAACATTGCACTAGGAATTGGTGGAAATTTTTTAAAAATTGAGATGTCCTGGCCTTTGCCTTAATTAGGCAACCAGATGGCTGTACTTTATAGAGCACTGGATTTAAAATTAAGAAAGCTACACATAGTTCCAAGATAATTCAAATCTGAAACAAACTGGGAGAGTCACTTAAACAATGTCTACCTCAGCTTCCCCATATGTAAAATGGGATAATAGTACCTGCCTCACAAGGTTGTTGTGAGGTTCAAATAAGATATATATATATATATATATATATATATATATATATATATATATTTATATTTATACTTATATATATACACATACATGTATTTAAAACACTTTCCAAAGTCTAATGATATGTATGTATGTCATGTATGTATGTATGTATGTCATTATGATTTATTAATGGAGATTGTAGTTTTATGAAAAATGAACTAAATAGTTTAGCAAGGAGATAACAATCTATAAAACTAAATATAAAAAATAGTCAGTCAATAAACATGTAGTGCTGAGAATAGAAAGAAAGGTAAAGGACAATTCTTGCCTGAAGTTCAAATCCAATGGAAATGGGGAAGGCAAAGCAAGAAGCACTCATTAAATACCCACTAGCTACCGGGCACTTCACAAATGGTGTGTGTGTGTGTGTGTGTGTGTGTGTGTGTGTGTGTGTACACACATACAAATATATATTTATGTGCATAACAGATGACTAGATATATTACAGAGAAACAAAACAAAATACTACATGAAGTCCCAATGAGGTCCATTCTAAATAGTGTGCCATCAGGGAGTAGGTGGTAGTTGAGTTTAGCTTTAAGAAATGGATGGGATAGCGGAGTCGGAGAACATTTCACATCCAGAAAAGAGTTAAAAATAGATCGAAACGGGACTGCTGCAGACAGAGCCAAGGTGGTAAAGCAGGGAAACATTCATGCAATGTCTCCAAATATTTTTAAAATTATTTTTCAAATCAAATGTGGAGTTGGAGAGTCAGCAACAGGTCAGGGTGAAATATTCTTCTAGCCCAAGACAATTTAGGAGATTGGAAGGAGAGATCTATGAGCCAGGAATGGAGGCTGACCTGGAGCTCACATGGATACAACACCAGAGGTGGGACTAGGTGGTGACAACCAAAGGAACAGTGAATTCAGGAGGTTTCAAACAAAAGATGGCAAGGTGACCTGGCGACTTGTCAGAAAGAGCTTACGAGGGATTCCTATGCTAGCCCCAGATGCAGAACTGAAAGCTATTCAGTAACTCCATTGTGTACACCTGCTTCTAAGGTAAAGAGGATCACTTACAGTAACAAAAATAAAAAGATTAAGGGCCTTAAAGAACAGCATCCCTTGTGAATCAAAAGGCAGCAGGAGCCCTGGGGAGCAGTATAGCTTCAAGTTCCATGGGAACATGTATCCTGGGGAGCAATATCAATTGCAATCCCAGGAAATCAGGAGACATTCCTGGTTAAGGATTAGAGCCCAGTTCAGAGGAGCAATAACCACACCTCTCCCCATATTCCATCACATTAAAATCACCAAAAACTTCTAAAAGCCAAGAACTAGTTTTAAAAAGAGCAATGCAGAAAAGTCTGAAGCTTTGGACAGCTCTCCTGAATTCTAGTAACAGAGCCTAATTTTAAAATGAAGTTCAAAGTAAAGGAATAGTCTGGAAAATGAACAAATTATTAAAAAGAACCTGACAATAAAATGCTACTAAGAAAACAAGGAAGATCAGGGCACAAACTCAGAATAAGACAGGGATTTCAAAACAGATACAAGCACAGCCATAAAGAAAAAAGTAGGAATTGAACACAAGCCCAACAAGAATTCCCAAAGGGCTTAAAATTATTTTCAAAATCAAATGAGAGTGGTAGAAGAAAAATTACTTAATGAAATGAGAGCAAGGGAAGAAAATTATGAAAAAAATTAAAATTAATACCTTGGGAAAAGAGTGGAAAAAATAAGAAGATAACACCTCGAAAAACAGAAATGGACAAATGGAAAAAGAGGTACAAAATGGTACTGATGAAGTAGCCCCTTAAAACCAGAACTGACAAAATGGGGGAAAAAATGAGTTACAAAGGCTTAATAAAGAAAGTAATTCCTTAAAAATTAGAATGAGGCAAGTGGAAGCTAATGACTTTATGGACCTCAAGAAACAGTAAAACAAAGTAAAAGGAAAAGAAAAAATAGGCAAAAATGTGAAATATCTCATCAGAAAAACAACTGACCTGGAAAATAGATCCAGGAATGATAATTTAAGAATTATTGGACTACCTGAAAGGTACAATAAAAAAATCTAGACGTCATACATGAAGCAAGCACACAGTCCTGCTTCACTCCACTAGTGACTGGCAAAGTTCAAGAGCATTGTCTGTTTTCCAGAACCTGAGGAAGCACACCATCATGAAACTGACATACAATACTGATGAACTTCCTGAGGTAACCAAAATTTGACATGATTTTCCACAAGCCCTCATGACTGACAATATCAAAAGCCTTCCTTAGATCAATAAATTCAAATGCAGAATGGCATTCAAAACCTCTTTTTCACTTGGAAGTTTGGCTAGGGAGGAATTGACTTCAGCCTGAGTTATGTGGTCAACATCTTCACCATTGATTGATGATGGTCTGTTGAGGGAGCATCATGGAAGTGTTCAGCCCATCTCTCTAGGATCATGTCCTTATCACTAATTAATATGACTCTATCAGCATTGAGTAGTTGAGCTGCACCATATGTCTTTGGCCCACAAATAGTCTTCAGGGCATCATAAAAATGATTTGGATGGTTCCTTTGAGCATAAAGCTGAATTTCATCTACCTTCATACTGAGCCAAGAATCCTGCAACTCTCTAAGCTTCACTTGTACTTTATTTTCAATGGAGTTAAATGCTGTCTTCTTAGAGATGGATGAACTGTGCTGCTGGTAAAGCCCGTGGAGTTCTCATTTTTCATTTAGCAGCTTCTGAATTTCTCCATTATTTTTGTCAAATCAATCTTGATATTTGCAAATATTCTGGGATGAATAAATGCAGTGCTATACACCAAATCTCTGAAAGCTGCCTGCTCCTTTTCTGCTCCACTGCTGTCAACCATATGTTGGCTCAGCTTTCCCTCCAAGTTAGCAACAAACTGTTGAAGCTTTATGTAAGGGGTTTCCAGCAGAATTTGCCATGTATATAAACTATTGTCATGGATTATGCTTCGAAGAAGCACCAGATTATATGTATCTGAGGCAAACATTTCATATTCTTTTCAGGACTCTGAATACCCAGTGTGACTACACATTTGATTAGACAATGTTAAAGCAGAAAGCCACCCAGCAGGCAGTCTCTTCCAGTGGGCAAGGTCAGCAGGCCCAAACTCCCACAGGCAAGCAAACTGACAAAACCAAGAGTAACATGAAGAGGAATGGATGAAGCAGAACAGATGATCAGAACAGGACTTGTGACTCCCCAAATGTAGGCATTTTAGTTCATATGTATATGTATCAGTGCTTGTGGGCAACCATTTACTTGATGTAAAGAACTTAATTTCAGTATAAACTGACTCCAGTCAGCATTGGTGATGCTACATCCTGAGTTGTAGTCACTGTAATTGTGAATATTAACTAAGATAGTGAAACATGGTGTCCAGTTTTCTATTGCATTTTTTCAAGTGGAAAAGTTAACTAAATGGCTGATATACAAATGGTGGAGAAATTGTGCATATGACAATTTTTTGCTACCTTTTATTTTAAACTACACTGCTTTGAAATCTGGTTTAAGGAAGAACAGCATGAACAGTTTTCAATCACAGTTGTGATAATTATAAATGTCCACAATTGTGCACTTAGATTTTTTTCCCCTTCCTAGGGTTTAAAAGTTGTAAACTTACACATTCTTAAAATCGTTGACTTCTGTGTGCAAGTCATGACAAGCTGACGTGGCAGCAGCCAAAGATTTATTTTTTAAAGCATATGAAAGACTCTGCCTGCTTACTGTGCTAGATTTAACAGCATCTAAAAGTGAAGACTTAACAAAAACTTAGTGACTACTAGATTATCTTTAGGACTCTTCATTAACTCTATATATTCATTACAGAAATTTAGTTAACATCTTACAACTAAACCTGTATGTAAGTTGCTTAGATCAAAGTAATCACTGTAAACATCTATATGATCTGGGATTTTGTTTTTATTTTGAAATGGGAGCTTTTTAGTTTACAACTTCATTAAAAACAAAAAAAAATGTTTTTGTAAATTTTTTAAAGAAATGGCTTGCTAATTCACTGATAGAATCAACATCTCCCCAATTTTTAAATAGACTACTGGATACCCATTGTTAGTGAGTCATATTCCTTTGCAAATCATTTTAGATTTAGTGTCACACTGTTTTTTAAATAAATTTTGTATTTTTTTTACTCACGGGATAAGGCATTCTTGATTTTTTTTAAGTTCTTGCATCAATGCCTGGTAGTGCAACTGCAGAACTGGTATTGGTAGCTCTAGTGTTGCCATTGACTAAATAGCTGGACTGATTTGTATTGTTCCTTTTGAAAATAAGAATGGAAGTGTTAAAGGGTTTTGCAGATGAGGGAGACTTTCTTTCAAATTCTTGTAAAGTGGCTATGACCAGATTATTTCTTGTTCTTAGATTGTCTCACACTATGGTGTTCTCATGATTAAAATCTCCAGCCCTCTAAGGTGGCCTGTTTGTGCGTTTTCTTTTTCTCTTTATCTCTGTCCCAGTGGGAAAAAAATACTATGATTGTTGGTAATCCTTTAAACAGTGTAATTTATTCATCTCTGGCATGTCAGAATAATTTTTTTTACAGTTGACTGGAAACTAAATAATCTAATACTAAAAAAACAGAGTGGGTCAGGGGCAGCTAGGTGGCACAGTGAATAGAACACCAGCTCTGGAGTCAGGAGGAAGGGAGTTCAAATCAAGCCTCAGACCCCTGCAACTTACTAGCTGTGTGACCTTGGGCAAGTCACAATTACCTTGCCATCCCCCCTCCAAAAAACAAAACAAAACAAAATGACTGGGTCAAAGAATAAATCATTGAAGCAGTCAACTAATTAATTAAAGAGAATGATAAACAAAAGACAGTATACCAAAATTTGTGGGATACAGCCAAAGCTCTACTTGGGAAAAATTTATATCCCTGAATTCATACATCAATAAAAGAAAAAATGAGCAAATCAATGAATTGGGCATAAAACTAAAAAAAACTTAGAAAAAAAGAATAAATTAAAAATTCCCAATTAAACATCAAAATGGATATCCTAGAAATCTAAGGAGACAATAGAATTGAAAGTAAAAAAAATCAATAAATGAAACTGAGAGCTGCTTTTTATTTTAAAAATAACAATAAGACAGGTAAACCATTGATTAATTTGATTTTAAAAAGAAAGATGAAAACCAAATTATGAGTATAAAAATGAAAAAGGTGAATGCACCCAATGAAAATGAAATTAAAGCAATTATTAGGAATTGTTTTGTCCAAACATATGCTAATAAAACTGAATTGTGAAATGGATGAGTATTTACCAAAAAATATAAATTGACTAATTAACAGAAAAGGAAATAGGATACTTAACCTCATCTTCAAGAAAGAAATTGGATAAGCTAGCTATAAATGAACTCCCTAAATAAAAATCGCCAGAACCAGATGGATTTATAGTTGAACTCCAGCAAACATTAAAGGAACAATTAATCCCAATACTAAATAAACTATTTGAAAAAATAGGTGAAAAAGGAGTATTACTAAATTTCTTTTATGACACAAATATGGTGCTTATATCTAAACGAGGGAGAGTTAAAAAAGAGAAAGAAAATTATAGGCCAATTTCCCTAATGAATATTAATGTAAAAATTTTAAATGAAATGCTATCAAGGAAATTATAACATACCACAAAGATTATTCACTATAACCAGGTGGTATTTGCTCTAGAAAGGAGGACTGACTCAATATTATGAATAAGCATAGTTGACATGTTAGTAATAAAAACAACAAAAATGATATAACTATTTCAATAGATGCAGAAAAAGCTTTTAATAAAAGCTTTTGACTATACCCATTCCTCTTAAAAGCTATGTAAAGCATAGGAATCAATGGAGTCTTTCTTGAAATGATAAGTAGTATTTATCTAAAACCAAGAGCAAGCATTATCCAAAATAAGGATAAACTTGAAGCCTTCCCCAAAAGAAAAGGGTACAGCAAGGATGACCATTATTGCCACTATTATTCAATATTATATTTAAAATGCTAGTTATAGCAATAAGAGAAGAAAAATAAATTGTAGGAATAAAAATAGTCAATAAGAAAACAAAATTGTTGTGGGGCTGCTAGGTGGCACAGCGAATAGAGCATTGGTCCTGGAGTCAGGAGGACCTGTTCAAATCCAGCCTTAACACTTAACACTTACTAGCCATCTGACCTTGGGCAAGACACAACCCCAATTGCCCTGCCCTCTCCCCTCCAAAAAGCGCAAAAAAAAAAAAAATGTAATTCTTTGTAAATGATATGATGGCATACATTGAGAAAAAAACATGCAAAACTAGTTGAAACAATTAACAGCTTTAGCAAAGTTGTAAATTAAACCCACATAAAGCATCAGTATGTGTATATACTAACAAAACCCAGCAGGAAGAGATAGAAAGGGAATTTCCAATTAAAATAACTGCAGATAATAGAAAATACTTGGAAGTCTACCTATCAAGACAAACCCAAGGACTATTTTTACACAATTACAAATCATTTTTCAAACAAATAAAGACATATCTAAACAACTAGAGAGATATTCATTGCTCATTGGTAAGCCAAGCCAATACAATGAAAATGATTATTCTACCTAAGTCAATTTACTTATTCAGTGCCATAACATTCAGATTACCAAATAATTATCTTATCGATCTAGAAAAAATAATAAATTCATCTAGAAGAACAAAAAGTCATGAATATCAAGGGAATCAGTGAAAAAATGTAAAGTAAGGTAGCTCAACAGTACCCAGATTCAAACTATATTATAAAGTGATTACCACCAAAATAATCTAGTATTGGGTAAGAGAATGGTAGATCAGTGGTACACATTAGTTATACAACAAACAGTAATAAGTGACTATAGTGGCCTAGTGTGTAATAACCCAAATATTCAAGCTTTTGGAGTAAAAAGTCACCATTTGACAAAAATTACTGGAAAACTGGAAAGCAATTTGGAAGAAACTAATCAAAGATCAACATTTCACAACATATACCAAAATAAGGTCAAAGTAGATTAATGATTTAGACATAATGTATGATATAAGTAAATTAGGGAAGCATGGGAAAATGCTCATGTTAGTTCTATGCATAAAGAAATATGGGCAAATAGGCTCACAGGAAGCAAAATGTATAATTTTGATGACATTAAATTAAAAGGTTTTCACACAAACAAAATAATGTAGCCAAAATTAGATGAAAAACAAAACTGGGAGGGAAATTGCACAGCAAGTTTCTCTGATATACAGGCCTCACTTCTCAAATATATAGAACCAAATTTATAAAAATGTAAGCCACTCCCCAATTGATAAATGGTCAAGAATATGAAGAGGTAGTTTTCTCTTAAGAACATATCTACGTGTGTGTAGATAGACAGACTAACCATTATATAATATAATGTAAATATATCACATAATTGTATAATGTATCTATCCTAAATATGTGTGTATATGTATATACACACAAATTGTGTATATATACACAAATGTGTATATATACATATATATACACATATGTATTTAGGATTCATCTTCATATCAGTGGCAGATAAAGCCATGGGAAGTAAATGAGATTGCCAGGGAAAAGGGTATACAAAAAGAAAAGGGCAGAAATGGATGATTGGTAACATCAAACATGGCAGAGAAGCTTTGGAGGATAATAACTAAAATAAAAGGATGTGGTGATTAATACAACCTTAGTGATGTTTCAGGGAGCAATTTCAGTGTAGTCATGGGAATAGAAACCAAATTAACAAGAGTATGGCTCATATGGAAATAGAAGCATTAGGTGTGGACAACTTTTTAAGAAGTAGGAAAGGAGAGGAGAGGAGAGAGGTGAGATGGTAACTAAAAGGAGCAGAATGGGTGAGGGAAGTTCTTTTTGACCTGAATGGACTTGATCTTGATCATGCAGAGGAGTCAATGATTTAGGAAACATTGATGAAAAAAGAGGGAAAGAGAATTAATGATTGCTGTAGCAAGGCCTTAGAAAGCCCTGAATGGATTGGAATAAAGGATAGAGGTATTAGGTTTAATGAACAGTAAGGATATCTCTACTTCTGTGACAAGGAAAAAAATATGAAGCAGTGAATGATGCAAATGATGAATGCTGAAAAAATCTAAGTAACAGAAGAAGGGAGTTGAAGGAGTACTTTATTAGATAGGGTCATCTGCCTATTTATGTAGGGAAGTGTGATATAGTTGGAGGCTGAAGAAAAGACAAAAGGGTTTAGAACATTCACTTTGGGAGATGAAAAGAAAATTTATGTGACATCTGCCCCTCTCTTTTTTTGGAGAGCTTAGCCTACTATGCTAAATGATCATATGTCTGCTTTCATGCTATAATTTATAGCTATTTTCTATAGATCACTACTTCTCTGTATCGCTTCTCTAAGTGGTGAGAGGAAGTATAAAACAGTTTCTAAAGCTGTAGTTTAAAGACCTAAACTTGAATCCAAGCTCTACTACACATTGCATGACCTGGGAAAAATCATCTAGTCTCTCTCAGTTTCCTTATCTGCAAAATTAAGTGATTGGACTAGATGACTTCTAAAGTCTTTTTCATCTGTATATCATATAAGCCTCAATTCTTTCCTCATAATTAAAAGGATAGTATAGGGCATGTATCTGTTCAATAGAATAGTAAATCATTTTAAGAACAATTATATGTGTGTGTATATGTGTATATATAAAATACACATATAAAATTTTAATTATAGGTTCTAAAGAAGAAACTATGAAGAATAAGAATTTTGCTTCATTTTCTATAATGGTACATTTCAAATTTGAACTTGACCTTAACTCCTTCATCTGTTGTGCTCCTACCTTAGCTGATATGCATTATAGGTAAATATGTTGCTGTATAGAAAAGAAATTTCTATAAACTCCTCTAAGTCAACTGAAAAATCTTTAAGTTTAGTCTTCAGTGCCCTGCTTTCTTTTTTATCAGTCTTTTTCTCCTTCTCTTTTTTTCTCCTCCCTCTCCTTCTCCATGTTCCACCCATAGCCACTCAGTGACCTATATTGTCTCCTAGATTCACAGAAAGCCACACTTGAGTTTTCTACTCCATTCTGCTCACTCCTGGAAGACCCATTCTCAGCTAGCTATGACAAAAGAAAACCATATGATTAACTAAGGATGAGCTATTGATGAATGATAATGACTGGATACCTGTAATACATTTTATGTCTTAAGCAGAATGAAGGAATTTCTAATGTCAGATTTGTTGACAATATGGTGAATTCATTAAAAAAGAAAAAAAAAGTTGCTTCCCCCGTAATCATCATACCTAAGAGGTGATTCTTTATTCTATGTATGCCCTAAGGCAATCTCTATGTCCAGAAAGGATCCATTTCTTTGTAAGACCCATCTCCCTTTATAACCACCATAACTCATTTGATTTCCTCAAAAAACTCTTTGTCCAATAACTGATGATATAGGAAAGAGATTGTAATCAATTCTCCAGCAAAGAACAACCACATCAAAAACTTGATTTCTGTCATAAGGATTGACAATCCAATTTTTCCTATGTGTTACAAAGAAGGGGAAGATTGTTTTGTTTAGACTATTTGCCCAAACTTTACTGTATTACAAAATACTTTACAGATTTTTTTTTCCTTCTGCATAATAGCTATCTAAGAAAATCTCCTCTTGGCTTTTCCATTTCATTTCTGAGAAATCACCAAGTCAGAGAAACCAATAGAGTGAGGATTAGAACTATTTGCTTTAAATTCTGCTTTAACTTTCTCATTCTCCTAGCCCAAACTATGTCTCAAGAGAATGAAGCAGGGGCAGGAGCAGACCCATTTTCTCTGTTGTTGATATATTTGTATAGATACTTATAGAATAAAATTAATAGAGTGAAAATTCAGGTATAGAAGCTTTGCATGGAATGGTCATTAAAATTACTGCAATCAAAATATTTTAGTAGCAAAAAACAACTGGAAACTAAGGTGATACCCATGTATTAGGAAATAGCTAAACAAGTTGTTATATGAATGTCATGGAGTATTATTGATACACTAGAAATGAATAGACAAAAACTAGGAAGACCTGTATGAATTAACATAGATTGAGGTGAGCAGAATCAGGAGAGCAACTTAAATAATGACAGCATTATAAAGAAAAACAACTTTGAAAGACCTGAGAACTAAGATCATTCTATAGCAAACTGGGTTCCAGAGTATTGGTGATGGAGTAAGATACCTGCTTCCTGACAGAGGTGATGACCCTGGAATGCAGAATATGAGACAAACTTTCCAGCACTTGCCCAGCCAGAATCTGCTTCCATTTGCTGTGCATAGTTGGTATAACTTTTTTCTTTTTTTTCCTTTTTTATTAAATTGGGAAGGTATCGTAGAGTGAGAAACAAATGCCTCTCAGTTGAAAAAAATAAAACAGTAAGATTTATTTTATTATAGGGTGTTTTAATCTGTTTGGTGTCATGGATCCCTCTCTGTCTGGTGCAGCCTAAAGATCCCTTTTCAGAATAAAGTGTGAAGTGCATGAATAAAATACATAATATTACAAAGGAAATTTAATATATTCAGGTATATATATATATCAAAATGTTTTTTAAGTTGATGGATCCTTCTTTGAACTCCTGCAGTATATTAAAAACCCAAGGCAAGAGAGTTGTCTTCATCTATTTCCTCCCATCCCATCCACTCATGATTACAAAAGACTCATCTCTGCTTTTAACCAAACAAAGAAAACAAGACTTCCCTTCCCCCTCCTAAGCCAAGAGTTTTCCCTCCCTGAAAAAAGATAAGCTGGATGTCTTGACCTCTGTCAAAGGTGCCAAATGCTGCAGGCCTCCTGTCTGGAACCAAGTCTGATTATGAAGCATGATATAGATAGTCAAACCCACTAGGGTAAGTGGGGTACAACCTTAAGGTAAGGGAAACTTGTCAGGATTCATTTTTTTTAATTCAGCAGAAACTGTTGTCAGACAAATGAAGCTACAGTTATAAACTGATTTAGATAAAATGTGATAGGAGTCAAGCAGTTGAAATTGGTACCAACTGTACTCTGACAAGAGAAGAAGCAACTTGCACACATGTGCACACGCTCCCACTGAATAAACAACCTGTCATGGGAAAGTTGGGACTCTGTGGTGACATAAAATAGAAATCTCAGCTGTGTTATTAAGAGGCTTTACATATTTTCCAGCTGCTACCATAACTATTTTCTAGGTTTAAAAGAGCAGAGATCACATTGCAAATAAACTGACCCTCAGCATAATATTAAGCAACGCTGCACCTTTAGAGAATGACCAAATGCTACCTTCAGCCATCAAGAGTCAACAATTAAGGCATTTACTAGAGCAGCAAAAACAGCAAACTACCAACAAACTCCTCACTGTGACCTAGATGCTACTTATGAGAAATGTGTGTGTATATGTATACATATATGCAAATATACATGTGTGTATGTATAGTGTATGTGGATATGTATAGAATATAGACAAACATGTATGTGTATATACATATATGATGTGCAGAAAGATAGATATGTATATAATGTGTGTATGTGTGTATGCATGTTAAAATGTGTAAAATATACTTGCTAAATGACTCCCTGCTCCCAAATGACCTGAAATCTGTCCAAGTATGTGTACCTATGCTCAATATGCAATTTACCAACTTTTGTGTGCTTTCTTTATATTCTTTATAAATCTTGCTGGAAAGTGAGATGATCTGGAAACATTACTGTCATCTAATGCATTAAACTTGGAGGCGATTCTAGACTTCTAACCTTAGAATACAATTACACATTGGCATTTTAAGATTTGTCAGACAACCTTTTGGTATATTCACAAATTCATGACAGAATAGTTAGATTTTGTGAGCATAGCAAATATAAAAATAGAGTAATTAAACAAAACATGATTAAACAAACTTTTTTAAATGATATTTTGGTTAAAAAAAACTTGGGGGAAGGTTTTAAAAGACATTTATCTTTTAAAAGATAACTTAGACAAAAGTATAAAATCATAGAATAATTTTTCATATTTATATTTGATAATAAATTATGTATTACAGAAATGAACATTGATTGTAACAATGTAAGGCACTGTGCTAGGTGCTCAAGAGAGAAAAAAATATATATGTATGATTGTCTCTGCTCCCTCAGAATTTACAATTTAGTTGAGGAGAAACATATTTAATATTATATCATATCATGTCATGTCATGTCATATTATATCATATGATGTCATATTATGTTATATTGTGTTGTATTATATCTATCGTATTGTATTGTATTGTATTGTGTTGTGTTGTCTGTTGCATTATGTTACATGTCATTACATAACATTACATTATTATATTTACATAATACATGGTATTCACTAAATCACATTGACTTCAGAGTCAAAGAAGACCTGGATTCCAGTCCTGCCTCTGATACATGTGGACTATGTGACCCTGCGGAACTCATTTAAACTCTTAATGTCTCACAAGACTCACCATAGTATGCAAAAAAAAAAAAAATAGACAAATTTTCATCAATAGAGGAAATTTCTCACCTGGAGCTCCCTAAATTGATGAAATCACAGGTTTGATTTTTTTTTTAATCGTGAATACAAACATATAAAATAGCCAGTGTATGATATTCATAATAAATACTAATGCAATTGAAAGGGGGGAGGTCACAGATCATTATAGGCTGATATAATCAAGAGATGTATAATGTCAAATATAAGGCAAGAGCTGAGCCTTGAAGGAAAGCTAAAATTTGACTAGGCAAAAGGTATCTAACAGGCATAGCCTATGTCTGTTCAGAAAATTATGAGTAGAACAGCTTGGCTGAGTCAGAAGGTACATGTAAGGATGTGGTAAGTAGGAGATGATTGAAGAATTAGGTCCCAAATCGTGAAGTGTTTTAAAAGCTGGACTAATAAGTTTTTTTTTTCCTTTGTCTTAGATGTAACTGAAGTTTTTAATTGCTTTGTTTGATTTTATGAGATGAAAGAAAAGTGATGTGAGCAAAGAGAAGTTTTAGGAAGATTTATTTACCTGGCAACAATGTCTAGGATAGAGTGACAGGGTAGTCTGAGAACAGGAATACTACTGAGAGAGTTTGGGGCTATACAAGGAGAGTATCTGTATTAACAGATAAAGAAAAAAATTGTGCCTGAGATATATTTTTATTTGACCTGTTAGTTCTTTCTTAAGTGTGAATTTATTGGCAAGACAAATCTTAATCAAGTACCCTTTGGTAACCTCAAAGGCTGTAACCACATTGAGGCCCTGCAACCAGTTCAGCAATTCTTCATTTCTGCAATTGATTTCCTACCTCATTCTCCACTGAGGCTAACTATGCCAAACTTTAGTCTTTTTTGAAGCCTCCAACCTCAAATCCAATCCCCACATTTAAGGTAGATGACTTAAACTCTGAATGTATGGAGAAGTTGAGGCCATCAATGAATTATTCTCTCAATTCCCTTAAATCGTCTCCCATGTTAAGAATCTTGATGTTATCTTTGACTCTTTTCTCTCCTTATTCAATTAGTGATTGACTCTTTTTAGTTTTACCTTTACAATGTCTCTAGATCATTTTCCTCCTCTATTTTCCTACTGCCGATCTACCCAGTGTAGACCCTTATTACTATCCATTTAGATGATTACACTAGCCTCTGTATTGATCTTATTGTCTCAATTCTCCTCCTCCAACCTTTTTTTCTCAGAATCATAGTCATTTAAGGTTAAAAGAGACCTTAGAAAATAACTAATTTTAACCTTCACATATGATAGAAACGGAAATTGAGATACAGAGAGGTGAGGTGATTTGTCTAGTTATATGATTAGTAAGTATTGTAAGTGGGACACATCCAAATTCAGTGCTCAATGCTCTTTCTGCTCTACTAAAGTAAAATTCCTTATCCTGACATTATGTTTGCCCTGGGCATCGCTCAACTTTTAAAGACATCACATATTGCTCATATTATCCTCCTTGACCTTAATCATATTTCAGCAAAACTAAATTCTTGTCCATTTTCTTCACTTTCTGGTTCTATAGCTTTGCTCAAGCTATTCCCTACCCTTCTAATATCATCCATTCTTTGTTGAATTCTACCTATATTTTAAAACCCAGTTAAAATCTCACTTCTTCCATGATTTGAATCTTGCACTCACTTATTATGTACTATTTTGCATGATAGTTACTCTTAAATGTATAGTTCCTAATAATAACTTTTTATAACCTAAACTCCACGAAGGCAAGGATCACGTCTTCATTTGTATCTCTTCTAGTACCGGGGACAGTTCTCTATACAAAGTAGGTGTTTAATAACTATTTGTTGGATTGAATAATAATTACTAAAATCACCTTTAAAGGTGAAATAGTGCATGTACAATAAGTTTTTGGGGGAAAATATTCCCAATATTTTTTATTTTATTTATATATGTATAAAATCTAAGGAAACATAAATTTTGTAGATTAACTTGTAAATGATCAATTAAACTGAGTAGCAGTGATCTCATTGATCCATTTTTAAGTATTTGAAAACATAAAATTTCCATTTTCATTTAAGTATTATTTTATGCTTTTGACCAAGGGGAAAATAACGGAAGCTATAACAAGCATGACATTTCATTTTATTCATTATATACCTGTCATGAATGTAATTATATAAGGACATCAGTTACCATAATCCTCCATTTCTGACTGATAGTAAAAGTAGTCAGAAACTAGAACATCAATATTAAGAGCTATTGCTCACTATTTTATGGGAGACGAAAATAAATTACCATATTTGCAAAATCCACAGGGAATAAATTCTAAAACTTGAAAGGGAATAGTTATCAACTGTTTTCCCTGAGGATATATGCAGTTTCCAGGAATCAAGAGGTTGTTGCTGAGACAACAACCTAGTCACAATGAAAACAAGTAGATCAGGCAACTACTTGGGTTTGGCCAGCTCTGATAAGAGCAGTAGCAGATTGAGAGTGCTAAAACATCAAAGAAAAAGTAATTGCCATTAAAAGGAAATACCAGAGAGGAAGAGACTTTAATTAATTATCTCTTTCAGGTTTGTGACATTGGTTTGTCTTTCCAAAGCTAGAACCACCCATCTAAAAAAGTACAAAATTCAAGTGATCCAGTTTTTGATCTTTGCAATACCAACAAAGCCTGATGGTTAGCCCAAAATTCTAGGAGTTTAGTGTTGTAGAATACCAAAGAAAGTCATTACAATTTTTTGTCATTTTCTCCTATAAAATTTAGAAAGTACAATATTTGTAAATTCATCAGAACATTGAATAATTACACTCCTAGAGTGCCTGGGAATATGACCCAAGAGTAAAGTAGCCTATTTCTACTAAAGCAAAGTTGAGAGTTTACAGTGATGCTATGATGTCCCAAAGTTGAAAATCATTATAAAAGACTAACTGCTTGTATAATCTGTTTCCAGATAGTTTCCAAAATACATTTTCACATGACATATCATCACACTTTTTTGAATGCTTAATTTGTAAACTTTTAAAATATTTTTAATCTTTGAAAAATATTCAAAGAGAGTATAACAAATGTGCCCATTCTGTCATATAAGTAGCCTTGTACTTTTCCCAACCACCCAACTGTGACTACATGGAGTAGGTACTTAGTAAGGTGTTTTTTTTTCCTTTGAGTGATTGAATGAATTCATAAACCAGCTGTTCATAATGAGAAATTTTCATTTCTGCCCAAATCGGTCATGAAATGGATTTTAAGTTATTTATACTATCAATTCTCATTTTAAAAATTGAATTCTTAAGAATGATATGCCCTTTCAATTGACTGAATTTAGATTTCTGTTGGTGACTATATCAAAGTAAAATTAAGGTTCAATTAAAGAGGGAATCATTTCGGTTCATCAAATTTTAGGCATACTCCTTAATTTTTACAATTTAATGCATTTTGGTTATATTGATGCCATTTAAACAAGGTCAAAAATGACCCTCACAGCTATTTTATTATCAGGCCATATTGAATAATCATAGAAATAAAGTGCATATATTGTGCAAATTTCATTAACACAGATTCCATCTTGCTATAATTAAACTCTGAATAGATGAAGCATAACATCCAGCTTAATCCTGAAATAGGAGAAAGCAGAAGTATTCAGTGTGATCAAACAACAGGTTTAAGTTAAAGAAAGACCAGTCCCAAGGCAAATATGTTTCTGAAAATTGTGAGTGATTGGTTTTTACCATGTGCTAGTCAAATATTTTCATTCTATAATGGTCCTTCTACATTTGGTCAATCAAGCACATTAAGTACTACATATAAAAATGAAAATCTTAAAAGGAAAGAGCATAATTGTTACTGTTGTTTCTCTCTTTTGAAGTTTTATTGATGAGTTTTGTTTATACATCACAGTTACCTTTCTCTTAAGTTTGTGGAATCTGACCTCTCCTGCTGAAGACTTTTGTTGAGATAGAGGCAACTCTCAATTATTTATGCCACTATAAAGGGATTTTAGCATAGAAAAGTAACTTCCAAACTTTTTGTGGATCTCTTCCCTTTAAACAAAACTTCAATGAGATCCTTTAGAATCAACTTTTTAACTTTTGCTTCAAACAAAACTTTAAAGGAATCTTTTTAGTAAAATCTTTTCACTCAGTTTTCTTTCAATTATGACTCAGTGATCTAGCAATGTGGTCGATCTTTAATTCTATGTTTTAAGATCAATTTTATTCCAAAGATAATAGTGCACAAAACTTACTGAAGATGAAGTTTTCTGTCTATTAAGAATGCAATGAAGTAGTAATTAAAAAAAATTGTTCATTACATCAAACATTTTTAAGCTTCCCCCTGTAGAGAGAGAGAGAGAGAGAGAGTAAAGAATAGAATGAAGAAAAACAAAGAAAAATTCTATCAATCTCTATATGAAACCTTAAGACCTAATTATTTACCCATTATTTTAGCACTCCTCTCCCACATTTAAAATTATATTTTAGATAGCAGCTCACAGAGGAGGATAGCCAGAATGGCAGAGGATCTTGAATCAAGATAATTGAGGAGAAGCTGGATGAAATGAATAAATTGTATCTAGAGAAGGGAAGAATTAAAATAGACATAACTTTCATCTTCAAATATTCCTAGGGCTGCCATGGGAAAGATGTTCTGTTTGGCTCCATAGGGCAGAGCTTAAGAGTAGAAAGTGGATATTTCATGCATACAAAAAAATTAAATTTATTTTTGATATAAAGGAGAGCATCCTAACAATTTAAAGATATTCAAAATTGGAAAATGGCTGCTTCAGGAAGTAGCAGGACCCTACTTCCTGGAAATCTTCAAGCGAAGACTAAAAGACCACTTGTTAAATATGTTGTAGAGAGTATTCATGTTTAGATATAGGTTGAACTGAATGGTCTCTGAGCTCTAGTCCATCTAGGAGATTTGGTGGTTCTAGAAACCAGTTTTGTGACTAGATACAATATTGGATGCAACAGTTCTTCGTAAGATTCTTTATAGTAGTTTTTGTTTTAACCTTTCCTTAAACTGGTAAAGTTTTCTAGTGTTTCAACTCATATTTTATTTTTAAAACCACTATATTTCTCTTATAAGTGCCTTTCAAAGTTTGTTGTAACCATGGAATGGTTGCATTCTTTTTTTTAAATACATACTGAAAACCATTATTTCTAGACATGAAAGTATATTAGAAATTTCTATTTTGTTAGTATTTCCTCTATACTTGGTATTTGCTACTGAAAAATGCTGTGTAGATAGATCTTTTTTTTTTTCATCATCATAAAGGCCTTGTTTATAATTTTACTTTCTTATTTATTTGGACTTCTCAATTTTATCCAGCTTTCCATGATGAACAATGGATGAACAAACAACTTTTTGACATACATATAAATATACTACATATGACATATCCTGAAAACACATGACCAATTGCCTAACACATGTTATCAGGTAATTTGGTAACATGCGAACCAACAAGAAAATAACATTTTGGTCATGTAACCAATGTAGACCAATCATTTCTGGTTCTCCACATCAACTGAAGGCACATGTTATGCATGACTACCACAGACAGAAAAATAGACTGGTTTGCCAGCTCTGCTTTTCTACCATCACGACTTTTATTTCCTATTCCCAGAATCTTTGGGACCATTTTAAAGAGCTTCAGTTTAGGATATACTGGTATTCAATAGAGAAATCTATTGATTATACAAATATCTGAGCTCAGTTATGACTAGGGTGGGGCAATAAGAGCACTGAAATCTGAAATTGCCATTCTGCCTCATGGTGGATGTTTGGCTCTCTGTCTCAACACCTTGAGGTCTTCCTGTGCTCCATGATGCTTTTTTAGCTCCCTATTGCATCCCTCTCACAGAGAAGCTGCACCTGGAGGCTAGTAGCTTGCATGAAAACCATTCGTGGGGAAATCAATATGAAGGCTGCCCTATGCCACTGAGATGGAGTCCCTAGACTTTCCCACGCTGCACATGGTGTTTCTCAAGACCTTCTCTGCCCTAATTCCTCTCCTGTTGGCACATTCCCTAGTAGCAGTGTCATAGGGTGTCTTCCAACAAGAACAATACAAGATTCTCTGTTCCTGAACATAGGATGATATAGAATGTTCCTTCTCATCGTGCAACCTTGTGACCTGAGGTCTGGAGTCTGTCTCCAGATCTGTTCATAATGGTCTACTGAATTCCTCCATTTACAGGAATTTCTAGTTACAGAGATGGTGATGATTGGGCTCCAAGAGCCAAACTATAGCACCAAGACCTTTTTTGCTAAGCATCTACCTACAAAGTCCCAACTATGGAATATGTCTCCTAAATCATGTATAGATGATTCAAAAGTCAATACTCAGTTGTTCATATGTGCCTTCCAGCAGTAAGTTCTTACTTTGTCTCCCACTTAATCAATTTAAATTGAACAATATCTATCAGGTGCTCACTAAGGGCATTTATCACTGAGTCCTGAGTGCAATAGATATAGCAAGTCCTATGGAATGCTGGGTTACAGTCACTATTTCTCATTTTTTTAAAGTGAAGAAATATGCTGAGTTATTGTCATTTGCTATGTTTCCTAATTAGAATTATTGAACTTAAATTTAGAGAATCAATAGCTAATATAAGAATGGAATAGCACATAAAATATTTGTCCAGTGAAGCAATTCAAAAGATTTCCAAGTCAAAGCAAGAACTCTTGTTAATTTTGACTGAATAGATGTTTTATACATTAGTTCTCAAACATCTGATTGTACTACTGGTATTTAAATTGGAGATCAGTGAAAACCAGGAGAATACTTCTTTTTAATTGAAATAGGAATGTTAACTTCACTGTATGATAGAAAAAAAAAAGATTCTGCATGCTGAATAAGGCATGCATTCTTGAATTTACAGCATATTCCTCCTCAATTTAATTATATTTTTCAGCACTTCATTCAACCTTTAAAAAAGAAAAAGCTTTTTAAATCACAAGTTTGGGTTGGGGAGTTTTGACATCTTAGATCACGAAGCTCTTTGGACCTAGCAACAATTTAGAGATTTCCATTTAATAATTACTCAAAAGCAAAGAAAATCAATTAAATTATATGTCAGCTTTTCAGGGAGTCAGACTCCAAGGTTAATAAATCACCAGGGAGTACAGTATTCAGAAGTAGATTCTTTTTGAAACTGAGGACAGAGGTCTCCTAGAGTTCTCCTGATATGTGTGAGAACTAATTTTTCCCAGAGGACGAGCATTAAAGCAATCAGTGTGCCTCACAGATAAAATGATGCCAGGAACTCGGCTGACAAGTTTGGAGAGGCACAGTCAGCCAATCTTGGTGCCAAACAAAGAGAGACTTAGTAGTACAAGCAGGTCAGACACTTTGCTGGAGATCAAATAGGGGGTGGTGAGTGTGTTGATTACTCCCAATAGATTCCTCTGCTCTGATCTAAACTAGGTGTCCATAGTTGTTCCTTGAGATTCATCTTTCCCTAAAGTCAGAAATTTTAAAAAGTAAAAATTGTTGTAAAGATAT
The DNA here is from genome assembly GCF_028583685.1 of Petaurus breviceps papuanus. Taxonomy (NCBI): domain Eukaryota; kingdom Metazoa; phylum Chordata; class Mammalia; order Diprotodontia; family Petauridae; genus Petaurus; species Petaurus breviceps. Next base: position 42,331,875 of record NW_027186304.1, on the reverse strand, counting down.
TAAAGTCAGTATAATTGGTGTCTTTATGATGTGGTTATTTTACATTAATTGTTCAAAGAGTATTCATACTATGGATTTCACTCATGATTATACTTCATTCTACTTTGGGATGAAAAATCAATCTATTGGCTTTCAAATCAGAGGAGCTCCTGGTAGAACTTTACAATTGGGATTATTTTTAGATAAAAGTAGCCATTGTTTTCCTTGTGGAGTCAGTTTGTGGGGGAGTTGGACTCATTTTGTTTTATACTTCTTATTCCTGTTGGGATGGAAATTGTTAAGTGTTTACAAAACCATACTAAATAAACCTCCACTTAATGAAATACCTGGAAGTTGTAATTGAATTGAATTTTATGCTACAATTAGAATTTAAAGGTATTAAGAAGTTGAAGTGTAAAAGAACCAGGAGGTGAAACCTTTGAGATGTAAATTACTGTCCTTCATTTACCTAGTTTGTAAGTCAATTAGCTTTTGTTGGCATATCTGTCTTACCTAAGTGGGGACATACCTCTAACTTCCATTTGCAACTCTGTTTACAGCAATGTTTCATTAAAAACACTTAATGATATCTTACATAGAATAGGATCATAGATCTGTAAGGAGCCTTAGGGGATATTAAGTCCAATCCCTTGTTTTATAAATAAGGAAGCAGAAACTCAAAGACATTAAATGAGTTATCCAGGGTCACACTGCTAGAGAGTGTTTAGGGCATCATTTTAACTCAGGTCTTCCTGAGACTAAATCCAGGATTATCTCCACAATGGCAAATTATTGTGTTTGTTCAACAGTTTCCTAATGGAAATCAACACCTCAAAATCTGAAACTCCCTTGTCTGTTTTCTGTTACCAACTCAATCAAAAATTTCTAAATGTTTTCATTGTTATTGTTTTTAAATCATGTCTGACTCTTCTTGACCCCATTTAGGGTTTTCTTGGCAAATATACTGGAGTGGTTTGCAATTTCCTTCTCCAGTTTTACAGATGAGGAAACTGAGGCAAAGATGGTTAAGTGACTTGTCCAGGATCACACAGCTACTAAGGCTCTGAGATCAGATTTGAACTCAAGAAGATGAATGAGTCTTCCTAACTTAGAGCCCTAGACTCCATCCATTGCACACCTAGCTGCCTCAAACATTCTCCTATAACTCAAATTTAATGATGCTTTAAGGCTTTCAAAGTACTTTTTTCAAGACAACCCTATGAGGTAGGTAGTGCAAGTATTACAATTCACAGATAAGGAAACAGCCTTTGAGAAGTGGGGTGCCTGTGGTCCCAGAGCTATTGTATTGAAGGGAAGGGTTTAAAATCAGGTCTCCAAGTTCTCAGCAATACTTTATTCATTATGCCATGATGACTTTCATATTCAAGGAACTTGTAATAGCATCTTGGTGTAATCATGTTAAGAACTTATATTCTGCAGACCTAGGTTTGAACTCATAATCTTAAGCATGGTACTTCTTTGATCCTCAATAAATCACCTCTCTGAGCTTATTGAGATAATAATTTATATTACCTATATCATTCAGGGTTATTATGAAAAAGTGCCAAAGAATTTTTAAAGCATTATAAAAATATGAACTGTTATTAACACAGAGTATCCCAAAAAGCCATGGGACCATCTTAAACTTTAGAAGCTAAAAAGTGCATTAAGACTTTTGAGACACCCTCTATTTTATAAAATGCTCCCCCCTTTGCTTTTATTGCATGTTGAAATGCCATGACTTCAAGGATAGGACAATAGATCCCTGCTGAATCATCTGAGACATTTCTCAAGTGCTTAATCATCTTGCCCTCTGTTGTTCATTGTAACATATTAAACTTATTTAATAGTATTTTAGTTTTCCCAATTATGTGTGAAAACAAATTTTTAAAATTATTTGAACTTTTGAGTTCCAAATTTTCTCCCTCCCTCTCACTTCTCCCCTCCCTAAGAAGGTAAGCAATTTGATATAGTTTATATATGTGCAATCATGTAAAATATTTCTATATTAGTCATATTGTGAAAGAAGAAACAGAACAAACAGGAAAAATCAACACAAAAGTGAAAATAGTTGCTTCCATCTGCCTTCAGACTCCATAGGTCTTTCTCTGCATGTGGATAGCATTTTCCATCATGAGTCCTTTGAAATTGTCTTGGATCATTGTATTGCTGAAAATAGCTAAGTCTGTCATAATTTATTATCTCACATGTTGCTGTTACTGTATACAATGTTCTTGTGGTCCTGTTCACTTCACTCAGCAACAGTTCATGTAAATCTTTCCAGGTTTTTCTGAAATACTCCTGTTCATCATTTCTTATAGTACAATAATATTCCATTACGTTCATATACTACAACTTTTTCAGTCATTCCCCAGTTGATAGGCATTCCCTCAGTTTCCAATCCTTTGCCACTACAAAAAAAAAGCTGCTATTTTTTATACACATAGGTCGTTTTCCCTTTTTTATGATCTCTAGGATGTAGGTCTAGGATTTAGGCCTAGGAGTGGTATTGCTGGATCAAAGGATATGGACCCTTTGATTGCTCTTTGGGCATAGTTCCAAATTGCTCTCCAGAAAGGTTGGATCAGTTTGCAACTCTGCCAATAATGCATTAGTGTCCCAATTTTCCCACATTCTCTTCAACATTTATCATTTTCCTTTTATGTCATATTAGTCAATCTGATAGGCATGAGGTGATACCTCAGAGTTGTTTTAATTTGCTTTTCTCTAATCGGTAGTGATTTAGAGCACTTTAATAGTATTATGTATGGTTTTCATATGATAGCTTTGATTTCTTTATCTGAAAATTGCCTTTTCATATCCTTGGACCATTTATCATATGGGAATGACATATATTCTTATAAATTTGACTCAGTTCACCATATATTTGAGAAATAAGGACTTTATCAAAGACATTTACTATAAAAAAAATTTTCCCAGCTTTCTGATTTACTTCTAATCTCGGTTGCATTGGCTTTGTAAAAAGTAAAAACTTTTTGCTTTGTAAAAGTAAAACCTTTTAAATTTAATATAATCAAAATTTTATGTTTTATATTTCATAATGCTGTCTATAGTTTGGTTATAAATTCTTCCCTTTTCCATAGATCTGACAGGTAAACTACTTCTTACTCTCCTCATTTGCTTTTGGTATTACACTTTATGTCTAAATCATGTCCCGATTTTGACCTTATTTTGATATTTAAATGTTGGTCTATACCTAGTTTCTGCCATACTGTTTTCCAGTTTTCCCAACAGTTTTTGTCAAATAGTGATTTCTTGTCCCAGAAGCTTCAGTCTTTGGACTTACCAGATACTAGATTTGTAACATATTAAACTTGAAAGTGTCCAGGTGTCCCAGGAAAAGTCTCTTTCATTAGCCCCTAGTAGAGGCAAACCTGAAAATGTAATTTGTTCAATAAACTCCTCTGTCAAGGTTGCTAAGTTGGCAATTACAATCATTGACAAAATGATTCACAGTTAGTAGTAGTTTATCTTCAGCTTATAGCCCAAATTAAATTTTGCTAACACACAAATGGAGCCTTTCCAAGTCTGAAACAAGTAAATAATTTAAAGCTTTCTTGTATTGCTTTCCATAATGGTGAAATTTGGGGAGTGAGAAGCAGAGAGAAATAGGGAGAAGGTGGAAGATAATAATCAGAATGCAACAATAATTTTTGATGTTCAGTCATTTCAATCATGTCTAACTCTTTCTTGGCAAAGGTACTGAAGTAGTTTACCATTTCCTTCTCCACCTCATTCACAGATTAGGAAAGTGAGGCAAACAAGCTTGTACAGGGTCACACAGCTAGCAAGTGTCTAAGGCCACATTTGAACTCAGGTCATCTTAACTCTAGGCCCAGAGTTCTAGCCACTGTGCCACCTAACTGCCCCAAAAATAAGAATAGTTAATATTTAAAACCATCAGCAAGCATTATCTATAATGAGGATAAACTAGAAGCCTTCTCAATAAGATAAGGAGTGAAACAAGGATGTCCATTATCACCACTAATATTCAATATTTTACTAGAATTGTTAGCTTTAGCAATAAGAGAAAAAAAATTAAAGGAATTAGAATAGGCAGTGAGGAAACAAAACTATCACTCTTTGCAAATGATATAATGGTATCCTTACAGAATCCTAGAAAACCAAGTAAAAAAAACTACTTGAAATAATTAACAACTTTAGCAAAGTTGCAGGATATAAAATAAACCCCATATAAATCATCAGCATTTCTATATATTACCAACAAATCCTAGCAGCAAGAGATAGAGGAATTACATTTAAAATAACTGTATGCAATATAAAATAGTTGGGAGTCTATTTGCCAAGACAAACTGAGGAACTATATGAACACAATTGCAAAACACATTTCTCTCAAAGTCAGATTTAAACAATTGGGAAAATATCAATTGTTCATGGGTAGGCTGAGCTAATATAATAAAAATGACCAAAAATGACCTTAATTAATTTACTTATATAGTGTCATACTAATCAAAATACAAAAATTCTTTTATGGAGCTAGAAAAAACAATAACAAAATTCATCTGGAAGAACAAAAGGTCAAGAATATCAAGGGAATTTAATGGAAAAAGATGCAAAGGAACATAGCCTAGAAATACCAGATCTAAAACAATGTTATAAAGCAGCAGTCATCAAAACTATTTGGTACTGGATAAGAAATAGAGGGGGTGAATCAGCAAAATAGATTAGGCATAAGACACAGTAGTAAATGACTATAGTAATGTACTGTTTGATAAACTCAAAGTCTCCAACTTCTGGAATAAGAACTCACTATTTGAGAAAAAAACTGCTGGAAAAACTGGAAAATAACATGGTAGAAACTAGGTACAGACCAACATCTCACACTATATACCAAGATAAAGTCAAAATGGAAAAATGATTTGGACATAAAGGGTGGTACCATAAGCAAATCAATAGAACAAGGAATAGTTTACTTGTCATATCTATGGAGAAGGGAAGAATTTATGACCAAACAAGAGATAGAGAACATTACGAAATGTAAAATGGATAATTTCAGTTACTAAATTTAAAAGTTTTGTGCAAATAAAGCCAATACAACCAAGATTATAAGGAAATCAGAAATCTGGGAAATAATTTTATGGCCAATGTTTCTTATAAAGGCCTTATTTCTCAAATGTATAGAGAATTGAGTCAAATTTAGAAGAATATTAGTCATTCACCATTTGATAAATGGTCAAAAGATATGAAGAGGCAATTTTCAGATAAAGAAATTAAAACTATCCATAGTCATATGAAAAAATGCTCTAACTCACTATTGATTAGAGAAATGCACACTAAAATAACTGAGATACCACTTCACACCTATCAGATTGTCTAAAATGAGAGAAAATGAAAATGATAAATGTTGGAAATGTGGGGAAATTGGGACACTAATGCATTGTTGATGAAGTTGTGAACTGAGCCAACCATTCTGGAGAGCAATTTGAAACTATGCCCAATGGACAATCAAAGTGGGCATATCCTTTGATCCAGTAATACCACTCCTAGGACTGTATCCCAAAGAATGGGAAAAGAACCCACATGTACAAAAAGTTGCAGTATATGAATGTAATGAAATATTATTGAGCTATAAGAAAAGATGAGCAGGAGTATTTCAGAAAAACCTGGAAAGACTTACATGAACTGTTACTGAGTGAAGTGAGCAGAATCAGAAGAACATTGTAGACAGTAACAGCAGCACTGTGAGGTGATCAACTATGATAGACTTAGCTTTTTTCAGCAATACAATGATCCAAGACAATTCCAAAGATTCATGATGGGAAATGCTATCCATATTCACAGTAAGACCTATGGAGCCTGAATGCAAATAGAAGCACATTATTTTAACTTTTTCGTTATTTGGGGGTGTTTTGTGACTTTTCCCTTTTGTTCTGTTTCTTCTTTTCCAACATGATGAATGTGGACTAATGTGGAAATATGTTCAACATGATTGCACATGTATAACCCAAATCAGATTGCTTGCTCTCTTGTGAAGGGTGGGGTGGTGGGGAGGAAGAAATAAAGATTTGGAACTCAAAGTCTTATAAAAAAATGAATGTTGAAAACTTTTCTCACCTGTAATTGGAAAAAAATAAAATACCACTTACTAAAAAAAAGAACAGTTAATATTTATATAACCCTTTAAGGTTTACAAAGTGCTCTACAAATATTATCTCATTTGAATCTCACAAAATCCCTGTGAGACAAGTGAGGTAGATATTATATCTTCTTATAGAAAAGGGAAATGAATAGGTTCTTTATATTTCCTACTATGCTTATGAGTATTTTGGAATATGCATAACCCAGCCTTACTGTTCATAGAAACCAAATAATAATTTGATATTTCACAAGATGAAATTCCTCTCTGGGACTCTCTGGTACAGCAGTATTCTTATTTCATTTCAGAACAGATTTAATGAAATTCAAGTTAATCGGTGATAATATGCAAATACCAATGTCCTAAATAAATAATGCCATGCCAAAGAGATCTAAACTAATCTTAGAATAACATCGATTAAACCTTCTTCACTGGCTTTATATTGAAATTGAAGGTCTACATAAGAAGGAGAAACATACCTTACTGCAGAACCTGAGTGGTTTGCAGATTTGTTTGTACTTAGAATTTGTCAATCTGTATTTATCAAAATCTGTATAAGTTTATAAGAAGAGACATAACTTGCTATGAACTCCTATTATTTTCTCTATCATAAAATAGATTTGCAGATATGTCATACTGGGGTCACCTCTGCCTCTCATGTAGATGCCCCCTGACAAATTACCCTGGGTTGAAAGTGTTCTGTCATTCTGCACCTTCTCAAAATCATAGCTCCACAGCCCCAAAGTGCTTACTTTTACTAAGCCAGAGTACACATTAGTTCAAACAAAAGCACTTAATGAAATAATACTAGCACATTAGAAAAGAAACAAAAAAACATTTCCCCATAATCTAGAGTACAATCTTTCAGAAATACGTATGCCATTAGTGGGATGTTGACATAGTATTGAACATGCATGGAGAAGCACATATGTAGGACAGATTGTGATAGTACCATAAGCATAGAGGAATGATTGATTTGTACGGTAAGGTCCTAGTGCTGTTCTCACAGGGATTGCTCCCTAGTGGTCATTCTTGTGACCTGTATGGCATGATGTTTCTCCCAATAACACTGTTCCCTGCTTATAGGGCTAGGTAGTGCCATAGAGAGAAAACTGGGCCTAGAATCAAGAAAACCTGAGTTCAGATCCAGCCTTAGGCACTTACTAACTGTGTGACCTTGGACAAGTCACTTAACTTTGATTACCTCAGTTTCCTCATCTGTAAAATGATCTGGAGAAGGACATGGCAAACCACTCCAGTCGCCTTGCCAAGAAAACCCTGCATGGGGTCATGAAGGGTTGGACACAAATGAAACACCTGAAGGGCTACAAACAACTGCTGATCTCACAAAGTCACTGCTTGAAAGGGTTCTGTTGATACTGGTCACTTCCGGATGTGACTCCACTGGGCTAGGGCAGGATAAATCTTTTCCTAATTTGAAGGGGAAGGAGAGAGAAGAAAATAGTCTTCAAACTATATTGAAATCAATGATTTTTTACTTCAATTCCTTATAAATTACTAGGAAATATATTTTAAGCAATACTAAACATGTATAAAAAGAAGCCATGATCAGAGCAATCCAGAGTCATCTCTAGAATAGGTTATGCCACACTAAACACTAAACACATCTCCTTTTCTTGATAAGGTTGCTAAACTTGTAGGTGAGGGAAGTTCTAGAGAAAGAGAGTTTTCCTTGATTTTTGAAAAGAATTTGGTGAAATTTGCTTTTCTTGTGAAAAAGATGGAGAAACAGGACTAGCTAATAGTATAATCGGATAGATTCAGAGTTGGTTGAATGATCAGAGCTGATGAGTAGCCATTAATAAGTACAATAGAAAGAACACTGAATCCAGAACAAGAAGATATGAGTTCAGTTCCCACATCTGCCCTTAGTACCTTGGGCAGATTGCTTACCTCTACAGGCCTCAGTTTCATTATTTGTAAAAGGCAGGAGCTGAACTAGATCAGAGGAGTCAAACTCAAATAGAAATTGGGACCACTGAACTGTACATAAGTATCCCTGGGACCTCATATTGATTTAGTTCAAAAATGTAATACTGTGTTTTACTCTATTTTAAGTTATTTTGTTAAATATATATATATATATATACATATATCAATTATATTTTAATTTGGCCCAGGGGCATCTGGGTCATATATAGCCTGTAAACTACATATTTGATGCCTTTAGATTAAGTGACTGATGTCTGAAGTTCCCTCAAGTTCTAAATCTATGGATCCATATCAATTTAGAAGGTTGTCTCCAATTAGTTTCCCTTGGGATCTATTCTTGTTTATCCACCGCTTACCAGATATTTCTGGGAAAATGAATGCAAATTGCTTTTTAAAAAATACCATGTAAATGGTAAGAAAATAGCACATTTTCCATGTGGGGAGTTTGGGAAGAAATATATTTTTAAATGTAAATATAGCATTTCCCTGGTTCTGTTAACCTTATCTAATAGATCATATTCAACCTTTCAATCAATCTGGGGTTCTTCTGTGAACTGGTCTTATTGTAGAATTCAAAATTATGTATACAGTACTCTATGCACTTCAAATTTAATGGGGTAATTACCTTTTGGTTATAAGGTAGGGCACTCTTGAATTTCCCTAACCTCCATAAGTCTTTCTCAGAACAAAAATTGAAAGCCTGGCTCCAGTCTCTGTGGAAATTCTCAAAAAGGAGGGAACAGATACTGCTGAAGAATGTCAAGCATGATACCTGTGTTAGTTGAGATTGTCAGGGGAATTGCTGATAAGGTATCAGCTCATCCTGGGCTGTGGCTGGCAGTGCCACGGGGATTAATCAGTCTGCCATTTCCCTCGACATGGGCCAGTTTCACAAATTCTGGTCCCTAGAGGTCTGCTCAGTACATTAGCTTCCCCAGGAAGAGAGGCTGCTAATAAAGTTACCATGATCTGTGCTTGCTGGCTAATGAGGTTATTCCATATCCGTTATTGAATCAGCAGTGAAACCAGAACTTGGCTCTCCTCTAAGATATCATTGGGCAATGCCTACAGCCCCTTCTATCAGTTCACTATGTAGCGGGTTGTAATTGAAGAGTGTAGCTCTGCTGATTTTATATCACTGGAATCTGCAAAATATGGCTTAAAGTATTTGGATAGTGAGGTGAAAATATACCTGACATTAAGATAGAGGAGGTGCTTGATAAATATTTACTGAGTGAATCAATAAGCATTCATCAGGGTCCCTGTGTGCCAGGCACTGTGCTAAGTGCTGAAGGCACAAAGAAAGGCAAAATGAGAACCTCACATTTTAAAAGGGGCAGAGCAGGGGTGGGGTGGACAAATAAGAATACAATTAGATTTTTTGTTTGTTCAGTCATCTTTTTTTTAGTTATGTCCAACTCTTTGTGACCGGATTGGGGGTTTTCTTAGCAAAGACACCAGAGTGGTTTGCTATACTTCTCCAACTCATTTTACAAATGAGGAAACTAAAGCAAACAGGGTTAAATGACTTGCTGAAGGTCACATAGCTAGTAAGTGTCCAAGGTAAAATTTTAACTTCCCAACTCCATGCTCAGTGCTCTATCCACTGTGCTACCAAGGTGTCCATATAGATACTGGGGGGAGGGTAGAAATGTCCAAATGAACTGTTCCTAGGCCACCATTCAGTGAGTCTCAAATGTGACAAAGTATAAAGATGGTAATTGTAACAGTTAGGTATAATACAAATGTATTTATTATTATTATTATTAATTCACTTTCAAAAGACCGTTTCTCAAATTTCTAACATTGTCCCTTAAAAGACAAATATATATAAAAAGAAAGGCAAAGATGATTCTTTGGAATTGTGATTCAGCTCTTATTTTATGTAATCAACTGATTTACCAAGGTCACATGGCTAGTAAGTGTTAAGTGTCTGAGACTGCATTGAACTCAGGTTCTCCTGATTCCAGGGTCGGTGCTCTATTCACTGAGCCACCTAGCTGCCCCAAGTGTTTTTTTGTTTTTGCTTTTTGGAGGGCAATTGGGGTTAAGTGACTTGCCCAGGGTCATACGGCTAGTTGTTTTTGTGTTAAGTGTCTGCGGCCGGATTTGAACTCAGGTCCTCCTGACTCCAGAGCCGGTGCTCTATTTACTGTGCCACCTAGCCACTCCAAGTGTTTTGTTTTTAATAAAGGTTCTAGAAGGAACCACTAATTTATGATTTCAGATTCTGACATGCCCCCTTTCTCTCTAAACATTTCTGGGAAAACTGATTTTAAAAGCTTTTTTTTTTCATTCTCTTGAATTTTGTCAGTATCTTCAGGCATCTGCACTCAATTCACACCACACAGCTCTCCAGGTTTGAGCTGACCAACAGTTTGCCAAGACTAAACCAGACTCAAGACTCAGAATTATATATTTTCATTGCAATTGGTTTATATAGCTCTAATTATAACTACTAATTTTTCTAACCATTTTAGACCTACTTTAATATATGGACGGAAGATCTCACAATCTTGTGATATTTACCTTGTAAAAAATATTTTTAAGAGATCATAAAGTATGTTTTTATAATATTATATCAACTTTGCAGTAGAAAAATTTATGACTCCCACCAAAACTTTTTATGAGTCTTCCCTTCCCCCAAAGCATCATATAACCCATATAGTACAGTAAATCATGATTGTTATTCATTTATACTGACCCACAATAAATTGTTCCTGCTCCCAGACATGAGGGTAAATGATTAGCTACAAGCTTCATATTGGTCATGCTAATAATATATCAGATAATGCTGCATTACACAAGTTTGCAGCTCAAATAGCCAAGGACAAACAATAGTGATCTCTAAATAACAGAGCTGTCCTTTCCCCCATATGGAAGTATTTTAACCAGAAAAAAATCCAACATAATAGATATAATTAAACCAAGTTGATAGGTAACAGTGTGTATGTATACTGTGCAATTTTATTCTAATATTAAACTTATTTAATTTAGTGCCAGAAACTTGATAGTGTTCTCATACACCCCTTCCTACTACTGCAAAAGCAAGATGGTAGCAGAAAACATCTTCTACAAAGGTAAATTTGTCAGAGCTGACCCACACTATAGACATGTCATTCCCTAAACTATTTGGAACAATGAATCTTACAACACTTAATAAAACCTTGTACATGCAATAAGCTACCATACACATTCCTGGAAAGCTTCTGGAGTTTTACATTTTCTTTCAGGTGAGCATGACAAAGTTTGCATTTGTTTTTCTTATGCTGTGCTCCAGATACCTTAGGCAGAGAGTTATCTATGGCTGACATTTCTTTGAGAATATTGGGAAGACATCATCATAACGAAAATGGAAATTAGCAAGGGAGGGACTTTTGAGATCTTCACTTTATAAATTGACCTGCTTTGAAATTTCAAGCTCAATTCATGGAGTATGTCATTTCCCCTTCAGTTTTCTTGTTCTGTTGTTTTACACTTAAGTTAGAATAAGTGCTGTCACTGCAGATTGAAGAGTCAGCCTGGCAAAGGTTAATGTCAATTAGTCAGGAAGCCAGGATAGATTGGCTAGCTTGGTCAGACCAATGTATCACAGTGAAAAGGTTTATATTAATTTGAGAGAAAGTGAAAAGGCTGCCTTAGATAGCATGTCTATAATTTTTTTTTTCTCTCCACATCTAAAACAAAAAGTGTTCTGTGGACAGGAATTAGGAAAACACTTAGATAAGCTTTAGCAGGAGACCACAAAAAATGTACATTTCATATGTATATGTGCGTATATATATATATATATATATATATACGTATATATATATATACGTATATATATATATCTTTTAAATTTTTTGTGTAAATTATACTAATAACTTAAGAACTATTTAATGTGTTTCTTTGTTATCTGGACTTGAACTAGCACACTTAGTATAATACAGGTTTCTATCAGGTGCTGTTTTTTTACATTGTTTTATATTTTTGTATTAAATATTTGCTTTTATTCCAAACCATACATTTTGATAAGACATGGTAGCTCTCTAACATGAATTTAGTCATCAAAATCTCAATTATTTTCCCTCCACATTTTAATTCTTAACATTATAAAAAGCCAAAAAAGGAGGGTTTTTAAAATTCCACACACCCCTAAACTACTCAAAGAAGTTTATTATGAACTTGAGACAAAATATACCAAAAGGAAGAGTCAGTTTTTCATAAGCTTTCAAAATACATTTTATACATTTCCTTATATTTCATACTTATTTCATATATTTAATATTAAATATATTATATTTATATAATATATACAAATATATTTATATATTATATAAGTATATATTTAATATTAAATATATTATATAAGTTTATTATGTATAATATATTATGTAATACTATAATATATTTAATATTAAATATTTCCTAATTGTATTTTTAAAAATCTTAGCATTCATTTTTTTTATTTTGGATTCCAAATTCTCTCCTCCTCCCTACCCCTCCCTACCCCTTGAGAAGGCAAGCAATATGATATCAGTCATATATATATGAAATCATACAAAACATATTTTGATGTTAACCATTTCGTAATTTTGTACACTGGGGAGTGGAAGCCTTAATTTCCTAATTGCAGGAGATGCCAAGTTCATCTCATCCTTCACAATAGAAAGCACCAGTATATATTATTAATTAAGCTCAGCATTTCGTTTTGTGTTTGAGCTAGAAAAGTAATATGTGATTTCTGCTGAGCCTTGCAAAGAAACCACTTTTTTTTTTTTTGCTTTTTGGGCAGCAATTAGGGCAAAGTGACTAGCCCAAAGTCACATGGCTAGTAAGTGTGTCAAGTGTCTGAGGCCGTATTTGAACTCAGGTCCTTCTGACTCCAGGGCTGGTGCTCTATTCAGTGTGCCACCTAGCCACCCCAAAAGAAACCACTTTCACAATGGTTCCACAATCCAAGCAAGGACTGGAATTAATCACAGGAATTAACCTTGAACTCAGGATGAAGAAACAATTCAGTTCATTTCAACAGGCAATTATTAATTCCACTGGGGAAACAAAGACAAAATGCAAGTGTCTCTACCCTTAAGGAGTTTAAATTCTATTAAGGGAAAGCATTTACAAACATATAAGGATATACAAAATAAATATACAAAGCACTTACACAATAATTATGCCCCAGAAGAGACTGGGGCAGTGAAGGCCTCATTTTGGCAGTGGAACTCATGTTGAAACTACAAGGGTGTTGGGGATTCAGCTGCCGTTCGCCCCCTCTGTAATACTCACTAATTCTGTAACTTTTTGCAGACTAGTTTGGTGGGTCAAAAATGAAAGGCTCATTAGATCTAGACCTAGAACAGAAGGAAGAGATCACTTCATCCAGACTTCCAACTCCAGATTAAGTGTTCTTGTCTCTACATCATCAAAACTTTTGATCTTTAATTATAAATTCTGATACTGTGTTCTAGAGCAAGGGTGACATTAGATTCTGATTTGGTCAAGTGTAGAACTCCATCCAAAATCTCAGTTTACGTCAAGGACTCAACCTGGGGTCTATGAGCTTGATTCTTTTTTTTTTTTTTATTTTGGTAACTGTACTTCCAAATAATTGGTTTCCTTTGCATTCCTATGTATTTCATTTTATGAACTTATATTCTGAGATGCATCTTCACCATTCACCAGAGGGGACAAAGAGACACAAAAAAAAAACCCTTACTTTGCTTAAGTCAGAAGTAGACATCTTTGTTTTTGACTCTGTACTCTGGGTCAGAACTTGGCCCTCTGGTGACCTGGTAAGGGAAATGGGGAATTAGAGCATTCGTTGTTGGCATAATTCACAGTATACTTGGAAATTGTTGCAGTAATGGAAGAAGGTGTGACCTGAAGAAAATCAGCATGGAGGTATCTGGGAAGGAGTAGTTATACCAGGAAAATAGTATGTGCAAAAATTCAGTATTAGAGTGAGGGGTAAATAAGGGTGGCTAAAGCCCTATGATCACCACACTTTCCTCTTTATACAGTTAACAATAGAACCATAAATCAGGGCTCAGATACTTCGCACCACACCCAGAAATAACTGGCGGTGTAACCTTGAGCAAGTTACTTAACCCCAATTGCTTCAAAAAAAAAAAAAAACCAATAGAACCATAGATTTATGCCAGAAAAGGCCCTTAAAGATCATTTCATCTGACCCCTGGGTTTTACAGATAAGGACACTGTGCTGAAGGTCACACAGGTAGGAAGCAGCAAAGCTGGATTAAGGAATCTAGCTTCTATGATTCCAAAATGAATGCTTTTTCCATTCCTATTTTTCTACCTATATTCTAGCCAATAACTAAATCCTCCCCCACCCCCATGAGGAGGGACGTTCCTTGAGAGTGGAGGCCGTGTCTTGGCTAAATTTTGTAGCTCCTCAGTACTTATTGCATATAGCAGGCATTTAAAAATTCGTTGTTATGAGCCTCAATTACAAGCAAAGACCATATCTTTTTACTCTTTGTGACCCCTTAACTTGAATACAGTGGATACTCAATAAATATGTATTGGGGATGACCGGTTGTGGTCATTATGCTTCATAATTGACTGCTAAAATGGTGATTTAAAAACTCCTGACACTTGAATTTTCTTTGAGGCAGATAGGTGGATAGAAGACTAGACCTGGAATCAAGAAAACTTTGGTTCAAATCTGGCCTCAGATACTTATGGGCTGTGTGAACCTATATAAGTCATTTAACAATCTGTGTGTTTCAATTTCCTTTTCTCCAAAGAGGAGAAAATAATAGCGCCTATTTCCCAGGGTTGCTGTAAGGATAAAATGAGATTATTTGTAAAACACTTTCCAAATCTTAAAGTTTTATATAAATGCTAGCTATTAGTGTTGTTATTATTGTTATTTGGTCTAATTCTATTAGATTCCTAGCAAATATTGGAAAGTAAAAAGAGAGAACAGAAAGATTCAGTTTTAAGGGATAAGAAGTAGCAGTAGACATGGTGTTCTTGTTCAAGGAGTTTATAAACTAGCTGGGAAGACAAGCTATACATACATATAAAACAATTAGCAAGCAAGCAAAATAATATATATGGAAATTCAAAAGAGTAAGGGATAATTGCATTAATTAAAGTTTTATAGGGGCTTAAACAGCTGTAAATTTGATTTTTTTTCCAATTTGAATCTTAATCTTAGATTTATGGAATAGTACTCTGATTAATTTTAGTTCTTTATTTAAATTTTTTTTCATTGCTGATTTTTAATTAAAATTTCAATTAACTTCCTTTATTAAAGTGATTAATCCTTAACATTTTAAAGGCAAAAATAAAAATTCAAAAATACTCTATGCAAAGCAATAAACTCCTATATAGGATGCTTGTTAAATGGTCCATCTAAAGGTATAAAATTTTTAAAAATCCACCCCCTTAGCAAAGCTAGATATTTCTGGGACAGATAACATCAAGGACCTGTTTCTTCCAATGTTTGCAACACTCTGCTCACTTTCTGCATTTTTGTTTCATTTTTAAAGCCATTTACAACACATTTAATAAAATTCACCATTCCAATATCCTGTGTGTCTCCTACTGCACAGGACTGGTAAACATTGTGGCACAGGGTGCTCATCGGATACCCCACCCTGGCAACATAAAGTCAATGTGTTATCAAAAGTGCGAAAAACCTGGGGTGAGCATGAGGGTCATATGCCTCATTCATTCCAAGTCTGGAAGATCATCTAAGCAGCTCTCCACAAACTAGTACATATGGAAAGGGTCCAGACCATGAGTCATGTTCAATTGAACAAACATAAGGCACCCAGGGTGTTTAAGGCACTGTGCTAAATTCTGGGCTACACAGAGGAAAATTAAACAATAGCCCTGTCCCTTAATAGTTTATATTCTACTGAGGCAATAAACTGTGTTAAGTTGGTAAGTAAACATGGAGTAATTTGAGGAGGGAAAGAGTATTAACTGCTAGGGGGATCAAGGAAGGGTTCATAGAGGTGAGAGCAAGTGAGAGGAGTCTTAAAAGATGATAGAGATTCTGAGAGACAAATATGAAAAGAGTGTATTGCAAGCATGGGGAGCTGGGCAGGGATGTAAAATGTTCAGAAGTGGGAGGTGTAATATCGAGTGTTAAAACTGATAGTAAGTACTCTGGTTTGGGTGAAATGTGGAGTATGGAGCACAAAGTGAAAAAAGCTACAAAAATAAATGAGTGCCACATTGTAGAAAGCTTTGTAGTTCTAGCAGGCACAGGGATCGAGGGCAGGAGAAGGGGGGACTGTGGCAACCAGGTCTGGGGGTGTTTTTTAAGGGCAAAATTGATGGGGTACCTGGGGTCTAGGTCAATTTGTGAAACCAACTTGTGAAACCAGTCTGTGAAATTGTAACTGCAATTTATATTGTAAAATTGTTATCTGTAAAATTCCTTTCCCAACCTCCGACTCTGCCCCTTCCCCCTATCCACACTAGGCCTAGGCAACACCTTGGGACTCCTTTGTTCTTACTTAATCCCTCATGTCTCCTCCGGCCTGGCCCAAATCTTACCTAAACTATCTATTCACATGTTCCTCTTGGTCAGCTCTGACCTTTGTCTATGCATTGAGGCCCCTCCCGTCAGGCCAGCCCTGACAATGGCAGCCCTACCCTTTAAAAGTAAAAGCATGTACCCCATCAAAATGAGCCTTTGTCCTTTTAGGTTCAGGTAGTTTCAATATCTCAGCAATTTAGTATGGGGCAAACCAAAAAAAAAAAGGGGAAGGGGGTGGTGCTGAGTAGCAGAAAAGGACAGTTTTGTTAAATACCTACTTGTTCACCCATGTCTAGTTTTACCTTCATCATTTCTGGTAACAGAAGTCTATGGTCACTTTCTCTCCTTATTCAGAGAAGCTTTAGCCTTAAATACAGTAAACAAGAGTATAATCTCTGCCCTGCATCCTAAGCAAGGTGTGCTTATGGTAGCAGCTTTGGGCCCTATTGAAGAGTTTGCTTTCACCAACCCTGTTTATTAGACTTCATGTATTGAGAAACTTAGAAATCCAGGCAAAACAAAGGCAGGTTACATACCTGAAAGTCCTGTGGACACTAACATCCTTTACCACCACCACTCACCCTCAAATAGACGTGCCATGAATTTCTGGGGTTATTAAAAGAACACTTTTCACCAGCACTCTCAGTCACCATTCAGTTTTAAATTTCACATAATTGACATCCCAGTGAGACAATTGATGCTTAGGCCCAATTGCTGTTCCATCTGTCTTAGCCCTGCAAATTTAGGAACTTCTTAGATGACAAAGTGTGATTTTCTTGTATGCACATTTTTGGATGAATCACTCCAGTGGCACCTCTTGAATGAGCTAGATTTAGTCATTATAATGGTATAAGTAAAGATCACAGTTACTGAGATTGCGTCACTGTGTCACTCAAAAATGAAAGGAGTAGCTTCTGATATAAATGTGAGTACAGCTGCTTTTTATGACTGGATGAATTAGGGCAAAGGTCTCCATCTTAACCAGCTTAACCTAACCTTTTTCAGTCTTGCTCCCAAGTTGATTTGTGTGGCATAAAGGTTGGAAAGACTCTCCTTTCCCCAGATATATGCAGTTACTTTGGTGCTATGATAAATGGCTTCCCCATGGGATCACCTGAGGCAGACCCAGTCTACTGAGGGAAGGAATTTTGGATCATAATTCAGTGAAGAATTTTGTTTAAAAAACAATGAGTAGGGGCAGCTAGGTGGCTCAGTAAATAGAGCACTGGTCTTGGAGTCAGGAGGACCTGAGTTCAAATTTGTCCTCAGACACTTGACACACTTACTAGCTGTGTGACCTTGGGCAAGTCATTTAACCCCAGTAGCCTTGCCTTCTCCCCTCCGGGAAAAAAAAAATGAAAACAAAAGAAACAGTGAGTGGTAGCTGAAATAAAAGAGCATCATCATCATAACATTTATATAGTACTTCCTGTGTGTCAGGCACTGTTCCAAATGCTTTACAATTATTACCTCATTTGATCCTCACAACATCCTGGCAAGTAGATGTTATTTTAAAGATAAGAAAACTGAGATTAACAGAGGTTATGAGTTATCCAGGTCCTGAGTTACCTAGGATCACCAGATTTCAATTCAGGTCTTCCTAACTCCAGCCCAATACACTATCCAGCAAACCACTGAGCTGCCCAAAAGACACTCCCTAACTACGTGACCAGCAATGTGTCCTGGAACATGTGTTCTGCCTATATATTCCCTCCTTCCTTGGGTAGTACGATAACCCTGAGTATACACATATTTCTTATCACTTATTTTGTGATGCTATTTGATTAAATTCCTTTCACTTTGAATTATCCAATCCTCTGATAAAAGTAATAACAAGGTAAGGTATTACATAAAAGATATCTGTAGCACACAGCTTAAAGATATTTTCCCAACTGAATCAGCAGACAGAGGACATGCCTGCTCCATTATCTAGACAGATTAGGACATATAAACCAAGGCTGCAAAGTAAAAATTATATCAATATTAGGCATTCTGGTTCCAAAAAATAGAAGGGCAGACTTTACAAGAAAGGTCAGCCAGCTTAAGAGGATGTGTCATTCAAAATCCCCTCATTCGGTATCAGATGAGTGTAATTATAATACTGAAGTCTTGGAGTTATAACGTATCCAAACATGCATGGTAAGGGGCCTTGGGATACTGCAATATTGTCAATGACATTGCAAATATCCATGAGTATAAGATGGAACTTTATTCCAAATGTGTCTATCTCCCAATTGAGAGATTTTCCATACTGTTCTCTCAGAAGGTCCTTTTCTAATGTTATTGGGAACGGCGTAGTGTCTTCAAGATTGCAATGATTGCTTTTGTTAGAAGCTGTGATATGATTGTGCAGCACAATTTTTTAGCAGAGACCTTCTCATCAACATTGTCGTTCAGTCACTTCCGTTATATCCAACTCTTTGTGACACCATTTGGAGTTTTCTTGGCAAAGATACTGGAGTGTTTGCCGATCCTGCCTCTAGCTAATTTTTACAGATGAGGAAACTGAGGCAAACAGGGTTAAATGACTTGCCCAGGATTACACAGCTATTAAGTGCCTGAGGCTAGATTTGAACTCAGGAAGATGAATCTTCCTGATTCCAGGTCCAGGGCTTCTATCTACTACAATGTCACCTACCTGTCCATCATCCCTATAAAGGGATAATAAAAGGACTCCTTGTGAAGCCTGACACTTGTGATCTGCATCTAGGACATCCAAGGTAGTATCTGGACAAGCCCTGCGTACTATTGGCACACAGCTAATGTCTTAGAATTTTTGGGGGTTGATTGTAACTAAGGCTTGCACATCTAAAAACTATCACATATGATAGGTCAGTTTACCTCATCCAAGGCACTCATTCATTGTGCAAAAGAAAATGATAATGGAAAGAGCAACTAGGTGGCGCAGTGAATAGAGCACTGGCCCTGAAGTCAGGAGGATCTGAGTTCAAATCTGGCCTCAGACACTTAACATTTACTGGTTGTGTGACCTTGGGCAAGTCACTTAACCCCAATTGCCCTGCCTTCCCCCCTCCAAAAAAATAAAAGAAAGAAAATGATCATGAAAAGACTTATTTGAGAAGCCATATTGGTTTTATGGGGTCATTGTGGGATTGGGAGGGGTGTGTGTGTGTGTGTGTGTGTGTGTGTGTGTGTGTGTGTGTAGGGGGGAGGTAATAGAAACTTGAAATATCTCTAGTTCTCTAAAATCTCTGCTGTAATAACCATAGCTCTATGTCACAAGTTTCCCAACCCCCCCCAAAAAAATTCACTTTTGTTTGTAACAATGAATCTACAATTGTCTCTGTGAGCAGAAGGAATGTGTAGAAAGAGAAGCTTACATCAGCTGCCACCACCATAGCTCGAGCAAATGGTCACACAAGAGGGAGGCAGTGTCTTCATCATCATCGTTGCTGCTATTGGTGGCGGTGGTGTTCGTCCTTCTGGCCAATGATAGTGGCAGTATAGTCTGCTTAAGAGAGTCCTGGATTTTGAGGCAAAGGACATGACTTTGAATCCCAGCTCTGCTACTTGCTAAGTGCATGACCATGGGCAAATCCAGTTTCCTCACCTAGATAATGAGTGGGTTTTAGATTTACGTGATCTTTAAGGTGGCTTCTTGCTCTGTAGTATCGACCTATGATCGTCTACATTAGTAAGTATGCCATGAAGCAGACTGAAGGAAATTAGTTAGCAAGACCTGACACATTTTTCATCATTATATAGACCACATTCTTTGTTTAACAGTGTCTGGATTCTTTAACCTCTGAATAACAAAATTCCATGTCCTCTGATATAGGCACCAATCAAGAAACTAAAGGAGGGGTTCAGAACAGTTTTAAAACATTTAACCATCACAATCTCCTGACAGGCACTTATCATCACATGTTATCTGTGCTCACTGCATTGTAACACAGGATGGCACAAAAGATAGTGTCAGGGACATGCACACACATTTTAGTTGAACACAAACATAGGCACTGCAAGCCTAGAGTAAAATTACCCAGGAACAATAGAGTCCTGGAAGCAGCAACCTCTGAAACTATCAAAAAGAAGTCTCATCAGGCTCTTTTGTTTGTTTGTTTTTTTCCCCTTTCCTCTTTGAGAAAATTAGCTCTGTGTCTCAGATATTCTGTGCCAGTTAAGCAAGCCTAACCCACAATTTTGGGTTTTCCTGCTTTAAATCTAGTGCCTGCAGTCTGCCTCCAAGTAGGGATATTAGCTACAGCTGTTGGCTTCCTGATTTCATAGAATAGTGGTAACTTGGATAACAAACAATAAGAATTATTCCTGCTTAATATCATTTCTATATTTCAAGAATTACTCAAGACTTAACGAAAGACTTACAAGTCAGTGGAGAACATTTTATGTATGCTTCTATGTCCATTCATATTTTTTGTCCATCAGAATCACTACTATTAGCTATAGCCCTGGATTCTGGCCTCTGTGTATGTATATGTTGTGTATGTAATGGACAATTCAGAATGATGAAGAAAATCCAATTAACATTGCTTTATCAACTGGTCTCCCCCTAGGTCTCTTGACAGTGTAATGATATAATTATTTTTGCATTATGCTTTCCACTTCTTGAACCACCTTCTTCATAATGTTTCTGATGAGAAACAGGTGAGTTGGTAGAAGTTTTATAACCCCCACCAGTGAGGAAACAGGAAGCCATAGTGGCTCAGTGACTTATTTCACAGTTAATATGCATCAGATTCAGGACCTGAACTTAGGTGTTCTGACTAGAAATTCAATGTTTATTCTATCACACCCCTCTTCTCAACAGCAGACTTATGTAATCTGCTCTAGAGACATCTGGCATCAAAACTCCAACTCTGCCTCCTGAACGCTATACCTTCAGAGTCACAAAAGGAAGGAAGCAATGATCCTTTTCTGACCATAGAGACATTGGAGGCAGAATCACCTGGTCTTTCCACACTTACTAGTCCAATTGTAAGGATCCCTCTGGACCACATCTTGACTTAGTTTTATAATGTAATATTATCTGTATTTTATTATACTTTTATTTATTTTGTTAAATATTTCCCAATTATATTCCATTCTGGTTACTATGGCATGAATGTTGGGGAATTGCATGTTTGATATCTTTACACTAATCTGAAGCAGAGAAATTACTAAGAATGGGCATCCCCACCTGGTTAAAACATTATATTTTGATTGAATGTAGGGCATTATTTAAGAGGATAATAACATGTTCAATAGTTATTTTGCCTTTTTTTAGTTTCTATAGTTTATAAGCTACAATGATTGATAGTAGACTTACAAATGGGTCCTACAAAGATTTTTCTTGAAATACTTCAAGTACAAGCTCCATGGTAAACTATTTATCTATTCTCAGAGCATCAGTCTAGTTAAAGTTTAAAGAGACTGATTACCAGGTTGGCATCAGGGTGTTGAAAGGTTTGGGTAAAGAAACTTTCAAAGTGCGTCTACCAGAGTGGGTTCCATCAGTGAGGTTACAACCACACAGATGGAACTCTAGATTTCTGAAGTACTACAGGTGAAGAATAGCTTATATAAGGGGGAAAAAGGCTAGGCCATTCATTTCTTATGTTTAATCCTACCTAATACAACAAAGGACAGAGTCCATTCTTGGTGAAAATATCCATTACAAGGAGAAATATGGAACTTCAGGCTAGGGGCACTCTTTTATCAGCTTGAATGCTTCAAAAATATGAATTTTTGCTTGAGCATGTCCTAACTGGCTTTACATACTTAAGGAAGCAGTAGTTATTTCATATTCTGAGCTTTATGAACTACCTAGGGGTTGTCCAAGAGTATAATGCTTATTAAATGGGATATTGTTAGGCTAAGAAAAAAGTTGATTGGTATACCTGTAAAACATAAACTGTTTATTCCACTTTAACACTGTAATCTAAACTGGAAATTGCAGGGAAGCCTATCAATTGGGGAATGACTGAACAAGTTACGGTATATGATTGTCATAGGATACTACTATGCTATAAGAAATGATGAGCTCAATGATTTTAGAGAAACATGGAAAGACTTGCAACAAAATAATGAAGATTGAAATTAGCAGAACCAAGATAACATTGTATATAGTGACAGCAATATTTTTAAGAATGTTTTTAGGATGACTTTGAGCAAATAAGCTACTTTGACTATTAGAAATTCCCAAATTAACTATAAAGGACATATGAAGAAAGACTCTATCTGCATCCAGAGAAAGAACTGATAAATAGAAGCATGTATAGAATAATTTTACATATATTTACTTATTTGCGTCTAATGGTAGCCATCTCTGGGGTGGATGAAAGAGGGAAGAAAAAAAGAAATTTACATTATAATTTTGTTGTATATTTTAAAGGAACAGCAAGTTGTACATAATAGATTCAGTTTCATGTGCAATCATCTTTTTATTGTACTATATTATGGAAATGCTTGTTTTATTCTATAAATTAAAAATATTTTTCTAGTGAGAAAGAATTCAAAACTGTTAAGGACACCTGAGGTCAAATCCTAACTCAAATACTTGTAAGTCAATCTCTTTACTTCAGTTTCCCTGTCTGCAAAATTGTGCTGAATGAGTAAAGCATTTATTAAGCACTAACTTTTTGCCAAGCCTTGGGCTAAGCACGAGGGATTCAGATACTAAAGCTTAGATAGTCCCCACTCTTTATGAGCGTACCTTCTAATAGAGGGAGACATGGATATAGGAGAATGGAAGCTGGTAAGGAGTATTTGGTTTGGAAAACTACAGGGATGGTGAGTAGATCCATCAGAGTCCCACAAGGCACCGCCAATCAGGATACAGAGCGGGGAATGGGAGCCAGACCCAGGCTGGGAATTCTGCATCTGAAAGGGTTAAGTCCTCCAGAATTTGATCTATGATCCTTCTGTAGTATCTACCCCACAAGGTTGTTGCAAAGCTCAAACTAGATAATATAGGAAATGGTATTTGCCACTTTAAAGTCCTATATCAGTGACAATTATTATGACTATGAAGAAAAGGTAATTTAAACCAAGTTAAAGAGATCAGGGTTACTGCTTTGGAGGAAGGGTGGGCAGGGAGTATATAATATCAGAAAGAACCTGAAAAATCCCAATTGTCTTGCTTAACTGAACTCTTTGGATACTTAATCCTTTTCAAAGTGAGCTTATTTTCTTAAAATTGTGCATTCATACAGAAGATTTGGGCTCTTTTTTTCACAAGTGCTGGAGAATGTCTGCTTCAATAACTTATCACCATAGCCCTCTTGCTTTGAAGCTAAGCACATGATAACAATGATAATGACATGGTAAATTATGTTACCATGGCACAGAGGCCTCCAATGGCTGCTCATGTTTCAGTTGTGGGGACACTGAATTTTTATCAGACTTTGGGTCAAAAGGGCCATGGCTATTATCTGTGTGACATAACTTTTGAATGTCTTTAAATTGAGCAGTTCTTGGAATTTAATAAAAAAAGAGGCAGCCTGATACAGCATGAGACTCAGAAGGAAAAAAGAAGCCTGGATCTGAGTCTCATCTCCACACTTATTTCCAATACAATCCAATAGACATTTATTAAGCACCTACTATGTTTCAGGCACTGTGCTAAGTGCTGGGGATACAATTAATAAAAATAAGGACAGTCCTTACCCTCAAGAAGCTTATAACCTGATGGGGGTAGGGGAAATAGAGGCAGGAAATGGGAGAAGGGAGACCAGAGGGAGCCTAGAGTGGAGATATCTTGTTCTGTGAAGATGAAACCAGGCTGAGTAGATGCAGAGTAGAGTGGGCTGTGTGTGTATGTGTGTGTGTTTGTAGGTGCGTGTGTGTGTATGCCCGTCGGCATGAAAGAGTAAAAGAGAGAGAAAAGAGAAGAGAGAGAGATGGATGACTTTTGGACAGCTCACCTAACCTCCATGAGCCTCAGTTTCCCAACTTTCCAGAAGGAGATAATAATGCCTGGACTACCTACCTCAAAAGGTTGTTATGAGGATAGTGTTTTCTAGAACACTAGAGTATATGTGAGCCATTACTAACAATTTCCTACTTCAATACCATGGTTTTTTAATAATGTATGTTTCTGGGTTTGGCTAGATACCTCAGAAGAAAACTCCTAATTTTTAGGTTTTTTTGTAATCTATCCAATAATCCATTTAAATCCATTCAAAAATACCTTACTCTACCAACTTTCCTCACACATATACTCTCTCCTAAGACCTCTTCAACTAGCATTTATAGCTTTACTCTATCCTCTTAGGAAGAGTTTCTGTCCAGGCCAACTCCAAGATCTGGTCAGCAAGTATTCCCAAGGGGATAGAGTAAGAATGACTAAAGAGGATTGCAAATTACCAATTTAGGTAGGAAGGACACAGCTCTTATGCAAGAACTCCAGCTGGAGAGAGAGAGAAAGAGAGAGAGACAGAGAGAGAGAGAGAGAGAGAGAGAGAGAGAGAGAGAGAGAGAGAGAGAGAGAGAGAGAGAGAGAGAGAGAGAGACAGAGAGAGAGAGAGAGAGAGAGAGAGAGAGAGAGAGACAGAGAGAGACAGAGAGAGAGAGACAGAGAGAGAGAGAGAGACAAAGAGAGAGAGAGAGAGAGAGAGAGAGAGAGAGAGAGAGAGAGAGAGAGAGAGAGAGAGA
>NW_027186304.1:42300114-42305114 GCF_028583685.1 Petaurus breviceps papuanus | reverse complement strand
AGAGATTTAGAACAGCTGCTGTGGTAAGTGGGCTATTCACTTAGGTAAGGAATAGGATTTCCTAGCTACGTTGAAGACCCAGTTGAGATTAGGTCACAAATTTGTAGTGGACCCAGACAGAACAATCCTGTGGCTCTTCAGGTTATATATAAGAGACTCTATACTTTTGTCTGAAGGAGCAGTAATACCCCAATTTTGACATTACAAGATATATGCTGAGTGTTTTGACCCAATCTACATTTCAAGGGACAAGTCAGTTTTGAATTTAAATAGATTTGCCTTGTTAACAACGGAAAGACATTCCTTTGATTCTGTCTTAGACTGAAGCTGGGACCACTTTCCTAAGACCTTTGATTCTGAGTGGAGGACATTACTTCACCAACCCCTCCATCCAAAAGTCAGACCTTCGATGATCGCCAAAGAATGACTAGATGGAGCCCTAACACTAGAGGTAGTAGAGAATGTGCTGCTTTTCTTGATCTCAAGTAGGGAACCAACAACTTCCCAGTCTCACTGGGTCAGTCCTGTGCCCAATATAAAATGTAGGCAACAAAGGTAAACTTGGCTTATTTAAACTTTGATCTAGTGTAAACCTTGACTAAAATTCATGTATTACCTTCCTACTTGGGTTAGGGTCACTACTCTGTTTTAACAAAAATGTGCCTGGAGGAATAGAACACTCCACTTTAATCAACATATCTGAGTGGAATAATAAGACTTTTGTTACCTAATTCTCAGGATAGCTCATTTGAGGTACAAATCATATACATATATACACACATATACATATATATGTATATATATATATGTGCATACTGGTACATATAATTGTATATACATACATGAATACATATATGGGCATAATAGTACCATGGTAATATATAATGGTTTTATAATAGTAATGTACAATATAAAAGTTTTATGAGTTATTCCAGCAAGCATTTGAATTGTTATTTAAGTGTTTGATGCAACCCAACTCAAGCTATTTTTTTCATTATTATGGAGATCAAAGTCACAGCTCAAACCCAGCAGCAGGAATTTCCAAATGTTATCTTCTCTGACATCAGGGAGAACGGCATTATTTATTCCCTATGTCCCGAGTTATTTTTTGTTTTGTTTTTCATTAAGGTAGCTTGGAGTCCTTGCTATTCTGCAAAGTATCACAGGATGCAGAGGGCTAATTCACAGTGAAGATTTGCTTTGTGGAGGAAATGAGGAATTTCCTATGCTCAAAATCATCCAGACAAGCAAATATTGGACCGATTTTATTTTGAAAAAGCAAAGAAAGATATTGACAAACAGATCAAAGCTAAATCATAGAAGAAAGAAACCCAATTGCTCTGATTTTCAGCTAAATCCTATGACCATTGTTTTCATTTTTACTGGGAGGCAAATGTTGTAGTGGAAAGAATACTGGATTGGGAATGAGAAAAACTGGGTTTGCATCCTGACTAATAATGATGTCACTGTCTATGACTTAGTGTCCTCATCTGCAAAGTAGGGACAATGGCACAGCATCATCTTAGCACCTATTTTACAGAGCTCTTGTGAAGGGAGTGTTTTGCAAACTTTACAAAGCAACAACAATAGCAATGATAATGATACGTATTTATATAGGGCTTTAAGATTTGCAAAGGACTTTATATTAACTATTTATCTCCAAGTTCTTTGTAGATATTAACCCTCTGGTCCCTCATGCCCAACACATTGCCTAATAGCAACATGTTTTAGCAGTCTAAGCAAATTAATACCATTTCCAAAGTACCTAACTTAGATAAGGAAAAGCATTGTTATCCCTAAGTTTTCCCCAGAAAAGCACTCAGAAATTTCTTTATTCTTTACTTAGAGAAATTATTTTCCACAACTGTACACTTTTAAGTAGACAACTCTCATGATATTTTTCCACATCACTCTTCTAACCAGATATACTTATGGAGACCCAACCCAGATGTACTTATTTCAAGGATCTGTGTCAAAAATAAAGGTCTCTCTTCCACCAATGCAGGTTTGAAAACACAAATGCTAAGCCTTGGGTAGGCTTTTAATGAGCTGCTGTAGGGAGGAGAAAAAGTCATCACCCCCTTATGTCTTGCCCTCTGGTGATGAGCTCACTTAAGCTTGACCCCTTCAGATGCCTGCAAGATGGTACCAGGCTTGTCTTCATGGCTCTTTACAGATTAGCAAAAGCTACCAGATCTTGAAATACATGACAAAGATTCTGAGAAGCCAGGGATCAATTCATCACCAAAATGCTGCTGAAGATTAGGATGTGATTTTTAAGACTGGTGCCATTACATGAGTCTCACACCCCTCCCCCAGCTTCCATTCTCTATTTGATAACATCCCTTTCTTATCAGAAAATTGTTCCTTGTGTTTAAAAACATGAGTAGGCAGGGGACTTGAGTTTATTAAAGAATTGTGTTCTTTAGAAAGTATACGACTTTAAAAAGCATCACAGTTGTAATTTTCAGTGGCTCCTTCTTTTCATTAACTGATTCATTGCTTTTGACTGAATTCATTTGGAGGCTCTCTTGGCTCCTATGGGGAATAGTTTGCTGCTATTTGGTTTCCTTGTATTAAACTTGAAGCAGTATTCGCTTTATAGTAATGTGCATCTGGTAATGTTTACTTCAGTCTATCTATTCCTCAAAATTGTTCTATGCATTATCTACTTAATCTTCATTTTCCCATCCTACTTTGTACCTACTGCTGCCTTATATTGTAGCAATATAAAGAATGACTTTGAAGAAATCACAAAAGATTAATGTATCAAGAGTTTGGAAATTATGATGCTGCTTTGCTGCATACAACCCCTATGGTTCCAACAGATGTTCCAGTGTTTGTTCAATAGCTTACAGCAGAATGACAGTATAATCCATATGACTGCTGGCATTTACCATTTGTCTACCCAGGCTTTATGCTTAATGAGGAGGGAATGTTGATTTTTTTTTCTTTATTTAACAGGGGCTTTTGATTTTGGAGAAGTTTTCCATCATTCTGATTTTCTTAAAAGTTACAGGGTTAGGGGGTGGCTAAATGGTGCAGTGAATAAAGCACCGGTCCTGGAATCAGGAGGACCTGAGTTCAAATCCAGCCTCAAGACACTTAACACTTACTAGCCGTGTAACCTTGGACAAGTCACTTAAACCCAATTACCCTGCCTTCCCCTCTCCAAAAAGCAAAAAAAAAGATCACAGGTCTACCCTTCTTTTCATGCTTTATGAGTTAAGAAAATAATTCGAGAAAATGCCATGAATTGCCTAAGAGATTGACAGAGATGAGAGATGGAAGGCAAGAGGTTTCAATAAAAGCATATCTTAATCACTAACCTGTATCTGTAAATTCTTTCAGAACTATTACTAGAGAGAAATTTAATTTTATATAGCACTATTTTAAGAGACCAGAATCACTTTAGACCAAGACTAATCATATGGTCATATTTGGTAAGAAAGGGAGTCATTTAGAATGTGATGCTAATGAAAGTATAACTCTGTATGTTAATTAGAAAACTTCCTATGGGATAAAATCATTATTTACTTTGAATTCTAAATTGTCCACAGAACTTTCCCTCCATTTTTCTCATATTTCTTAGATCAATTTCCCTTGAGATATTTAGTTTCCATGCGAGATTTTACAATTGACTTTTTAGTTATCCATAGTGTTGAGACCAGGAATTGAATGGAAAACTAAAATCCACATCAAACTAAAATCATATCAGACTGGAGTTAGAACCTCCTCCCTGAATAAGTCATTAAGGACAGATGCTACAAAATACCAAATTGTCAAAGTTGAATTTCAACCATCCCCCTTTCATTTGATTGGGTCTTAGTGCCTGAGAATCAAAGAGCCTTGATAACTCAGTCATTGGAAAATTAGTTCTCAGGTATTCAAAAATTAACTGTCAATTCAACTATACCTATATTCAAGGTATATGACCAATGTGGTCAAATTTATAAATATCATAACTGATGAAATTTCCAGGGGATATGAGTGGGAATATAAGGGAAGGCAGACAATTCTAAACAATTTAATCCTTTTGTAAGAACAGCAAAGTGAAAAAGAAATGCCTCATGTACTATCCCTCCTTTGAATATATTAATGTTGAGTTACACATTGAGTTCCTCTGATGCCATTCTAGAAAATTTTGTTTTCCCCTTTCTTATATGACTATTTGGGGAGGGGTGAGGGTGTCAGAGTTGGGGAGGTGGTGAGGAATGCCATGCAGTAATATATTGTTACTGCCACAAAATACTATTAAAGCATAACTACTAAACCAGAAAGCATGGGCCTGTAAATTTAATGCAATGTCAGTTTTGATCTAGGTGTTTTGCTCTCCAAAGAGATGCTTAATCTTCTAAACAAAATTGAACTCAAAGGATTAAAAAAATAGAAAGAAAGAAAGAATTGGTTTTGCTCAAGTACCAGTACAGTCTGGGAATCAAATAACCAACTAGAAACATTCCCATAGGTGAGACTTTGATTTTCATATGGAAATATTGATCTTTTGGAGTCAAGATAAATACTACCACTTTACCATCAGACAAGTAGTTAGAACATTTCTAGAATTTTAGGTGTAAAGTTTGTATAATCCAGCCTTAATAAAACCAATTCAGACATTAAAAGAATAAAATGAAACATGGTATCTCTCTTCTACCTCTCCCACTTCACTGGCATGGTATAGTGCATAGTTCCCTAGATTTGTAACCAGGAAGACCTAGGTTCAAATTTTTCCTTGACACTTACTGTGTGACCCTGATTGAGTAACTTAACCTCCCTGTGCTTCAGTTTGCTCATCTGTAAAATTAAAGGATTTGATTTTATGGAAAATAAAGTACTTCTCATCTCTACATCTATGATCATATGTTCCTATCCATCTGCCTATGAATATGCTCACATCTTCCAGTGCTTAAAAAAATAAAACTTTGTCCCTTTTACACAATTAATCTATTACCATCTCTCTCTCTCTCTCTCTCTCTCTCTCTCTCTCTCTCTCTCTCTCT
>NW_027186304.1:42299509-42300104 GCF_028583685.1 Petaurus breviceps papuanus | reverse complement strand
TCTCTCTCTCTCTCTCTCTCTCTCTCTCTCTCTCTCTCTCTCTCTCTCTCTCTCTCTCTCTCTCTGCTAAGCTTCTTGAAAAACATTGCCTATACCCAATCTCTTAACTTTACAACAAAGTCATTCCTGAAACCCTTACAATATGTCTTAATCACTCTACAGAAACTGCCTTCAGATTCATTGCACTTTGCTCAGACTTATGATCAAAGACCCCTTGAGGTAAAAGAGACCTGAAAAGTCACCCAGTTTAATCCCCACATTTGGTGAATGAGGAAACAGGGTAAGGAAGATGATGTAACTTGCCTTAGGTCTTACAAAGAGTACCTGTTGAGGCTTAGTTTTACTATCCTCCCTCCCAAAGAATCACGTAATACTTTATTTATACGTTTCTTTTTACTTATACAAACCTATAAAAGTTTGTTTTGTATTCTAGTTGTTTCTGCATGTGAAAAACCCCTTTCTGGTTTTCAGATCCATGAGGACATGAACTATCATACTAATCTTTGTAGTTCCCCTGGCTCCTCAGCAATATAGGCACTTAAATGCATGAAGGAAGGGGTAAAGAAGGAGAGACAGAAGGAGGGAAAGATAGATA
>NW_027186304.1:42236471-42299499 GCF_028583685.1 Petaurus breviceps papuanus | reverse complement strand
AGATAGATAGATAGATAGATAGATAGATAGATGATAGATAGATAGATGATAGATAGATAGATAGATGATAGATAGATAGATAGATAGATAGATAGATGATAGATAGATAGATGATAGATAGATAGATAGATAGAGATATAGATGCAGATAAAGAGAGTATGCATATGTATGTATACATATATATATATATATATACAAATGTTAGGTATTTATCAATTACTAAGTATAATCATGAACAGCAGATTCTTAATAAGCAAAGTGTTATGCTAAGTGACACAGGATTTAAAAAACTGAGTTAGAAATAATCCCTGATCCATGTGGCACTTAAAACTAAATATAGAAGGAAGATAAACAGATTCAGCAATTAACAAGTAATAGGTTTAATTCAACCTGACAAAGATTGTATTGATAAACACTGCTGTTGCTCATTAGTAGATGAATCTTACATATAATTTGTGTTTGTGAATTATGTAAGGAATTTAGACTCGTTTTTTGGTGAATGATCATTAAAGATGGGTATAAGATAAATTTTAATTTCATGTTTGTTTTAGTGTAAAAAAACTTAAGCAACTCTGTACCCATGGGCAATATGCTAATATTATATAACATGCTAATAGATAGCCTTCAAGACAAAAATAGCAAATTGATACTAAAATTAGAATAACAATTTGATACTTTCAGTCTGATTTGGGGTGATCTACAATCATGTATACTCTATTAGACATTGTTTTTCACCTAATGACAATGAAAATGATAATGAAAAGTAGCATAAAAGTAAAAATCTAAGTGCCTTTGGTATACCTAAACTGGAAAAAAAAATCCTAAAAATTTACATTTTAAATAATAACAATTAACTTTATATAGCACTTTAAATGTAAATACTTTATACACATTTTCTCATTTGAACCTTACAGCAACCTTGTGAAATAGTTACTAAGGGGCTATCATTCTCATTTTACAGATGAGGAAGCTGAAGTCTTAACAGCTTAAGTGACTTGCTCATTGTTCTATGGCTAGTCGAGATGGAATATGATGGCCCTTTATCAGTATTTATCTTTCTTGACTTTTCTGTAGCACATGACATTGTTCATGATTCCTTCCTTTTGAATAGGTTGTTTTTCCCTGTGAGTTTTTATTACGTTGCTGACTCTTGGTTCTCTTCCTACCTATCTATAGACACTCCTATCTCCTTTGCAAGATCATCATCCATATCTCTCCCCTTACTTTGGGCATCACATTCATTTAATTATCATCTCTGTTCAGGTGGCACCCAGAAATATCCAACCTAAGTCACTGTACTGAAATACATTCTTTTTTTTTTTACTTCTAAGATATATTTTATGTTTTCCCCAATTAAATGTTAAAACAAGTTAACTTTTTTTTTAAGTTTGAATTCCAAATTCTATCCCTCCCTCTCCAATACCCTTCCTGAGATGGTAAGAAACATGATATAGGTTATACATGTGCAATCATGTAAAACATTTCCATATTAGCCATTTTGTACAAGAAGACTCAAATTTTTAAGAATGAAAAACAGAAATAAAGTGAAAAATAGCATGTTTCAGTCCAAATTCAAACAATATCACTTCTTTCTCTGGAAGCAGATAGCATGCTTCATCATTGGTCCTTTGGAATTGTCTTGGATCATTGTATTGCTGAGAATAGCGGTCATTCACAATTCTTCATCATACAGTATTGCTGTTACTATATACAACATTCTCTGGTTCTGCTTACTTCATTTCACCTCAGTTCGTGTAAATCTTTACAGGTTTTTCTGAAACCCTCCTACTTATCATTTCTTTTAACCGAGATCCATCACTAGATGACTACTGAAAATTTCCAACAGGATATTCCTGGGCATTTCAGAATCATTGTGCAACATACTCAAAACAGAACTCTAACTTTTTCCTTTAAAAAAATCCCCTCTTGGGTTGTCTAGGTGGCACAGTGAATAGAGCACTGGTCCTGGAGTCAGGAAGACCTGAGTTCAAATCTGGCCTCAGACACTTGATATACTTACTAGCTGTGTGACTTTGGGCAAGTCACTTAGCCCCAATTGCCCTCCAAAAAGCTTTAAAAAATCCCCCCTTCCTGACTTCTCTGCTTGTGTGAAGGTTCCACCATGCTTCCATTCACATAGGCTTGAGACCTCAGAGTCAACTTCAGTATTTCCCTCTCCCTCACTCACTCCTCTTAGCCAATTGGTAACTAAACTTGTTGAATCTCTCTCTACTACATCTCTTGTATCCATCCCCTTCTCCCCATTTGCATGATCATCATCTCAGTTTAGGCCTTCATCTTTCCTTGTCTAAGGCATAGACAATATGGGGAACAGCCTCCTAATCACCTTCCCTGCCTCCAATATTTCTAATCCATATAACTGACCTAAAGTAAAGGTGTCAAACTTTTGGCCTGACAAAATTCCCTAATTCCTCTTCCTGAACCAGATTAAAATACAATTGGGAAATATTTAGTAAAATAAAGAAAAACACAATACAACATAGACAAAATGTTAATTTGTGGTTTTATAAGTCAATATGGGCCACTATAGTGTGACACCCCTGTCATGAAGCATAAATCTGACCATGTCACTCACCTGCTTAAATAGCATTGTTGTCTCTCTGATGTGTGTAGGATAAAATGAAGGCTTTTCTTTTTGGCATTTAAAGCCCTGAACAATTGGGTTCAGCCTTCTGTTCCAGTCATATTGCACATTTAGCCTTTTTTTGCACTTTACTCCCAAAGTGGCCTAGTTAATTCTCTATTTGCAAGATAAAATCTATTCCTTGGAACAGGCTTTTCCCCATGCCTGTGTTGCCTTCATTCTTCACTTCTGCCTCCTTCAAGGCTCAGCTTAAGGGTCATCTTCTACATGAGGCTTATCATAATCCCTTCAGTTCCTATTTTCCTCTAGTGGAAATTACTTTGCATTTACTTTAAATGTATTTGGTATTTATTTATCAGGATATCCCAAAAATCTTACTGCAGTTTTTAAGCTTTTATATATGTATATATATATATATTAAGCTTTATTATATAAACATATATACATATGCGTGTATATATATATATATAGTCCCTCCCAATCTTATCAATTATAATCTCCTGGATGTCAGGGAGAATTTTGCCTTTGTCTTTATATCTTCCTCACAATCCATGATATAAACTAATTATTTAATAAATTTTGTTGAATGAATGAGAATATCAGAAGTGGATTTCAACCTATGTATCCTTTCCTTGGGTTAAGTCTAGCAGTATATCATAACTGTTTCATCATCATCCTCCTCAAGAAGAAAGTCAAGAGGACTGGACATGGCGTGAACCAAATAATGTCATAAAAAGTATTATCAATTATGTTCTATCAAATAGGAAGCAAATGGTTACTAAAGCACAGCTTAATTTTGACTTACTGTCTACATAGTCAGACCATTGATTTAGGAGAAACAAGACAAGTTCAATACCAAATTAGAAGAATAAAAATGAGAATATACATGTATAATTAAAACATTTTTATTTGACCTATTGACACCAAAAAATGAGAAATGAATAAAAGAACAGACCTTGTCAGAGATTATCCCAATTCCTGAAATCAGTTGTCACAATAAGAACAAAAGAACTGAGAAATCACATCATCCAAGCTGTATTCCTCATTGAGAATCTTGGACATATAGCAGTAAATGACCATTATAGTTTAGAATATGAACTTGGATATAAAAATTTTGAAGGATAATGGTAGAAGAGTATGAGCAATGTCACCTCATACAGTAGGGAGAAACAATGGAAGAAAAGAAGGTTACAGAAAATTTTGTAAGAAATTCATTAAAGTTAGATCATTCCTTGGCTATTTAAAGAGGACAATGAAGAAATAAAATACAATAAAAAGAGCTATCAATTTCTCCATTATTGGCTATATATTTGGAATCTAATATCAAATCCCTAATATGCTACATAAAGAAATAGAGATGATGCTAAAGAAAACAAAGTAAAAAGAAGACTTAAACAGTACCAAATATATACAAAAAAGGCTCACATTGAATACAATTTTCATGACATTTAGGATATGATTCATAAGAATCCATGAGAGAATATACTGAATGGCTGGGAAAAATCACAGCTTTTGTTATTACTGAAAAAGGCAATCAAGAGCGTTTCATTAACACTGACCCTAGTGCTTACTTCCACATCTTTATGTAACCTTTAAAGTAACAGTGTAGGGGCGGCTAGGTGGCGCAGTGAGTAAAGCACCGGCCCCAGAATCTAGAGGACCCAAGTTCAGTTCCGGCCTCAGATATTTAACACACACACACACACACACACACACACACACACACACACACACACACACAAACTAGCCGTGTAACATTGAGCAAGTTAATTAACACCAATTGCCCTCCAAAAGGCAATAAAATAAAATAACAGTGTAAATTATCTAAAATAATCTCTTAAAATAATACAGATGTATCAAGAACACCATGATGACAGGATTTCATGAATGATATTCTAAGGAAACTACATTGCTAAAGTCATACTTGTGATAAAACAAAAAATCCTACTGGGCTCATTGTTAATTGACTTTTAAAAACCATGTGTTTCAATGGTTCAAAATGTTTCTCTAAAGGTTCTTATTCAACCAGGTGTCTCCCATGCATATTGGGACATGAGGAAAACTAATAGATGAGGAGAATGTTGTATATATAATTTACCTAGATCTTAACAAATCATTTGATAAAGTTCTTCATACTATCATTGTTGAGAAGAGAGAAAAATGTGAACCAAATTATAATATAATTACATTAATTCTGAATTAGTTATATGGGCAGACACAAAGAGAAGTTTTTGATTGTTCAATGCTAGCTCAAGAGATCTGCAATAGAATACTCATGGATTTGACATTGATCTTGTGCTGTTTAACATTTTATCAATTATGTAGATTAAGGGCATAGATGGCATGCCTGATATATTCAGAAGTGATACAAAGCTGGTAGTGATAACTACCACAATGGATGATAGAAGTAGTATCCAAAGAACTCTTCCCAATTTAAAGCATAGAGCTGAATTATTAAGATGAGATTCAATAAGGATAAAGAGAATGTCTTACATTTGAGTACAAAAACCTAATCTCACAAGTACAAGATGGGAGAATCATAGTTAGACACTAGTTCTGAAGAAGTTTTGGGGTGGGTCTGTGAACAACAAGCTCAATTTGAGTCAGAAGTGTGATGTGGCAGCCAAAAAAACAAAACAAAACTAATGCCGCTTTGTCATTAGAAGAGACACAACTTCCAGGACTAAAATGATAATTTTTAGCTGGAAGGAAACTTACAGGTCATGAAGGTCAGTCTCATCCCTTTAGAGATGTCTTCCTGTCTCCAAGTCCAGCACATTATTCATTGCACCATGCTGCCCCCTCAGAGGGAATTATACCAGTCTACCTTTGTCAGACCTCATTGGTGAGAAATGTGTTCAGTTCTGGGGTGTTACTCAGTCATTTCAGACTCTTTGTGACCCCATTTGGATTTTTCTCAGAAAAGATACTAGAGTTGTTTGCCATCTCCTTATTCAGCTTATTTTAAAGATAAGGACATGGAAGTTAACAGGGTTAAGTGACTTGCCCAGGGTCACATAGTAAGTGTTTGAGTCAGGAGGTGAATTCAAGTCTTTCTGACTTAAGGTCTGGAAGTCTATCCACTGCTCCAACCAGCTGCCTCCATGGGTGCCTACTTTAAGATGGAAATTGTTATGTTGGAAGAGGGAAACTGAAATGTTGAAAAAATAGGCCCACGACATATGAGGATTAGTTGAAGAAAATAGGGATGTTTGGCCTGGAAAGTAGAAGATTTAGGGGACCTGACAGTTGTGTTTAGATCCCTGAAGGGCTTTGACTTTTTTCTGTATGACCTCAGAATCCACAATCAGGAATAATTGATGGACATTGTTAAGAGGCAGATTTAGGCTTGATGTCAGGAAAAATTTCATAACAATTAGGTATTTTCAAAAATAAAATTGAGATGCCTCAAGAGGTGGTGGTTTACCCCTCATGGAGGTCTTAGAGCAGAGAGTAGATGATTATTTGTTAGAATATTATAGTTGCTCTGTCTATGGGTTGGACTATATAGCCCATGAAGTTCTTTCCAATCCCCAAATCCTGAAATTCATATATTAAACCATATATTATGTTTTGGGAGATATGACAGCAGTAATAGCTTTGCTCAAAGACCCTCTAGTTATCAAAATTGCATAAAACACAAAATAGGGGGACATCAAACATGTATGTCATTGTTCTATAGGATGTCTTGCACCAACTCCAAACGGAAGGAACATAGACTCATAGTTTTAGTAGCAGAGGGAACATCAGAGCAAATCTAGTCCAATGCTCTCATTTTACAGATGAGAAAACGGAGGCCAAGAAAGGCAAAGTGATTTGCCCACAGTCATTCAGGCAGTTGCAATGTGAAAATGTGCACAGAGAAAGGACAAGGAATACAGTTTTGAAGAAATAGTTCAGGATTAAGAAATGAAGGAAGTCAGTGGCTCATGCCTATAAATGCCATGGGAACTTCCTTCAATAACAAAGTTAGAAGGTGCTGGATAGGGAAAACATTAAACATCACAGCAACTAAAATGGCAACATCAAAACATAGAAGAGAAAACTTGTCAAAGTGGGAGCCATTAAAAAAGCAAACAAACCTCTGTGTAGTCAAACCTTTAAGGATTTTTTTCCTAGTAACACTAGAGCTTCATAAACAACCATAAAGTTCAGCCAATGAGTTTTACTTTCAAATTTTGATATAATAGAAAGTGTACCAGATGATATGTAGTTCACTACTTTAGAGTTCTACCTATGCACACATCCTTGGGCTAATCACTTATGGTCAGTCTCTGGGCCTCATTTCCTCATCTATAAAAGGCAACAATATGGCAACAAAATGATCAGTTTGCAAGCTTTTCTCAAACTGCTTTTTATTAATTTACTTATTAAATATATACATTAATTTATTTATTAATACTCCCAATTTATCCTGTTCGTAACTTGTTAGCATGTTGTTGTTTGCATGTTGTCTCCCCCATGAGAATTTGAGCTCCTTGAGGGCAGGAAGTGTCTTTCTTTACATCCTCAGTACCTAGCACAATACCTGGCAAATAGTAGGCACTTCATACAATAATAAATATATAATATATTCACTATTTAATAAATTTAACATTTTTATTTATTTATGTTTATGATCTATATCATATATTTTAAAATATAATTTATAATACATATTATTTATAAATATATTAATTTAATATAATAATTATATACTGTAATTAAATTAAAATTTAATAAACAAAATAATAATAAATCATAGTTCACCAACTTTAAAGTGCTACACAAATGTGAGCTATGGATATGATTATTATTTTGATACTTCCATGGATCTGTGTTATCATTAAGACAGATAATCCATCCAACATTGTGGGTAGCTATAAAGTCAACCACACACAGCTTTCCAGAGGACTGTTGTAGTGAATAGCTTCAAGATTCTGATCACATAGTATAGTGAACTCTATTTATTCAGCAGTAAACTAAAGCAAAACATTCACATAAACCAAAGTACAGAATTCACAATGATATAACATAACAACTTATTGCTAAAGTGGCCACATAGTTTTAAACAAAAGATATCATTCAGTCTCCCACCCCTAGGTCACATTGCCTTAATCTCATCACTGAGAAAGTCTTCTTTCTATTTGATTAGAGACTAGCTTCCAATCATCCTTAACTCAATCATCCTTTGTACAAAGTACAAAGTTCACCCATCCCTGGGTCACAGTAAATCATGATCTTGTCAGCCAGCACTAAGTACCCAAGGAAAAGTCCTTTCATCTTTCCTCTAGGCTGGCTCCCAAATTCTATGATTCCTCTTCCATGCTCCCAGCTTTTGCCCAAATGCACCCAACAATCACTTGGATTCACAGGCCAGCAGCTCTCAGCTCCTCATTTCGCTCCTCATCCAGTTCCCATTCCATATTGAAGCTCACAGTGACCAGCCCACCTCTGTTTCTGGGAAGACAAAGCTTAACTGAGCCACAATAATATTCATGCACACTGCCGGCACCATTA
Organism: Petaurus breviceps papuanus; assembly: GCF_028583685.1. Taxonomy (NCBI): domain Eukaryota; kingdom Metazoa; phylum Chordata; class Mammalia; order Diprotodontia; family Petauridae; genus Petaurus; species Petaurus breviceps. The sequence continues at coordinate 42,291,395 of NW_027186304.1, read as the reverse complement.
TCAATTCATTTTCTGCCTGTGAAATCAACACAGACCCACAAACGAGGTCTAAGAACAAATCATCAGTATAGTCCCAGGACCTCTGAAAACATCAGTAAAACCCTCCTCCAGGACTTTGGTAAACAGACAACAAGAAAATCCTCTTTCAGGGCTTCTGAACCAGCAGTAAGGTCCCAGGGCTTCTGTAACAACAGCAATATCCTCTATCAGCAGACAGATCTGACAAAGTAATATCAACACAGACAGACAAAGTGCCCGCCAGCACAGCCGTGTTTCCTCCCAGTTCTGCTCAGTCCCAGCTGTGCTCCAACTCTTTACCTGTCATTAACTCCTCCCTGCTCTGCCTACCTCTTCCTTCCTGTTCGGTCTTTGGCAAGTGCCTCCCACTATGAGATTCACCGGTTCTGTTTCTCAACAAAGACTTGCTATCATCAGGGCAAGACTCAAAGACACTTGAACTGAAACAAGGTGCTAAGTACTCCTTTGCTTGCCATTACAGTAGCAAAATCATGCACTCCTTTTCATCCTATGAAAGTCTTTTTCCATATCCTCTTATAAACCCTCTGTGGATATTATTCAGGTACTTTTAGAGGCAATGTAAGTGATATTATACTGACTACTACAAATCCTGGACCACGGCAGGGTGTCCTAATGCGATCCATAAGCAATCAAAAGTTTGCCCCAGTTTTACTTAAACACACACACACACACACACACACACAAACACACCTAAAGAATAAATATTATCCAGGCTACAATAGTAAGGTGAATGGGCATCTTATGGAATATCTCCATGGGTACATATGTTGGACCAGACACTCCCAATAGACGGTGAACGTAGATCATTAATGAATAGGAGGAAGACAGTGATTTCCCTTTGGGAATTTGTGGTGTTTTTTTTTAATGACTTCAAGCTTTTCCCTAATACAAAGGCCCATCTTTTTAACACTAGTATTTTTCTTGTGGTGCAATAGGATTCTGATTCAGGTTATACCATAGTCCCTAAAGATTTCAGGTTACAAGTCACTCAAAGACAGTGGAGACAATGGAGAGGAGACAATGCTGGATGTGACTCGGATGCACCAAGATTTACATAGGGGAGGTATTTAGATCTCATCAGAGAGGCAAAACTGGGAAGAAAAGTGGGTCAGTCATATACTGAGAATGAAAAATGAACCTGCAAAACCCATCTGTACATGGTCAATGCCAAGAGATTAACCCTAAGGTCCAGAGAACATTGGATGAACGCTTTGCAAAGGACTTAAAGGAAGATATGGACAGGAGCTGTACAAGAAGAAAAGGCACAGATGGGCTACAATCTGCATTGCTGGAGGAATACCCCCATTGACAAAATCACAGGTCTGTCGAAATATCAGAGAAATAAGAGCTCAGTTTAAGGTTTGCAAAGTACTTTCTGACTTTCCAGCCTTTTGCCACTATGCCTCAGCTATCTTTCACCCTGAAAATTTGCTCATTGCATAGGGCCTTCTCACTCAGAAACATCCACCCTATCCCATGACTTTTCACACCACAGAATATCACTCTGCCTTGCTACCCCTTCTACCATTGGTGAGTTACTCTATTTGGGAAGGGGCTTAAGCCAACCAATCTTCCTTCTTCTCTTGGCTTTGCTTCTGACTTTCTGCATGTTAACACCATGCCCCCAAAGCAGGTGTCCCAACCCCTTTTCAACTCTTTTGACTATCATGTTCTGCCATCAAAATATATTAGAATACAAACTTCTTAAGGGAGCAGCCAATCTTTTTGATTGTATTTGTATTCCTAGCATTTAGCACAGTGCCTAATACATAGCAAATGTTTAATAAGTGCTACTGTCTTGCTTTGTCTTGCCCACAAGCACCTTCTAAGGTAAGTAGCACAAGCATTGTTATTTCCATTTTGTAGAGAATCACTTCAGTGTATTCACAGTTCTCAACCAACCAGCCAACTAACCATAAACATAGTCCAATTCTAGTCATCATGTAAAGGGTTCCAAATTTCATGTGTCCTTACTGGCTATTTATACACTTTAGCACCCTTTCCCCTATGCTACATTTGAAAGAGAGACTGCAATTGCACTCTCTGTGGTTGGTTGGTTGGCTGATTGTGAACTGTGACCACTGTGAATATTTTTCTTATTACTCAGAGAACATCCTTAAAGAAAGAAATATTTGCAGTCACATCACAGAAAATTTTCAGATATCAAAGACGAAATATCATAGTGTGCACTGAAGAGTTTCTTGACATTTAAAGGAAGGTAGAAAAAGAAGCTTAGGGTCAAAACTATTCTTCCTATCCCAACAAGTCCACGTCAACTCACTTATTTGTATACACTGAGACTAAATGCCCACCAGGGGATCCATTGCCCATGGTGCACTGTATCAGAGGGAGGGGACAATATTTGAAATGTGTGAGATGTCAGAAAGCCCAGGAGGCCCAGCCTTTTCCTCCCTTCCATAAGCCAGTGGCAATCTGTTTCAAATTGTGTGTGCATTGTAGGGTGAAGCACGTACCATAAAGTGCCAAACGTCACTGCAAGCAGTCATCCTACTGAATGTGGGAATAAATGGAAGTATCTTAAGATTAACGGAGCAAGGAAAGTCATAGGCTCACTGGAGGCATAGTAAACACAGCAGATATAACCTATGTGTTGTTTGTGTCTTTTCAAATTCATACCGTGTCATGTTAAATCCTGTCAAATGTTCTTAACATGGCAAAAGTATGTATCAGTCACAAGTCTTCAAAATGGGAATAACATGTGAAAGGAAAACACCGTTTAAGCTATAAAGTACTAAATAAATGTGGACTATAACTGCTGTTATTGCATATATATATACACATATATATACATATATATATATATCCATGAGGAAAGTACATGTGGGTGCTGAAGGGGAAAAAATAAGATTTTTTAAAATTATATTTATCTTAGGTTTATTTTCCCAAAACTCCCAAAGTATGCTTCCACTATATACAAGTTATTGCCACTCTGAATCACATTACACAGTACATCAGGCCCATGTAAATTATGGTTGCATCTGGACAAATGGATATTTTTTGATTCCAAAAAGAGTCACCTGGGACCCCATCATGCAGTCTCCATGAAAACACTAACAAAGCTTGGAAGCCTTTTTCACAGTGAAGCTTATCTATTTAGCCTCATTGTCATGATGAGGATATTCTAACACTTCATGAGCTTTGTAAATTACAATTACTATATAACCAAATATTCTCAGATTTCTAGGATGTTAACCACTTTGTCTAGAACAAAAGAATGACTTTAAACAAAGTCTGTGAGCGTTTCTGAAATGATATTCCATAAAATTTCAGAGATTCTTGAGTTATCTCTAAGCATTTGTTAAAAGTTAACTTGGTAACCGAAGAAATTTTGACTTGTGTCAGACCTATTTGCTCTAAACTAGTCCCACCCCAGGGCATAGACAATAGCTATTAGCTCTCCTACCCCTGCCCCCTCCAACCCCAACTCTCCCTAGTCTGAAGAGAACTTGTCCAGGAAAGAAAAGTCCTAAATAAAGAAGACTGTCAGACACTTAACACCTGCTAATTTTGTTTTTAAAATCAGATCAATAGTTTGATATGTCAATGGACCCATTGTTTCAAATGTCTATTCTCACCAGGAAGGGAGCTCACAAAGTAGCCGTGCTTTCTCACCCTCAATAGAGGATTACCAAATATGCTGGGAGACATCAGGATATTTTGTTTGTTTGTTTACATTTTATAGATGCTATTGCAACATTAAGGCCATCCTTCATTTTCTCTTACTCTTATTATGGGAAAAGAAAAGGAAAAAACATTTTCATTCAGCACCTATTCTGTGTCAAGCATTCTACAAAGTGTTTTTTTTACATTTCTCTCATTTGATCCTCACAATTACCCTATAAGCTAGGTGCTGTTTTTATTCCCATTTGACAGTTGAGTAAACTGTGGCAAACAGACTTTAAGTGACTTGCCCAGAGTCACATAGCTAGTAAATGTCCAAGGCTAGATTTGAACTCCAAGCCCAACACTTTATCCATTGTAACTAGTTGCCTCAGACTTTACATGACCAACATATCTCCTTTTCTGGTCACACAAGTCCTTGATATGTCTTTTTTTTTTTTTGCCACTTCTCATGTATTATTCTAGGTGGGTAATTTGATGCAATCTAGTTACACTCACCATCCATTTCTCCACAGGCTCTTGTTTTACCTTCAGTGGTGCTAATGCCATAGCATTCCATAGTGCTCAGTCATATAGCATCTCTAGGAGAATTCCGTATGAAAAAGAATAAACATTTCACCAAAGAAAACAGAAGACAGTTCAGAAGGAAGCAGAAAAAACAGGACAGTTTTAAAAATAACATGTAGAATTTATTTTTTTGGTGGGGGGGAAGCAAGAGGCATGAAATGGAAAATCACAGTTTCACAATTTCGTGTAAAAATCTTCTTTTTGTATTCTCCTGTATGTAAAGAAATTTTCTTTTTTAGTGTTTAAGTAAAGCTGAACAAGTTTTTAGTGTAAAAGTTAACGTAAATTTTAGTGTTTAAGTTAAGTGATGTAATTATTTTTACTATTTTTAAAATGTAAAGAGTTGAGGCAGGAAGCAATTTAAGATTATTGAAAATATTGAAGAATTTCTAAAAAGTTATCCCGTTAATCTACTATCATGGTCAATACGTATGCCTATTCAAGTTTTATATGCTGAAGGATTAAATCAATGGTCTATTCATATAGCCGCAAACATAGTATAGGCAATGTATTTTTTCATCTACTTATTTTTCCAACAAGAACAGCTAATCTGATCATTTTTGAGTGACTATAGCTCTCATTGAGAAAATAGTTTTCCATATCTGGATGACATCAGCAAAAGAAATGGTGTCATACTGCAATAGACATGACAGGGAAGTGCAGCACAATGGAGGTACCATGGCATAATATCAGTACCAATGAAATAGGAGTCAAGGGACCTGGGTTCAATTTTGAGCTCTGCCAGCCACTGGCTATGAGTCATTGAAAAGGTAACTTCCCAGTCTCACTTTCCTTACCTGTAGAACAAAGATGCTAATCTTTTTACTACCTACTTGAAAGCCTTTTTGTAAAGAAACACTTTGTAAACCTTAAATCTATCATTACTAGAACTACTTTGACTTTGCATAGAAAAGTCCACATGACATTAGGGAATATTTTGGGTACGCCTACTTCGCCAATGCCTGACACACAGTTGGTGCTTAATAAATACTAATTGATCGATATTGTGCCTCGTTGGATGTTGATGCTCAAGAATTATTAGTTCTATGGTCATATCTGTCATGGAATCTTATATTATTTGAAAATATTTTTGGCAGATAACTTGTTTGAGGAGAGTAGTTATCGGGGCTTCTTAAAACGTTTTCCACTCTAGACCTCTTCAGCACTTCTTGAACTGTGGGTCACAGTTTAAGATGCATAGGTGACCTAAAAAATCAAGAACTTTTTTTTAAAAATTGTCAACAAATGACAGATACAACAGTTACTTGTATTTTCTATACCTTTAAGTCAATTATGTATCTGATAAGAGGTGTTCTGCTGTAGAAAATCATCTGTGAAAGCCTTGTTATTCTGTTCTTATATTTTCACCAAGAATGAGAAAATTGCCATATAAGTCAGTAATTATTAAGTTTTTTTCTTCTCATTTTTTTATAACTTTCATGCTCCTTTTCATTCCTTGGAAATCTTCCCCTCTATGAAATATCTCAAAAATATAATATCTTTAAGTGCCTTCAAGAGTGTGTTGATTCCAAATTGAGTCTTTCTGTATGCATTTGTTTATGCCCAGAAGCTCTTTCAAACTTCATATAGCAAGTGGCATTATACATAATACCTCAAGTACTGAAAGTCCTAATGTAGTGATTACACTCATTAATGGGAGATTAATGGAGATGGCTGACAGAACTATCCCATTTAATATGCATTCATTGTTCATTTTTCAGCTTCATCTACAAATGCTCTTAGGATGGTCTGATATAGACACCTACCTGTCTGCAGGCTTATTTTCTTTGCAATTGCCTTTTGCTAATTTGTGAGGCCAATATTCCTTGTAATCTTCTATCATCCTTCAGTTTAAAGTTTTGCAAATAAACTTTTAATCTTTTTTTCTAACTTGTTGAGTGAGATCTTTCTTTGCTCTAGCCAATCAATGATCTGATGACACAAAGGAAGCTGATTCTGCTATGACTCCAATGGTTATAACCAGTTCTTTCCTTTTTGATATAATACAGTCGATTTCATTTTTGACATGTTCAGTTCTTGCTGTTCCCAGCACTTCTTTTGATTTTTTTTTATGGAGAAAGTAATATATGAACTTAATGAATCTGGGTAATTTACAAGCCTCTTTCATTTCTCAATCCTTCCACACATTTTCTAGCATCATTTATGCCATCCCTTGTGCACACCTTTGAAGTGAAATTACCAAGTATTAAAGTATGTGTTAAGTTACTTGGGAGAATCTTGTGAATTTTTTTTTTTGCCTTCTGGAGGGCAATTGGGTTTAAATAACTTGCCCAAAGTTACATGGCTAGTTTCTTTGTGTGGGTGTTAAATGTCTGAGGCCGGAACTGAACTTGGGTCCTCCTGACTCCAGTGCTGGTGCTTTACTCACTGCACCACCTAGCCGCCCCCGTGTGAAATTTTTAATAAAAGTCTATACTTCTTTTTATTTCCTGCAAAAGAGGCTGATGCATAAGCTTCAAAGTACTCTTTTTTGCTTATTCTAGTCATGATTGCTACAAGGCAGTATGACCAAGTATCCCATGAAATAATATCTCTTATATTCTTTGGGTTAAATATAAATGTACTCTCCCTACTTCTCTGTCCATCTCTCTGAGAACTCATGAGCTATCCTCCCATTTAGGTGCAACTTTTTTACATAACCTGGTTTCATTTATACTAAGAATGTCAATATGGGGAGGTATAATTCCTCCAATAGCAATTTAATTTTTCAGTCCCTGCACAAACATCACTTATAAAGACTATCAACCAATAAATGAAATTTATAGATGGTTTTAAAACTCTGGGATTCTTAAAATCCTCTTTTCCTTTTTCCACTTCACTAACCCTATTACTGTGGGCCACACACAAATGGAATCCATTTGTAGTTTGCTTTTATTTAGTGTTGGGCAGCTAGGTGGTGGAATGGATAGAGCACTGGTCCTGGAGTCAAGAAGACCTGAGTTCAGATCTAGCCTCAGACACTTACTAACTGTTTGATCCTGGACAAGTCATTTAATACTGTTTGCCATAGTTTCCTCATTTGTAGAATGAGATACAGAAGGAAATAGCAAACCACTCTAGTATCTTTGCCAAGAAAAACCCAACAATGGGGTCACAAAGAGTTAGACACAATTAAACAACAACATTTATTGACCATGTAACCACAATTCTGACTACCCGGTCAATTCAAGCTATGTAGAAAGCCAATTCAGATAGTTACCAAACTAAAAACAACAACAAAGAAAATTATTATAATACTTGCATTAATATTTTCTAAGGAACTTAAGAAGCATTTACATGTAGGTCTATATGCAAATACATACATGCATGAAACTCACTTATACATATACCATAATAGATCAATTTTAGGTATCACTTTAAGGCTTATGGTTTGCTTTACATGTATAGGAAAGGTTTCCCATGTTCCTCATCCTCAATTAACATAATCAACATGATGTGCTATACATGATACCTTTATCATGTGAGAATTCTTCTTTGATAATTATAGAATCACTCAATCAAATATTTAAACAAGGTATGAACAAGGGCAGTGTGCTGCTTTTGAACCATTAGATAAAATCTGATGATGCCTCACAGGAAATAAATGTGGTCGGTTGAAAGATTTAGACACATCTCTAGACCCTTAACAGTGAAAATTATTCCTAAAGGGGCATTTTGACAACTGCTTCAAGTATGAGGAGCCAGATGTTTATGTCTCGAATCAGAGGACAAAGGAGGGGCTAGAGAATATTGAAGAGTAATATTGAATTTCTCTCCCTATCCCTTCATTGATCAAAGGATGACATTGGAAACTCTTGAAAAGTTAGAAGCTTTGGACTTCCTTATCTGAGCTGGTAGCAGTGTTCCAAGAGTGGTGATGGTCTAAGGACTATCTAGACATAATGAGAAATAGCACTTTCAGGATTCTACAAGGACACCAACCCTGAGAGCCGGCAAAGAGCTTCATCTCATGGCAGCAGACTGGCGAATGGACTAGAGACTTGAGTCAGGGAGACTATTTAGAAGACAATTGCTGTAGTGACAAATGCTGAGAACCTGAGCTAGAATGGTGACTCTAGGAGAGAGGAGAAACATAAAAGAGATTTTGTAAAGGTAGAAACAAGATTTGAAGACAGATTGAATATGTTGGGTGAGTGAGAGATGACCCCCAGACTATAAACCTAGATCACTTGGAGTATAGCTATATTGCCCTCAATTACAAAAGGGAATTTTGGAAAAGGGAAGGATTTAAGGGAAAAGATTATGAGTTAAACTTTGGGCATGTTGAGTTTGAGATGCCTGTAGAATATCCAGGTAAAGATATCCAAGAAGTGGTTGGTGATGCTTGAATGGAACTCAAAACAAATTAGGACTGGATATTGATATCTGTGTATCATCTGCAAAGAAATAATCATTGAACCCATGAGAGCTAATGCTCTTACTAAGCAAGATTCTTTACACTGAAAAGAGAAAAGAGTAAGGGACAAAGCCAGGACAAAACCCACACCCACATTTTGTTTTCCTTTGTTGAAAAAATTAAGATTAATTTAAAATAGTTAAGTATTCATAAGAAAGTCTTTATTTTGGGGGCAGCTAGGTGGCGCAGTGAGTAAAGCACCAGCCCGGAGTCAGGAGGACCTGAGTTTAGTTCGGGCCTCAGACACTTAACACCCACACAAAAAAACTAGCCTTGTAACCTTGGGCAAGTCACTTAACCCCAACTGCCCTCCAAAAAGGAAAAAAAAAGTATTTATTTTGCAAAATAAACATATTTTGCAAAATATCTTTTAAATGATATTTTTGTTTTGCAAAATAAATGTAATTTGCAAAATATCTTTTAAATAATAAGATCTCCTTGTAATTCCATTAGTTTACGGACAACCCTGATTAGGAAACTCCCTCTACCACACTCTTCTCTGCAACTTAGTCCTGGAAAGTTTCTTAGAGCACTTGACAAGTTCAATGGCTTGTTCAGGGCCATGCAAAGCAGAATTCAAATCCAAGTCATCCTAGTTCTGAGGCTAGCTTTCTACCACAGTTCTTCTTCTAAGGCATTTAAACTATGACTCCATTTTTTTTTAACAGTTTAATGTACATATATATTCACTGAGAGGAAAGCACAACTGTATTCATTTTATATGAAGTTCTCAGAGTGGCTCTCCTGTTTTGTAATGAAATTCATAACCTGGCAATCACTGCTGTATACTTTTGCCAATCTGACTTCAGCATCCAAAGGTCTTGCCCGAAAAATCTTTTCTGCCAGGAAACGTTTACCTCAAAGTAAGGTCTTGAATGTCAAATGGTCTGAACCCATATTTAATTCAGTTAGCCCAACACTGGGGGCCTGGGAGTGAATGAAGTTTTTCATCTAAATTATGTGCTTCCTTGGGATGAAGGGAATATAGGTAGCATTTTAAAATGGGGGAGGGAGAGAAGGGAAGCAGTGTAGGGCTTCAGAATTTCTAGGACAATATAAAACTATTATTTCTCTCTCCTGACTTTACTATCTCTTTCTAGTGGGGACTATATGAGAAAGAACTGTTTTGCTCTCAGCCCTCAGCCTTCCTACATGCTATGATGGATACTGGTCTCAGAGGTTGCAGAGTGCAGATGGAATGCCATCTTTGCCAAGACAGATGGCCAACCTCAGAGGCCCAGCTCTATCTATATCGATATGTTTCTAAAGAACCTGTCTTTCTCTGAATCTCAACATATACCCTGTCTGTGGTTCACAGCAATCTGTGTACTTCCTCAAAATGCTCTGTTTTGCCTAAAAGTCATTAACTAACCAAATAGAAACCACCCCAAGGGCTGCTAGAGTTTAGCTAAACCAGCAGGAGATGGGAAAGGACTCACAACTGGATCAAAACCTGTTGTTAAAAAATTATCTGTGGGCAAAGATATTTCAATATTGGCATGAGCATGGGTAGAAAGAAATTAAATAAGCAACCCCTCCCCCAACCAATTTCATACTATTGAACTGTATAAAAGCCAACCAATTTCTATTATGATTTCTAGGCCACTTGATCCCTATTGGTGTCTAAAATGTCATTATTCAGTCTTCTTTGTACATGTAACTCCAATAATTATGAAGTATTTAAAACGGTTCCATATTTATTATTTCTTATGCTCTCACAATTTTTCCTGGAGTTCAGGATAGCCATCATAATCCCAACTTTGTGGCTGAGGAAACTGAATCACAAACAGATTAAATAATGTACTAAAGGTCAGACAGTAAAACCAGTCCTGGAAGTCAGGGCTCATTTTGAGGCCAAGGCCTCCTTTCATGAGCCATACACTTTTGTTGATGTCAGTATAACTATGCTATGATTGCCAGCAGGCTGATCTAAGTCCAGTAGCGGGTTGCTGCTCAGATACGTGGTGGGAAATCAACCACAAACCTCAGTCTCTAAAGACCTGTAGTCCTACTGTCTGGCCACATACACAAACACATACACAACACAAAATTGAAAGGACAATTATCAAAGCAATTTATATTTGAGGAAAGCAAGTACTCTGAGAAAGATAATAACAAACATAATAATAAATATTATCTTGGCAAAAATCCTGGGAGTTAGATATTATTAATAGACCCATTTTACAGATAAGAAAACTGAGACAGAGAAATATTAAGTGACTTGTGCAGGATCACAGAGCTAGTAAGTATTGGAGGAGAATTTCAACTCAGGTCTTCCTAACTTGTGGTCTAACCCTCTTTCCACAATACCACCTAAGAGGACAAATCATGAAGGAGAGGAATTAATCATTCTCTATGGAAAGAGTGGAGAACAAGAAAATACAAGCATTAATAAGGAAAGAAAGAAGTAGTAAAAGACCCTCAAGAATCTAGCAAAATAACAAGCCATTTGAATATTCAAAAAGTCTAAGTATTATTGCAAAGAGAAGATGGTAGGGGATGTTAATAGAGAACTGCACCTAGCGATTCATTTTAGCTAAGGAGCCTCAGCCAATGACTAGAAACTCAAGGCCAGGAGAGGTCTTCCTTTAGTCTGGCTCAGCTGCACTTTAATTCTAAAACAATTAGTCAATTTCATCAAATGGGTGATTTTTTATAGAGTAGTTAATAAGATGAATAATTTAACGAAAACTCATGGTTTCCAAGCCTGATTGTTCAGGCAGATGGATTATTCATAGCCCTTATTTCTCTTTCTCTTTGCAGCTGAGCACTTCTTGGCTATGTCAATACCTGTTGGTACCTCCACCTAAAATAATACCTTAATTGGTGTCAGAGTTCACAAAAGGTTTAATGGAGACATAAAACTCATGACTGCTCAGAAATCTGTAGAGTTCGTGTCTCCACAGAATCCTTTTCTTTGGAGGGCGTCTTAGTCAGAAGATCTAAGTTCAGACCCCAGGACTCCTAGTGTCCTCTTCTGTGACCTTCAGTAAGTAACCTTAAGATTAAGATCTCACTGGTTCCATTTTCTTATCTGTAAAGCAAGAGCAATTTGGATGTCTAAAGTTCTCATCAGTTATAAGTTTATACAATTCTCTTGCATAATCAAAAGTTGAGTGTAATAGACTAATAACTAAAATATCAATTGTTAAATGGTACCAAATTGCCTTATTTAGCTTTAAGTTCACATCTTAAAGATTATTCTCACAACCATTTTAAAAGCGAGTAAATCTCTAAGTAGACAGTGTGGTATAATAGAAAGAGCCTTAGGAAATGATAAGTATCCCTCAAGCTGACATTCTTCTACTAACAAGACTTTCCTCCTTTGGGCTTCAGTTTTTTCATCTATAAAAATAAGGATATTGAGCTAAGTAATCTCTAAGGCAAAGCTATAACTAGCAATTCTGGTGTCCTAAGCAAGCAACTCAAAAATTTCCTAAGGGCAAGCAGATTAAAAGATATCCTTAAATCAACTTTAAAAAATCAATTCAGTTGGGATGCAGAAACCTTGAGGAAAGACCTCAGATTCTCCTCACAACAAAAGACTCCAATGCAAATGAGGGTTAGGAGGTGACATCATCCAATATTGAGGAGACAGAAATTCCAGGACACAAGCCCAGTTGATTTAGAACCTGAGACAAGGGCTACTACTAAATTAGTCTGCTGCCAATAGAAGGAGCAGGGTGGGACATTAATGAAAAGGAACCCATTTTGGGCTTCCTCAAGAGGAAGAAACACTCTCATGCAGTTTCTTATTTTAGTAAATTATCCTGTCTAGTTAGGTGCTATGCTCAGTTATTTTTGTCTGATGAATGAAAAGAGTGCTGTCTACACTTAAATTTTGGTGCCCAAGAGTGAATTCCTGATTACTCTACCTTAGTTCTCTAAATCACCTTACAATTTCATTAAAGGAATATTATTTAAATCTTATTTTATTATTCTACTCCATTCTATACTAACACAAGAGCATACAGGATGCTGTGGACTTTTATTAACACAAAACATTTCTAATATATGCTAGACTATAGATAAAATAAAAACAACATGAAAATTCAGCATTTCATATTCAGTTATCAGGGAATTATGGTACACTGTATTAAGTATCATACCCATAGTAATTTACTTGTCATGAATCTGTGCTTTCCTCATAGCATGTTATGGCAAAAAAATGAACATTTCCAGGTATCCTAGCAACAGGAAGTGATTAATAATACCTCTCAGATTATTATCCAAGGGCAGATAAAATGCCTGAAAGTGAAAGCAGAATCAGAATTGGCTTGTGAAAAATGGGTAGTTCAGGGAGTGAAGCTTGATAAGGACCTATGACAAGCTCTGTTCTAAAGGGATTGGTGACAAGAAGGAAGAAAGAATATATTTCAGTGGAAAGAAGGAATTTCTGAGTGTGAAAATAGAGTGCATGTAGAAACAATGTTTCCTATTGCTCTTTATGACTTACAAAAAGAGATATGGAGTTACAGTATAAATGTCACCACTTCCCATTATGAGTGAGAAATTTTTGAATCTCCAATTATGCCTCTCTGCCTGGAAAAGATCAGAGACTATCAACAGTAATTATGGCACTCCTCTAGCTAAATGAAATGGAATATAATTTCATATATATTTAATGTCTTGTACGGGACAATGCCAGCACCCTTAGGCCTAAGATAGCTGGCTTAAATCAAGCCTAGGCTTTAGAAAATAAATAACTAACTAAATGAAACAAACACAAGACTCAGAGTTTAGTGTGTAATTAAATGCATTTTTCTAAATCACCAAAAAGTTATCTAATGTGTAATGAATTTCCATGAGTTTAGAGTCCTCAATTTCACTTTTACTTGCCACATATGGGTTATTGTATCTAGATTCAATTTGTAATAAGACTATAATATATTTGCTTTTTCAAAACAATCATCTGTTCTGACAGAATGAAGCGCATCATCTAGGATAAATGAATGTTCTATATTCTGTGATTCTCTGGGCAAAGACATCATCTACTCTTCTAATACAGCATATCCACGTTGATGTTGCAGTTCTAATATAAGAAAATTGCCTCCACTTCTTCTGTTGACCACAGTTAAGCTAAACTTTTTAGGAGCATTAAGGATTAAATGGCATTGTCTTAATATACTTAGGTATGTGCAGACATCATACAATATCAGATAAATCTAGGTACTGATAATAAAAAGAAAAATATTTTATTTCTTATATTTCCCTCTGTTAGTAGTTGAATTCTATTTGGAGTTTTTTCTTTTCTTTTTTTTTGGTTCAGATCTGTGATTATTTAAGTATAGGGGACTCTGGTCTGGAAACCCCTTCTACTGATACAGATCAACAAACATTTATAATTAATAGTTAAGAAATTTTACAATGAAAGAAATTTATTCAAATTTCTGTGTTAACTAATAGCAATACATAAAATCTGGGATTAAAATTTACATCCTTCAACTTGGTAAAGATAAAAATGGTCAGTGTTGGGCATGTTGTTGAGAGACAGGAGGATTAATGCACTGTCAATAGAATTGTAAATTGGTACAACCATTATGGAAAAATAATTTAGAATTATAATAGAAAAGTTATTAAACTGTATTTAAGAAGTATTTCACTAAAATCTTCCACAGAGACTACAAGTACCATTATTTAAGATCCAAATGGAATGTTGCAGAAAAGTCAGTTTGTAGTTATAGTCACAATTGTCATTTTTTGAGGCATATCTCCCTACAAAGTCAGGTAGACTATGTATGTACTTAACTTTTTTATCTATAGAGTTCTGTGAGGAGTTTGTAGAAAAGGCTAGGAGAAAATTTTTTTAAAAAACCTTTATTGTTGTTAGACCTTTTTTTGTCATATTGGGAAGACACATGAAGAGAACTTTATGAGGAGGGAGTCTAGTTAAGAAACTCTATTCCTGTAGTAGTTTGAAAGAAGTTCAAAAAGGCAAGACTAAAGGTGGTGAAGAAATCTTCTAATAAAGCTTTTTATTCACTTTTATCATAAGAGGATTTTTTGAGGAGATATTTTACTTGTATCTTGAGAAAAACAGAATGATATGGAACTATATTTTCACAAGAGAGAAGTCATTAGTTGTTATAGTAAAAGAAAGAAGGAAATATGCACATATTAAACACTTATTCTGTGCCAGACAGGATACTAAGTACTTTACAAATATTACCTTATTTGATCCTGCAGGTATAATTACTATCCCCGTGTGTACAGTTGAGGAAATCAAGGCTAACAGAGCTTAAGTGACTTCCCCAGGGTCACACAGATAATAAGTGTCTGAGGTCAGGTTTGAACTCAGCTCTTCCTGTCTGCAAGCCCAGAGTTTTATCTACTGTTTCACTTAATCATCGAGTGATTGAGGTGACTCTGATTATGATATTTCTCATAGGCAATATATTATATATCATTATCTATATTTTACTGATTATTGATTACAATTGTTAATGAGCTATGTACAGTAACTTTAATATTAATATTATATATGCATATATATGAGTAATATTAAGAAAGGAAAGTTCTCCAGTTTATTTAATAAATAATATTTAATGAACTGGGATTAGGGTTTGAGTCAACTGTTTAATGAATTTGAAAAAATAACAATTTTACTAAATGGAAAATATCTAAACATGCCCTTGGATTGCCCTAGAGCAGGCTTTCTTAATACATTTGGTATCATGGAACTCTTTCAGTTTATCAACTATTAAGCACTGGAGATTCAACTGGGAATTGAATAGAGCATATGGACACCTCAAAATGATGTTCAAATGCACAAAATAAAACACATATGATTCAAAGGAAATCAACTGTATTAAAAACAGTTACCAAAACATTAAAGATAAGTCCCCAGAGCCCAAGTTAAGAACCTCTATTGAAAAGATTGGGAAGATAATACTAAATAGGGGAATAAATTGAATAGCAGGCTAAACCATGACTGATACATAACCCAGAAATAACATGAGTAGGTATATGCTTCAGGAAGGTCAAAGACCGAGGGGAAGCTCTTATGTGTGTATGCTTGTATATACATATATAATACACATTTATAAAAGCACTTATTGTGAAAACAGATAGAAGCATAATAATGACCCACTGATTAGGGAATAGCTGAAAATTTGGGGGTATATAAATGTATTGAAATATTATTCTGCCGTAGCAAGGAGCAATGTGAAAATTTTAAATCGAAAAGACTATAGAAGCTGGTACTGACCAAAGTAATTAGAACTACGAGAAAAAATCATATGTAACTATAAAAATATGAAAGAAGAAAACATTGAAAAACATCAGACATATGATCGATGTCATGATGACTTGTGACTTCAGAGGACTGATGGAAAGGCATGTGGCCATTTCCTCGACAGAGGGGTGGTGCACTATGAAATGGGATTTGTTTTGCTTACATGTTCTTTTTTTGCAGGCAAAATTCTTCTGGGGGATAAGGAAGAGGAATGGGGTATGTTGGAGACATGGGAGGGTATAGACAGAGTTTTTGATACCAGTGCTTTTTTTTTTAAGAGAATAAACTAATAACTTATTTAAAAAAAAATTCCTCTCCCACTCCAAAAATAATAAAATGGCTATATCTGTAGCAGCAAGCACCTAGCCTACCCAGGATGGCTGCTAGCACAGGTTCCTTAATCTGCTTTTCTAGAGGAAAGCTACTAAAAAAAAGTGGTTAACTATCTTACTTTAATCAAACACATATCATTTGCCTAGTTCAAGAAAAAAAAATCAGCACCCGAACTTAAGTTACAAGCAGACAAAAATACAGGCAGGGAAACAGAGAAGCAGACAGGGTTTCCAGCTGTCTGACCATTACATCCATACCTAGTTAATCACCAGGGAGAGAAGCATCAACATCTGGGTTTTCAAAGCCTGGGGGCTCAACAGCTGCCCCAAAGCAAAATCTCACATCAGGGTATATATATATATATGGCTCAGAGAATATCACAACCGTCGTGACCCACTGCCCAATCACAAAGTAACAAGGTGTTACTTTCCTGAAATTCCTGAAAAACAAGGCTCCCGCCACAGGCTCCATGTGATCACATTCAGCCTATTAGGGGGCAAAGTATATTTTCAAATCAGGGAAGGTTCTCAGAGTCACTTAAGCCTAGCCAAGCACCAAGGGGCAGGGAAGTTCTTCAAATTCCCATTACCATTACAATATTTTATTAGTAAAATGAGTGGCAAATCAACTAGTGACTTTCAGAATAAATATACAAATTTCACATCCCCAGACTTATACAATCTCCATTTCAAAATTGGCAGTTTATAATATATCCAAATACAAGTTAGTTAACATTCTAGAATGTTTGTCCTTACAGCAATAGTGATTAGAATACACACATACATACATACACAGCAGGTGCTATATAAATATATGTATGTATATATATACACATATATACAAACATACATGCAAATATACATATTGTATCTGTATACATACACATATACATGCATATATATTTGTTATATGCATATATATATATATATATATATATATATATATATACTGTCTTTCTGTCTTCTCAAGACAATCCCCGAGAGGGAAGTGCTATCATTATCCCCATTTTTAAAGTTGAGGAAACTGGGGACAACAGAGCTTTAAGTGACTTGCCTGGGGTCGCACATATAGCAAGTTTGGAAAACATTGCCCAGAAAAAAAGCATAATGTAATTTAGAAGAAACCTGATCCCTGGTACTAATATAGATGTAATGTTTAAATGGCCTAGCCATGCCATTTATCTGTTTGAATCATTAGAATAAATTGCATCAACTATGTCCCCTGGAAATCACCTAAATGAAAAGAATTTACTATTAATCATGATGTCACTTAAGTGAATTCTACTGCTGTTGTAATTGCAACGAATGGAAGATTGTATAAATTTCACTTTCATGGGATTATAGATTTTAGAGTTAGAAAAAAAAATTCTTGAAAGTCATTAGTCCAACTCCCTGAATTTACAGATGAGAAAAGCACATCTTAGAGAGATTAACTGACTTATTCACCTTTACATAGGTACTAAATGTCAGAACCAGGATTCTCATCCAGACCCCTTGACTCCAAATTGACTCCAAATCTAGCAATCTTTCTACTGTTCCATAATACTTTAATGTTCAGGATGTTAAAAGGTCTGGAAGATTATTAGTAAAAATGCCTACATAAATTTCCATATGGAGTATGTATCTGCCATAAAACTCTGAGTTTGGAGCTCATATGTTGATAGACAATATCAATAAAAATAAGATAGCCAAATTATGGGTTGGTTAGAATTCATATAATTTAACTGAATGTCCCATGTATACAACTAGTGGTGTTTAAAATTGTTCTGTTAATGATATTACATCTACCATTAGAAAGTTTGTCTCTACCTGTCTTGGGTTTCTTATGGCCCTGTGTATGAGAGTATTATTTTTTGTTGTCATATGACTTAGAACTTTATAACATCACAATGAATCAGTCTCAGTAAAACAAGACCATGTAATCTGGCTAGCTTCTCCATTGTATTTTTATTGATTGTGACTTCCAAAAGTGGATTTGAGAGCATTCTTTTTCAACACTGCCAATTGTGTCCAAATATTTCCAGCAGCATGCTTGCTTTTGCTTTGGTAGAGACTGAATTTAGAAACTACTGTGTCGCATACTCTCACCTTAGCAGCAGTATGTTATGTTCTTATAGCCCCACACTGCAACTGAACTGCCACTTCTTATTTCAGACAGAATGGAGAGGAAAAGGTAATATTTTACCTAATTGGTTCCAAATGTATCTGCTACCTTTATTCTTTTCCCCTTTAATTATATCTGTTTGTAATTTAACCTTCAGGCAATATTTGTTCAATGTCTTGAAAGAATAACAATGCAAAATAAAAATCCCTAAGTAGTTTATAATCTTGTAGGAACTTTAGAAAATCCTCAGTTATAGAATTATGGTGTCTTAAAAAGGACCTTAGGGATCATAACAATTTGTTATTGTTATTCAGATGTTTCAGTTGTGTCCAACTCTTGTGATGCCATTTGGGATTTCCTTGGCACACATACTGATTTTGCCATTTTCTTCTCCAGCTCATTTTACAGATAAGAAACTGAGGCAAATAAGATTAAATGACTTGCCCAGGGTCACAGCCAGATTTGAACTCAGGAAAATGGCACCACTCCAGGCCTGTCACTCTATGCAACATGGCACCACCTAGTGACCACCCTAAAATTAAATGTCCTCAATTTCAAGCTGAGAAACGAAGTCCAGAGAGCTGGCAAAGAGCAGAGGTGGAATTCAAATGCTAGTCCTCTAACACCCGAGCACTATCCATTTATAATAATATGAAGTCTGGGTTTGGTTATAGGGACTGTAGTTTCATTAATATAGGGTAGTGTAAACTCCCTCAACCAATGTAGATCACCTTTTTTGCTAGTTACTTATAAAGAATGGCCTAGGGCATAGCAAGCCCCAGTGACTTGCCGAGGGTCACTAAGCCTAGATGTGTTAGAGGCAGAACTTCCTGGCTTAAAAGACCAGCCTACTATCTGTGTGGCTACTCTACCTCTGACATTCCTGTAGTGCTTCAAAGTTTGTAAAGCCCTTTCTATACATGATCTCATTTGAATATCACAACCCTGCAAGGAAGGTATTACAAGTGTTTTCTTTTTTTCATTTCACAGATGGTCAAAGTGAATCTGTAGCACATAAGTAGCCGCCCTTCCAGCATGGCTTTTGTCCCAACAATTCTCCTGAAACAGCTCTCTTGGAGGTGACAAATGACCTCTTTATCAGCAAATCCAATGACCTTTTTTTTTTTCTGCACTTATCCTCCTTGATATTACTGTGACATTTAACAATGAACACTTGTAAGGGTCAGTCCCTCATTCTTTTTTTTTTTTTAAAGCAATCGGGGTTAAGTAACTTGCTCAAGGTTACATGGCCAGTTGTTTCTGGGTGTGGTGCTGAGTATCTGAGCCCGGATTTGATCCAGGTCATCCCGACACTGGAGCCGGTGCTCTTACTTGCTGAGCCACCTGGCCACCCCTCAGTCCCTCATTCTTAATGTTCTATCTTCCCTTGGCATCTACAATCTTTGTTGCTGTTCAGTCATTTCAGTCATGTCTAACACTCCCTGACCCCATTTGAGGTTTTCTTGGCAAAGATACTAGAGTGATTTGCCATTTGCTCCTCCAGTTCATTTTACAGATGAGGAAACTGAGGCAAATAGAGTTAAGTGACTTGCCCAGGGTCACATAGCTAGTCAGTATCTGAGGTCAGATTAGAACTCAGGAAGATGAGTCTTCCTGACTTCAGGCCCAGAACTCTATCCATTGTGCCACCTAGCTATCACTACAGTACCTAAGATACTGACCTTTCTCACTAACTCTTGGGGGCACCAGTTTTCCAATTAATTTGGCTAAAATGTAGAACATGTGAAAGGAAGCAATAGGAGACAGAGACACACATGAGGGAAATATCCAGAGAGGGGTTGTCTATGCAGAGCTTAGAAGAAAGATAAGGGCTGCAAATATGTAGATTTTCTATTCATCTACATGGAGATGGTATCAGAATCCAGGGAAATTGAAGAGGTCACCAAGGAAGAAGCAAAGTATTTTGATAGCCTCCAGTCTTTCTGTCCAGTTTTGTCTCATACCACTCCTCTTTGTCTATCCTGCACTCCCGTCACATTAGTCTACTGTCTACCCTCTGTTCTCATGCAGCTGCAATGGACTCTCCCAGCCTTTTATTCTTCTGTGGCCATATTTCTCTTCACGTATTAACTCAGATGCCATCTCTTCCATAAAGCCTTTCCTGCACCACTCAATTAAATGATGTCTCCCTTCTCAATTCTCAGTGCTTTGTATTGCTCCTTTGAATTTATCTTACCTGTCATATTGAGTAGTTATATATTTGTCCCCCTCCCCCATTTAAAACTTAAGTTCTCTGAGAACAGGTCCTGTATTGTATCTCTGTCTACCTAGCACAGAGGCATCTAGGTAGCACAGTAAATAGAGTCAGGCCTGAAGTCAGGGAGACTCATCTTCTTGAATTCAAATCTGACCTCAGACATTTATCAGTTGTGTGACCCTGGGCAAGTCACTTAGCCCCAATTACCCTGCATTCCCCCCTCCAAAAAGAAAAAAAAAAGAATTAGAGGACCAGATATAATGATGATGATGATGATGATATCCTATATTCACTACTTAAACCACATTCTACAATTCAAAAATCACTTCACACACATTATCTGTTAGAATCTCAATTCCCTCTTAAGTGATCCCTAATATTTATTCCTAAGGAGTGGGTGTCAAGGTCAGGACTCAGCCTACATCCCCTAACTCCAAGCCAAATATCCTTTTCACTATAATGTGCTGCCTAAATTAATTTTTGGTAAAGATCATCAGAATCACAGTTCTTTAGAATTGGAATCTATCAGGAAACCTAATTTTTCATGTTATCATCTTTCTGTAAGTTATCCTATCTCTCTCTGGTTCAGTTTCCTTAACTAACAAAAATAGGCATGATGAGAATGTGGCCATTTTCGAATTACTTTTGATAAGTAATTTAACTTGGGTGCCTCTTTTTAGCTCCTCAGAAGAAGGAACCTATTGAATATGACAATGCATGTAAGGTTATCATACCCAATCTGGCATAGATTTCAGAGAAGATATATTAATATTCAGGAAAGGATTAATTCAAAGGGCAGATAAAGTAAACAGTGGTTTGCCATCACTTATTAAACACATCATCCCAAATTCCAAGCATTTTCTTGAACTAATTTCAAAGTTCTGTAAGATATTGAATGAGAAATTCAGCAAGACTGGACAAGAGACGGAAATGGTCTGGACGGTGTAAATGTATTTGTTAAATGAAGTTGAATACATTTTATTGATGATACAAGATCATTGCTGGAATTACTATATTGAGGATGCTTAGTTTTTAACTTGTGAGATTTATTTTTAAAAATATGTGTGGATGGGGCAACATCACTTATTCTTGAGGTATGAAGTGAAATGGATTCCTTTTAAATTTTTCAAATGTTGGAACATTATTCTGAGGAGCTCGACTCTGTGTCATTCGCTTTTCTGAGTGTGCCACTAATATTGGCTTTGCCTTTTTTTTTCCCCTTTAGTATGTCAATAAGCAAGTCTATTTTTCAACTCTTGTTTGTATCACCCAATACTGCACTGGTTCAGGAAGGCGTATTCAGGCAGAAAATAATTAGCTAGATATTGATGAAAAATTACCGACTCTGTGTGTGTACGTGTGTGTGTGTGTGTGTAAACAGCACACAATTCCTTCATTAGATATCTTTTATTGAGGGCAGTCCTTGAAATGAATGCATAATATGTAGGAGTCTATTCTATGCATTAGTATTTATGCAGACCAACCTCCTGTCCAATGGTCCTTATATTCTGTACAACCGATTTATTTAGGAACAAGGGGAGCCTGGACCTACTATTTCATTCAAATAAAGAATTCAAAAGCATGGAAATGGCCTCGGCTGATGCAGATGAAGAATTCCTATTATAGACTTTAAAAATTGCCTGAAATTACCGATAAACTTTAAGTCTTCTCCATGGTCATACAACAAATATATTTACAAAGCAGGTTTTCCTGGCTACAAGGCTGGCTTCCTACACAATATGCTAAGCTGCTTCTCAAACAAAAAAAAATAAGCCTTAAAAAAAATGGGATGGTAGCCTATGCCTTGAAATACTGCCATTCTCCACCCATGACATCATGATCATATATTATCTAGAGTCAGAAGACATGGGGAAGTTATTTAACCTCTCTGGGTCTCAGTTTCCCCATCTGCAAAATGAAAGAGTTGAATTAAAAGGTTTCTCTAATTCTATCCAGTTTTTAAATTCTGTAATGTTCACTTAGTTCCACATACAAACCCATTTAAGTGAAAGATTATTTTAGAAGATATTTTCCTGTGTTGGTCTTTGATGCTTTGGAAAAATGCTATAGCAAGTTCTGTTCTTTTTTGCTATTGTTATTTAGTCATTTTCGGTCATGTTTAATTCTTCATGACTTCCTGGAAAGGGTGGTATGGTGCCAAGGAGAATTCTTGACAAAGATACTAGAGTTGTTTTGATGTTTCCTTCTCCAACTAATTTTACAGATAAGGAAACTGAGGCAAACAAGATTAAGTGACTTGCCCAAGGTCACACAGCTAGTAAGTGTTTGAGGCCAGATTTGAACTCAAGTCTTCCTGACTACAGGCATGGCACTCCATCCAGCACACCACCTATTATTCTAGTAAGAATTAAGTTTTAAAAGTAGTAAACCAGCCAAAGCGCCCTGTTACTGAAACAAATGTGTATTTTTCTTATACCTTGTGCTCAAATGCCTCAGATCTGTCTAAGGAGTGTCAAGATTCTGTCCTTCCCAATATTTTAAGCTACAAGCTTTCCTGCTTCTGCCTCCTGGGCCCCTCACCTCCTATATGTCTGCTTTTCTCAGCCGCTTTCACCAAGAGCTGCCTTCTCCAAGTTATAGTATGTTAATGTATCCTATCAAAAAACATAGCGGTTCTTTTTCTGGCTTTATAGTTTCAAAATAGTAACATTTTTTGAGTAAAATAGAATGTCTTAGATTCACTTTCCATCCACAAAATTGAAAAGTTACATATAGTTTAGTTAAAAGAAGACCAGAGGTGTTTATTTTTAAGCAAACTTCATTTTCCAGCTCGTCAGGTTTATGATGGAGCAGGAATAGCAGCACAGCTGTGCTACATTATTTTGGAAATACATTAGATTTCATTATATAACAGTGTATTAAAAATTGTGTTTATGCAAGCTAAACAAATCCAAAACTATACATAACTAATGCAGGGAAAATTGTCACGTTGGATCACATAGTCACAGAGCAGATACAAAAGCATTGCCCCTATACCCCTTTATCCTAATTTACTGTATTTTAGCATACTTTATTTTTTACTCTGGCAAATACAATAGGAAATTTGTATAATAATAGTTAAAATGTATGTAGAGGCCTACTGTGTGCCACTGAGCTTTCTAGGCACTTAATGATTATTTGAACCTCACAACAACTCTGAAAGGTAGTTGCTATTATTATCCCCATTTTACAGATGAGGAAACCGATGTAGACAGCAATTAAGTGATTTTTCCAGGGTCACACAGCTAGTGAAGGTTTGAAGCCACATTTGAACTGAGGTCTTCCTGACTCCAGGCCCAGCACTCATGCACTATGGCATCACCTAGCTGCATAAGGGAAACTTGAAAGGTGATTTCTTCAGGGACAAGAAAGATGAACTTCACAAAGGAATGTATGGGGCCTGAGGTCAGAAGACTTATCTTCCTGAGTTCAAATGTGGCCTCAAACATTTACCCTGACCAAGTCATTTAACCCTGTTTGCCTCAGTTTCCTCCTCTGTAAAATGATGTGGAGAAGGAAATGGCAAAGTACTCCAGTATCTTTGCCCAAAACCCCAAATGGGGTCATGAAGAGTTGGGTGTGACTGAACAACAACAAGGAATGTACAAAGGAAGGTGGTACGATAGATTGTAGTTAAAATACATAATTTCAGGGGTGGCTAGATGGTGCAATGAATAGAGTACCAGCCCTGGAATCAGGAGAACCTGAGTTCAAATCTGTCCTCAGACACTTGACACACTTACTAGCTGTGTGATTTTGGGCAAGTCACTTAAACCCAATTGTCCTCTAAAAAGCAAAAATAAAATACATGATTTCATGTTCCAGTTTTACCTTTTATTACACAGTGACCTTATATAAATAATTTGACCCCTCTGGATCTCACTTTTTATTATTCGTAAAATGAGAGAATTGAATCAGAAGAATTCCCAGATTCTTTTGACATCTGAAGACTTATGAATCTGTTTTGTATGTATTTAATTTCTTTGCTTATTTCACACACACACACATAAAGAGACTTTCATTTTTTAAATAATATCTCTTGTATAGTCAAAAGAGGGAAAAATTGTGATCAAAAGGTGAAAGTACCTTTCAAGCAAGAGAGCTAATATAAAAGAAGATTTGTTGGGGCGGCTAGGTGGCACAGTGAATAGAGCACCGGCCCCGGAGTCAAGAGGATCTGAGTTCAAATCCATCCTCAGACACTTAACACAAAACTAGCTGTGTTACCTTGGGCAAATCATTTAACCCCAATTGCCCTAACTTCCCCCCTCCAAAAAGCAAAAAAAGAGAGAGAGAGAGAGAGAGAAGACTTGTAATTCCCATCATTCAAAAATAGTTTTAAGGGTTCTCTGCATTTATTCATTTTATTATTTAATTCATCAAATAAATGGAAATGTTTTGAAATATGTAGCAAAGAGTAGAGCATTGAGTCACAGACATAAGTAGGAATGAGCTCTGCAAACCTCAACTCCCCTTTAGAGACTGAGAGGAAAGGCTTACCCAGTAGGATACAGGAAACCAGGAAACAACTCCCTAGCTGCTAGGGAGACTCCCCTGCCCCAAGAATCCAGCTATTCATCAGTTCCATATTTAAATTCAGTGTTCTTAAAACCTAGGTGCTAATATTGATTCTTTCTTTACACTTGGTACTCAAGAATTCTAGTTTCTGGGTGATAAAGGATCATAATAGATTTCAACCTGGCAGGAATATTTAAAGTTTTCATCGTGCTTAGCTCTCTTACTTTGCAGAAGAGAAAACTTAAGAGAGGTTGTGTCTTGCGTAGAGCACACAGCAGGCAGATGTCTAAGGCAAAGTTCAAACTCCATTCTTCCTGACTTCAAGTCCAGAAGAGGTGCCTCATAGCAACAGAAAAATGCTTTGGGTGAAGGGAATAAAAGGAAGTTTTAAAGAGGGATGGGGCCAGAGAATATATGTGCCACCCCAGAAATCTACCTAGTCACAGATACACCATCTCTTTCTTCTCCTTCTTGCACTACCCCACCCCAGCATATCATCAGGCTTAAAAATAAATAAACACTATCTTTCTCTGTTCAATGATTTTTCAGTTGTTTCTGATCTCTATTGACCCCAGTTGGGGTTTTCTTGACAGAAACACCAGAATGGTTTGCTATTTCCTTCTGCAACTCACTTTACATAGGAGGGAAGTAAGGCAAACAGGATTAAATGACTTGCCTAGGGTCAAAAAGCTAATAAGTGTCTAAAGCCAAATTTGAACTCAGGTCTTCCTGACTTCTGGCCCTACATTCTATTCACTGCGCCACCTAGCTGGCCCTATGATATTTCTTAGTGGATTGCAACTGTTTTCAGCTGCTTTTTAAGTCTCATGTCATAGGGCAAATTCCCTGCCCTTAGGCAAAGCCCTTAGCCCTGTGCTAGTAATATCTCTGAGCTGCTGACATTTTCTTCCAATTAAATTTTTTTAATGGAAGATTGTTCAAAGAAAAGTGCCCTTTCGGTAGTTTTATGATAGAATTCATTAAATAAGACATAGGAAAAGCAGATCTTGGAGAATGTAGATCTTATTCATGACTCAATATTGATATCTGTCCATATAAAATTAAAAGTTATTTTATTCTTTTTATCAATATTTACCATTAGATTTTAGATTTAGATATAGTAAAACATTTTAAAAATTATTTCTTATATATGTCCATGTAATAGGTAAAACAAACTCTCTTATTTGTTGTGTTTGGGAAATGGAATAATATGATTATACAAATATTCAGTTTAATAATTAAATTATTATCTCTACTGTAAAGGAATGAAAAAGTTTTAGTGAATTGTAATAAAGGCCATCTTTGACTTTATGGTGAGTTTTTTCTAAGAAAAATCATCCTGACTCAAAATGAAATGTCACTTCTAATTTTTCTATAGGAGGAAAAAATGGAATTATATTTTCTTATGAGGCCTGACTCCCAACATTTTTTTGAAAAGACCACACAGAGACATAATATTGAATCAAATATTAAATATAAATGATATATTAGGGCAGGATATTATATCAAGGCTTAAAATATAAATAAATCGATTAAGCAGAGTGAAATAGCAACCAATAGCATAAAAACTGATGGCATCTTTTTTATGATCTCTTAAGGATAACCACTATGTTGTCCTACTGCACCCTGGAGACAGGGATAAGGAACTATGTACCCCAGCAGACAGGGTAGATGGTATTGTTTCTAAACTGACCGGGGACATTGGTATATTAATGTGAACCTTTATGAAGTGGAATCTCTCTGAGTTAGGAGCTCTCTTCTAACAAAATACACAAGTTAAAAGTTACTGCATGTAATTTAGTGGTTTTTGTTGATCCATAAGGCAATGGGAGAATCTTGTGAGCCCTGGGATCAACACTGCAAACATGAACAAGCCATTTCATTATAAATGGGCAGAAACACAGGTTAATAAGAAGTCTGAGAATCTTGTAAGAGCTGGAAATGATGTCAACTTTCAGAATACAAATCTAACGCCACAACTCGTGGTCTTGAAGGCTGTGCCAGCAAAAGACAGGCTCTGGCAAGTCCTCACACACTAAAAATCCCAGCAATGAATATCTGTCATTTGAGAACCAACTTGGCTCCCTTCAGAGAGGCATATCACCAACAGAGAGGGCAAACCGCCCCAATTCCTGAGACTATTCACGTAGGGAGTGAGTTGCAGTATGCCAGAAATCATGTAACCTTGAAGTACTGAAGTAATATCAGCTTTAGTTGATTAGAGAGTGGAATTAATTAGGCTTGAATCATAAAATTGACCCCCTTCAGAGCCAGACATCTTCACAAAAGAAAATCTCCTTTGTGGCTAGAAACTGGGCCTAATGTATACATGAACAAAAAGCCGGCAGTGCTAGAGATAAATACACCTTCCTCTCCCTCCCCCCCAACTTCCTGGCCTAGATCCCATAGCCATCTAGGTGGTACAGAATAGAGCAGTGAACGTGGAGTCAGGGAAGTCAAAATCCAAATCATGTCTTGCACACTTACTAGCTATAGAACATCCTGGGTAAGTCATTTAACCTCTCTCTGCCTTGACTTCCTCATCTGTGAAATGGAAAGAGTATTTACGAAGCTCTTTGCAAACCTTCAAGCATCCACAAATGCCTGTTCTTTTTATTTTTATCATCATCATCATCTAAGCTGGCCTCACTGAAAGCCCTTACCCCTCAACCTTCCTGCCTGTTAATTTTCCCTTTCCCCCTCCTGGCTAGAAATCCATACTTCTTTGCCCTATCACACCTCTGCAAGAAGGAATCCAAAGTCTTTGCGTTCCTCTTGTTTTGTGCTTTTTGTTTGTCCTTCATTCTAGAAAAGGACCACGACATCAGGAAGGTGATGCCATGACTTGCAAGTGAGTTGGATTTAAGTGAGGGAGGACTGCACAAAGTCGTTGGCCTCACTATTACCCATTGGCAAGATATAGATCAGGACCACTAGATCCAAACCTGAGTAGAAAGTCGGATGGGGTCTGAACAAGATTGAGGAAAGTTAATTTAATATCATTATCAGTAATAGTCTTCAAGAGATCAAACTTTGAAATGAAGACTGTAGAAAAAGGGAGAACTCCGGATCTCCCCAAATCATTGGTTATTAATAATCATTTCTTTCAATGTAATACTGCTGCTTATCATCTTTCCCACTATTACTACCTGTGGTGCACTGGGTTTTAACATCTGACCTTCGATTGAACCCTCTGGCCCACTTAGCTGTCTGCTTTGCCACTATATCCTTTCTACCCCTGGCCTTTGCCATCCCCCCTTCAGTGGCATCCTCAAGATTAGTGGGCCCTTATATCTGCTTGTAGTTAAAGCGCTGATTGTATTATCATCCAATTAGAATATGAGCTCCATGAAAACAGAGATTGTATCCCATATGTATTTCTAATCTTGGTTCACAGTAAGCACTTTAATAAATGTTGGGAGAGAGGGCTCTCCATTCATTGAGTGTCCTTGATCACAAAGGAGTTCAAAGGAGAGAATGTGCATGGATAAGTGCTAAAGCTATCATAGCCAACCAAAAAAAATGAATTTTAAGGCACATGTCCTATTGTGCCTCATCTGTTTGCCATGCTCTCAAGCTGTCCTCTACCTATCCAAGATTCCTCTGCTAAGAGACTCCATTCTAGGCCTATTTTTCCAGAACCAGAATGCCCCAGAAATGTTCCAGTCTTCTCCCTGGCTCCCTATCCCCCAACAAAACTATTTTCTATGGTAACATTTAGGTTGTTCTTTGTTGTTGTTCAGATGTTTCAGTAGCATCCAGTTCATCATAACACCATTTGGGGTGGTTTTGGCAAAGATCTTACAGTGGTTTGCCATTTCCTTCTCCAGCTCATTTTTTTTTATGAAAGAGGAAACTGGGGCAAACAGGATTAAGTGACTTGTACAACTAGTGAGTGTTTTGAGACCAGATCTGAAATTGGGAAAATTAGGTTTCCTAACTTCAGGCTCCATATACTCCTTAGTGAAATTCATTTCTCTTGTCCTTGAAGAAACTGCCTTTCAAGTTTCCCTTGCACAGCTAGGTGGTACAATAGTGTTAAGTGACTTGCCCAGGGTCACACAGCCAGTGTGTCCAGGATCAGATTTGAGCTCAGGAAGATGAGGCTTCCTGACTTTATGCCTTCCACTCTATCCACTGTACTACCTAGCTGCCCCAAGGTATTCATAGATAATAATGAATTAAAGTTTTATTCCTTCAAAGTAGCATATTCACATCTTATAGGGGTGATTTTCAGTGCTCTCTTAATCCAAGGGAGTAACTAAAGTGAGAATTTCAGGTTCCTTAACAGGTCATATATGGGAGAAAGAGAGTCTTAGTGGCTGTGTATGTAGGAATAATGTAAGTAAGTATAAACCTTCCATTATCTTTTTTTTATCCTCTTTGTAGGGGGAAAGGTAGGGCAATTGGGGTTAAGTGACTTGCCCAAGGTCACACAGTTAGTTTTTTTGTATTAAGTATCTGAGGCTGGATTTGAACTCAGGTCCTCCTGACTCCAGGGCCAGTGCTCTATTCACTGTGTCACCTAGCCGCCCCTCCATTATCTTTTTTTTAAATGGTTTTTATATCTTTCATTTTTACAACACCTTTTTTCTAATATATCTCTTCTCTTACTCATAAAGTATTCTTTATGAGAAAGGATAAAAAAGAAAGGGGAAGGGCAGATGCAGTTCAGCAAAACTAATCAAATCATCAACAAGTCTTACATTCAATGTGCTGTATTCATAGGCCCTCATCTCTCCAAAGAAAGAAGGGAAATATAGTTTCCTATATCTTCTTTGAGGTCAAATTTAGTCAATAAAATTATAACACATTTAGTGTATTTTTTGTTGTTATTGTTTTTCCATTTACATCATCAAAGTCATTGGATATATTGTTTTCTTGGTTCTGCTAACCTCACTTTGCATGAATTCATCTCTTCCCATGCTTCTCTGGATTCATTATATTCATCATTTCTCACAGAGCAGTAATGTTTTATTAAATTCACAAACCACAGCTTAGCCATTCACCCAAGCTTTAGGCATTGACTTTGTTTCCAGTTCTTTGTTACTACAAAAAATACTACTATGAATATTTTGGTATATATGAGACATTTCTTTTTGTCTTTGACCTCCTTGGGTTATAAGCCAAGTATGGTAGTTGGATCTGTGGGATAGAGAATCTCTTCCTTGCAGAATGGTTGGCCCAAGTCATAGCTCCATCAACAGTGTACCATCTTCCCACAATTCCTCCAACATTAACTACTGCCATATTTTGTCATCTTTGCCAGTTTTCTGAGTATTTGACTCTATGAATTAATTTTAAATATTGTATTTGTTCTTTAAAGATTATTGCAGCTCTTATGCTTAATGCATCGTCTCTCATTTTTCCCTGATTCTACTTGTCTATTGAAGTAAATGTCTGCATGTGACATATTAATTAGCATTATCATAATACTTCATATGTCTATAGTGCTTTGAAATTTACAGAGTATTCTATAAATGCTATTATTTTCCCTGTTTTGCAGATGAGGAAATTGAAACTTAGAAAGGGTTAGTGACTTACTTAGGATTGTGTAGTATCTATGGCAGAGTTAGAACTCAGGTTTTTATACTCTATGTCTAATTTTCCATCTATTATGCCATACTTTCTCTTCCCTCCCCCTACATAAAACCTTCCCTTCCCATGTCTAAATGTCTCTTCTCCACCCATTCCATAATTTTTCAATGAAAATACATTTTTACAAAATCTTTCCTGAGACACAAGAGCTTTGTGTTCTACTGTAGTTCAGTAAATATATTAATAATAACAAGAATAATAAAAATAGTGATAACAATAATAGAATTGAGGTAATACTCTGGAAGTCATAACCAGATAGTTTTCCTTCTCCCCTTGTAACCCTGTCCTGGAATAAGCCAATAATTAATAAGCATGCCAGTCACTGTGCTCAATAAAACCAATGCAATGCCATAAAAATAGTCCCTACTCTCATGGAAAGAGGAGCCAGGTTGCTCAGTGGATAGTGCACTGGACTTGGAATCAGGAAGACCTAAGTTCAAATCCAGCCTTAGACATTTATTGTGTGACTCTGGCTAAGTTCCTCAGTTGTAAAATAGGGACATACTGGAAAAGGAAATGACAAAGCACTCCAATGTCTTTGCCAAGAACACCTCATGGACAAGTATGGGGTCATGAAGAGCTGGACAGTACTGAGCAACTGAATGACAACCTCCATGGAGCTTGCTTTCTGTTATGGGAGTCAATGTGTTCACATATAAGCACAAACAAGATATGTGTAAGATAAATGTAAGGTCAATGAGAGGAACACTAGCAGTTTTGGGGAATCAGAAAAGATCTCATGAAGAAGATGGCACTTGAGCTGATCTTTGAAGGGAACAAAGAATGAGACTCTTAAGAGGCAGGAAGAACAAAAAAGAGGAGGAAACAATAATTTATTAAGTGTTTCTGTGTGCCAGGCACTGTGCTAAGCACTTTAAAACAATTATCTAATTTGATCATCAAAACAACCCTAAGTGATAAGTGCTAGTACTATCTCCACTTTGCAGTTGAAGAAATTGAGACAGACAGCCATTAAGTGACTTGCCCAGGGTCACACAGCTAATGAGTGTCTGGGGTCACATTTGAGCTCAGGTCTCCCGTACTCCAGGTTCAGTGTGTCACTTAGCAGCCTCTAGCCTAGAGCTTGGAGGACACCTCAGTGGCTATCAAACATTTTACTGATGAGGAAACTGGCACCCATAGAAGTTAAGTGACTTTCTTATGTTCAAGTAGAGATAGGATTTGAACTCAGGCCCTCTGATTCAATATCTAATGCTTTGTACTGTGCTGCCTCCACTGTACCATGCTGTCTAATTAGTGTCTGGTTCTTTTTTTTACCATGAATAAAATTGTGTGTATGTCTTATTTATATGGAATAAAATATGTTTAAATAGCACTTTGTAATTTACTAAGCATGTTCATCACATTAAGTTCATGAACTAGGGAGTAAAAATATTATTATTATTCCCATTTTATAAATAAGGAAACTGAGTCTCAGAGAAGTTCAGTGAGGTGTCCACTATAATGCAGCTCATAATTACTAGAGACAGAACTTAAACCCAAGTCTTTGGATTCCTAATTCCTTGATCTTGCCACTATATCACACGCTACCTTTCCCATCCATTTAAAAAGTGTATTGTCTATCTACAATTTTTCTAGCATCACAAGCCCTAGAAGAGGAATTTGAGGAACGTGATACCTCTTCTAGGGTACCTTTGCCTTACACAGCTTGAAATCTAACTAAGAAAAACTAGGTAAATAAATAAGATTATATAATACTATAATAAAAAAGACAATAGACTCTAATATAAAAGACATGAGGCTGAGTCCCAGCTCTGTCACTTTCTACATGTATTACCTCTGTCATGTCATCTGGTCCCAGTGGACCTCATTTTCCTCATTTGTAAAATGGGGATACTAATGCTCATACTACCTCATTTGCAGTTATTAAATGAATCAGATAAGATAATGCATGTAAAGTATTACGACTATCACAATTATTATTATCAATACATGATCCATTAATTCAATTAAGCAAATATTTACTAAGGGTCTACTAAGTATGAGCACTGTGCTAAGTTCAGAGGATGCAAAGATGAAAAATGGCACCCAGAAACTTACACCGTACTTGGGGGAAGGGGATGGACATGTGGTGAGAGAACTGGAAAGGATAAGACATAAGTATAATACAAGGTAGGGTGTGATAGAGCAAAGGAGGGATTCTGACAAAGTGCCCTAGAAAGTACTTTTATCTGGGATCAATGAAAGTTTCAGGAAGGAAATAGCACCCTAGCAAACCCTGAAGAAGAACCAAAAAGGATTTTATCAGGTAGAGATAGCATACAGGCATTCTGGACAGTTCGTGCAAATACATAAAGGTAACTGATGAAGCCTAGAGATTGAGGGTCATTTCATAATTCCATTTGGCTGAAATGTGAAGTGCATGATGGAAGGCAATATGATATGTCTGCAAAGGCAGGTTGACACCATATTGATGAGGGCTTTAAATTCAAGCTGAGTCGTTTATTTTTTCTTCCATCAGCAAAAGGGAGCTTCTAAAGACTTTTGAGTAGGGAAGTGGCATAGTCAGACCTGTAGGAAAGATTGATTGAAGAGGGAAGAAGACTGACTAAGATCTTATTATTCTACTCTAAGAGAGAAATGACGAGGTGAAATTTAGCTGTGTGGGTTGCAGTGCCAATGGAGAAGAGAACTTTTGAACTGATTGGATATGAAGGAAAGGGGAGAGAAGGAGAGGCAAGATCAGATTTTGACCCTGATTACCTGGAAGACTAGTAGTGCCATCAAGGGAAATAAGCAATCTTCAAGGACAAGCAGGCTTAAGAAGATGTTGATTTAAGTCTTAGACACAGTGAGTTAGAAATGTTACTGGATCATCTATGTGGAGATGCCTACCAAGCAGTTGGAAATATAAGATAGACTTAAAGGGAAAAGATTAGGTTTATGTAAAGCGAGCTTTGTATCATATGCATGTGGTAGCTGATTGAAGCTATGAGAGTGAATTACTCAAATTAACAAGATAGCTCCTACTTAGTCTAGTCAATAAACAAACACTTACTAAATTGCTACCCTGTACCAGGGATACAGTGACAAAAATGAAATGGTCTTTGTCCTGAAGGAGCTTACATAGAGGAAGACTTCTCTTGTATAGAGGTCCTATAGTAGGTTTTAACATGACATGAGAATTTTAACAAATAAGGTGAGGATGGATAATCTAGAGATTAGTCTGAGCCAAAGACAAAATAGTATAGAAATATTCTAGGAAGAAATAATGGCAGATGCTAAGCAAGCATCCTTACCCTAACTGGAAAAGAAAAGCTCTCATAGAACATAAAAGTATGAAGGAGGCCTGAGCCAAGTAAATATGATTTCCATTGATGGATTCAGAATTTGATGGAGATGGAGTACAATTGAAAAGTTTGTTGTGACTTGGTAAAAAAAAAACAGGAATTAGATGATTTTTTAAAAAAAAAGTTATTCAATACTCCTCTTGAGTTGAAGGGTCAACAGGCAGGAACTCTGGTGGGAAGATGTTACACAGGGAAAACAAGTGAGAAGTAGGAAGATGTTAGTAGCAACAGTTAGAATAGAAAGAAAAATTAAATGTCTAATCATGTAGAATTTCATAGTCTTTCTTATTTAGAAATAATACTGGAGTCAATAAAATGAATATTGTCCCAGGCATTCAAAAACTCTGTTATGAGGATCAAATGAACTAATATACATAAAACACTTTATAAACCTTAAAGTGTCAGATGTGAAAATTATTATTATTAAACTCTTCTCTAACTAAGTAGATAAGTTTTAGAGGTTAAGTGACTTTCCCAGGGTGATAGAGCCATTAAATCGTATGGGAGAGGTGGGGCAGGGGGCGGGGGGTGAACAAGAAAGGGGAGTAGATTTGAACTCAGGTAACCTAGACTCTAAGATCAGCATTCTGGCCACTGCACCATAATGTCTCCTTAAAAATAAATTTGTTAATAAAAACACAACCTCATATCTCAGTTTCTTTTGATTTGAGTCAGAATAGTATCTAACAATAGAATTTGTTATTAATCCCAGAGGTGCAGAAGTCAACTTTTAATTGTTTGTGTTTGTGAGAAGAGATCTGACACTTTTGAGTTATATCTTTGTCTTTAGGCACCCCAATATTACTTGTCTTGAATTTAGTTTGCCTGACAAGCTAATAAGTATCCCCTATTCAGTGACACAGTAACGTAAAACAGGAATACTGCATCTTTGATCTTTTTTGGTCTTTGTTCTATCTGTTGCTTTGAGGCATCCTGTAATTATTCCAGAATATATATTTAAGTATCCGTAAAAAATACATATATACCCTGTATTCAGAATCTTTCTGCTTTGTTCTAATGTGCTTTTGTAAGCAGGAACCTATGTTCAGAAGCAATTTCAGGGGTTGAACTGAAAAGAGAGTGCAGTCTGTCATTAACATTTGTCTCTCACCTTTAATAGCAACACTGCATACTCTGGCATCCCTTTTAATTGCAATCAAGTTCATTTTTTAGTACTTCATTTGCTATTAATTTAGACATCCACTTTAGGCCTCTGCATTTTAGAAAAAATAATGAGATATGAGCCACGATATTTCTAAGTCAGGAGAAGTTCACATTTTCTTTTCTTCATAGAAGAATGGGCCAAGCTAGAGTTGTGTGCCTTCCCAGTGTTGCTCTCTGTTAGACAGACCTCCTTCACGGGTTCATATGGTATCCATCATTGTGTGCCTTACGAACAGCCATACAGTGTCTTTCAGGGAATTGAACAAGCACTTTTTAAAAGTCAAGGTATAGCATTTAAATGTTTCCTTATCAATACATTTGCAAGATCTTTGCTGGAAAGAGTAACCTTTTGCCAAATGTCAAAACACTGGGTAAATCATATTTTGACAAGCATATAATTGATTTGCCCCTTAAATGGGTCATAGGATTGTAGCTCTAAAACTAGAAAACTCAGAAATGATTCGGTCTAGCTTCCTCATTTTTTATGTAAGGAAACTGACGTCGAGGGATTTAAACTTAATGGTTGTTATCTATTTACAAATTAATTTACTAACTAAACTTTAAATGTTCAGTGGTCATTTAGCTGAATTGTTAGCTTAAAATATTTTCTTTATCTGCTTATTCATGAAGCATTTAAGTGATTTTTACTAGGTACCTCAGATGCTAAGACAAAAAAATACCTCACTTGCTTTCAAGAAGCTTTTATTGTATTAAGGGAAAGCAACATGGCAACCATAAGTACAAAACATATGCAGAGTAATTTCTAGGAGGAAAACAGGAACATCCTGGGAGAATCAGGAAAGGCCACCAGTAAGGAT
This sequence comes from Petaurus breviceps papuanus, assembly GCF_028583685.1. Classification (NCBI taxonomy): domain Eukaryota; kingdom Metazoa; phylum Chordata; class Mammalia; order Diprotodontia; family Petauridae; genus Petaurus; species Petaurus breviceps. Next base: position 42,255,433 of record NW_027186304.1, on the reverse strand, counting down.
GTGGCCTTTGAGTTGAGCCTTGAACAAGAGAAGCTCGGGGTTCTAAGAGGCAGAGAGAAAGAAACAGCTCATTCCAGGCAAGGAGATGGGTTTTTCAAAGGCACCGAAATGAGAAATTGAATGTTGTGTATGAGGGGAAAAAAAGCAGGTCACTTTAGCTGGAATGCAGGATGTGTAAAGGAGAATAATATGTCCTAAACCTAGAAAGATAATGAGCCTGAGGCCAGTTCTAAGCCATGGAGAACCAATGGAGCTTCCTGAATTGGAGAAGGTGAATGTGGTATTTATAAAGACAATTTTATGTATCAGATATATTCAAAAGCCAGTTCTAACTTTTAGCCAATTGGAACTATTGGATAGTATAACAACAAAAGGGCAATCATAGAAATTTGGGTTTTGTAGGGGGGAGGGTGTTAAGTAATATGTTCATGGAATCCTAAGACTTTGAAGCAAGATTTCTTGGTTTGTTGTTTTTTATTTTTTCCAAGAAAAAGAGAAAAGGAATGGTCTTCTCTTTCATCAATGTTTAAAAATCATATTTCCTCTCTTCAACATTCATCAATTCATAACCATAGAGGAGAGAAGAGAAAGAGGAATAGAACTGATGACCAATTAAATCTTTTCTGATACCATCACTAGAAGTTTTTAAACATAGATTTGCTAAGTCTTCTCAGTTCATTTCAATTTTACTTTAAATAACCTGTAGCCTCCTGTGTAATGATTCTTATTATAATTATATATAGTCTCATTCCTTTGGTGGTTGTTGAATGCCAGTTGGAGCCAATGAGTCTATATTCAGGATATATACTTTGCATTGCATCCATGCCAGTAGTGATATTTTTCTATTCTGAAAGTTACAGTAATCAAAGTCCTTGAGAGGATGAAAATAAACTTAGATGCTAAAAGAGGAAAGGCTTTCACAGGTTTCATTATCTCTAGGTTATATTCATATGAGTAGCATCTTTGGGCAGAAATGGATACAGGCAGACAAAATGCTTAACTTCTTCTATAATTATAACCACTTCATGGGGATAGGACTGCTATTTGACAGTCTGCTTGCATTTACAAAGATCTCTCAGTTGCGTGTATATGCATGTGTCTGTGTGTCTGTGTCCCTGTTTCTGTCAAGGGCACAAGCATCCTCTTAGTCCCCCAGGATCACAACCCAGGTATCACACCCATATCCAATCTTGCCAAGGCCCATAGATCTCACCTCTGAAACATCTCTTGAATACACCCCCTTTTCTCCTCTGATATTGATAACACCTTGGTACCTGGCCTCACCTTTTCCACTGGGAGTGTTGAAATTGTTAAAATTAATTCTCTGAAATAAAAATGAAACTGAGGGCCAAGCATTTATGATTTAATTTGCAATTTTAGCATTTGCATATCAAACCAGGTCATCTGATTCCTCAGATGTCAGAGACAAGGAGTGATTTACAGAGCTGATTTTTACAACAGAAAAGAAGAATAAAAAAATACAGAAACTTTTTTTGAACATAACTTAATTGGACAAGACAGATCATCTGACTAGTGCACTTCTCCCAGGCTTTTTTAACCCAACAGTAACATCTAGCTGTCAAAGCGAGACTATTCCAAAAGTCCTTTCCCTACAGGTGATACATTTTGTAACAGAAAGCTCACTGAGAAAGAGGAACTTGTGGTTTGGAGTTAGCAGTCGCCCCCCTCCCATCTTCAGGAGTCAACTTTTAGAAGATTCTATTAGTCAACTTCTAGCTCAAGAGAAAAAGGGAGCTTATTCACTAAGACTGGAAAGAGGAACCTAACTTTGGTAAAACCCCCTTTCTGTCAGAAAGCCCCTTAGGCAAGCACCTTTTTCCAGCAGCTAGAAAGGGGAGCTTATCCTTCAAAAAGAGTTTTGTAATCTTATAATTATTTTATTCCTACAAAATATATGTCTTACTCTGAATTATCTGCTGCTGAATGATAAGGTTTTATCTATCTGTCTATTTACAAAATCTATAGGTAACCCAGAATTAAGAGACTATCTTTGTTAGATTGGCTTAGTCATTAGGGCTAGCTTTTCCTAAAGAAGGATGTTTAATCCTATAATCAAACCAAAAATAAATCAAAGTAATCAATACTAACAGATTGTCTTTCCAAAGCCTTCTGATTGGTAAGCCTGCTGCACTGCACACCCCACTCCAGTTTATCCTCTATTCACCCACTAAAGTGATTTTCCTAAAATGCAGGTGCAACCATCACATACACACACACACACACACACACACACACACACACACACACACACACACACACACACACACACACACCCCACTCAATAAACTCCAGTAACTTCATATCACCTCCAGAATAAAAAAAATGAAATCTTCCGTTTAACATTCCAAACCCTTCAATGTCTAACCCCCTTATCCCACCCGTCCAGTCTTCTTAAACCTTATCACCCCTATTCTTCAATCCAGTGATACTGGCCTCCTGGCAGTTCCATAAACAGGACACTCTGTCTCTTGGCTCTGGGAATTTCCTCTGGCTGTCCTCCATACCTGGAATGCTGTCCTTACTCATTTCTGCTTGCTGGCTTTACTGGATTCCTCTAAGTCCTGACTAAAATCCCATCTTCTACAAGAAGCCTTTGCCTAATAAATATTATTGACTGACTGACATCTAAGTTTTTCCACAATTTTTTTTTTAATTTATCATACTATCATGGAATTGAGTCACCTCAGGGAGCATTTTATCCATTTTTTTTTATTTTCCAGATGTAGAAATGGAAACTAAGAGAGGGGAATATGACTTACTCAAAGTCATTCAGCTAGACTAGAGAAGAACCAGTATTCAAACTCAAATCCTCTAGTTAAAAATTCAATTTATTTTCTATTACATCAAGCTACTTTGCTAAATTATCATATATAAGAAACCAACAAAGAAAAATGTTGCAAAGGTCGGAGTAGGCCATTCGAGTGGTGCAATATTCAGTGCATGTTGGCTAGAATAAAATCTAAATGATAACAATTTGAGGTCAAAACCGAAGAATGTGCTTATGAATAATTGCATACCTTATTTTACCTGAGTGCTTGTTTTGTTATTATCCTGGAATCTGAAAAGAAAAATAAATTGTCAGATCACTTTAAAGAGTGGTGATTTAGTTAGAAACCATGTGTTTAATATTCTGATTCTTCAATCTTTTGAGTACTTCCTCTATCATTATGGATTATAATCCTTTTATGCCTTAGTAAATGATTTTATGGCTTGCTGGAGTCAAATATTACCTTGTAGCCAACCCTCTGAAGGTAAGTCTCTTGATTTAGGTAGGCACATATCCAGACAATAGACATTCACTCTGTCATTGAGCCTTGAGACTTGAAGTCTTTAAAATGTATAGGAACCTGCCAGAGCTTATACTCTATTAGCATGGCATTTAAAACCCCAGAGTCACCTCTATGATTATGGGGATCAGAGCATGACTTCAGTAGAGAACAAATAAAATATATTAATCACAGAGCAATCATTGTTTCCACTTTATACACAAGTGTAGAGCTTAGTCTTAAGCTTAGACATAACTTGCAGAACAGACACACGTTAGCTTAAAATGTATACAGACTTAGTCAAGAAGATGACAATAGTTATACATTTGTTTTTTGCTTCTATAGAGAATGTATGAGGTTTGCCACAGAAAAAGGTGCTCATATGAAATAACACCTCACCCTGAAAAACCTACCCAATCCTTTTCAATCTTCTGAGGAATTATAGAACAAAGAGTAAGACTAGGTTAATCCATCAATAATCAACAAGTGTTTACCAAGCACCTACCTTGTACTAGGAGGTGAAGCTACAAATGTGAAAGTCATAGTTCTTGCCCTCAGAGGGCTTATACAGCTAGCTCCAGTTCATGTGAATAACGAATCCCCTAAAGTGGTCACATACTTTGGCCACATAGCGAGAAGATAAGACTCATTGGAAAAGACCCTAATGTTGGGAAAATTTGAAGGCAAAAGGAAAAGGGAACGACAGAGGATGAGATGGATAGTGTCATGGAAACAGTCAACATGAATGTGGACAAGCCTTTGAGAGACACTGTGGGAGAGAAGGGCCTGGTGTGCTATGGTCCATGGGGTCATGAGAAACAGCTACAGCAACTGGTCCCTGTATTTGAACTTGAAATATTTGAAGTTGTGACTATGTAAAATAAGGTCATTCCAGCCCAATGGGAATATAGAGTGCAAATCTGAATAATATGACAATATTAAAGGTTTCTTTATTCATACTAATCAAGACCTAGCTGACTTCTTCTAGCTTCAGACCCATCATCAGCTCCTCCAGTTCACCAGCATGGCAAACTTCTACCTTTTTCATGACCTGAAATACCATCTGCTGCCACCCTCCTGAACCTACATCCTTCATTCTCCTACTTCCCAGACCTGTGCTGTGTTTCCTTTTTTTAATGTGGCATAATCTACAGCCAATGAAATTGTAACGATTAAGGATATAAGATGTAAGCATTAAGTATTCTGTGTATACCTACACACAAGGATAAGTCTTAGGGATAATTTGTATTACATGGTTTCATAAGAGGATGCTCCAATTGTAAATATTTATCAGGCTTCAGGAGGTTGATTTTTCTTAATATTTGTAGTGTTTTTTAATGTTATCCCAAAAGACAGAGGAAATATTTAATACTATTGTGGGTTTAATGTCTAGATGCTCTCTACATACTGAAAAATTATGCTTTATGTAAAATATGAATATGCAGGAAGTAATTTTGAATATCTTGCTAGTAATGGACAGTTCCCAAATCTGAATTTTTCTCCTCTAAAAAAGCAATTGATACTACTCTTCATATATTTGTTATCAGCCCTCCAAAGTATTAAAAAAGGGGTCTGGAAATTGTTGCATTTAGTCTAGTAAACTAAAACATTCCTCAAACTCAATGTCATCCTTTTTTTTCTTCATAAGAGGGTGTCTTGCATTCCAAAATACCACCTTGCTTCCTTTCTTCCTTATTTTAGATGAGTATTGTCATTAATTTTAATTGTCATTAAAATATCAGCATTGCAGTCTTTCTCAAGGTGAAGGTATGCAAAACAGTCAATAAATGAAAAGAGAAGAGTACTTAATTGAAAACCTTAGCAGATGTTAGTTTTAGAGAAGGGAGAGTGACTTAAAGAAAGAGAATAGAGGTCAAGGTTTTTTATTGGATTGCCAAGTAAAAGGGCTTTATGAACAAAGAATATTTGTAACAGTCACACTGCAAGAGTAGCAACAATGGTTTTTCAGAGGTTAAACATTTTTTAAGTAAAATACCTATACCAGTAAAAAAAAATGTGTTCATTGAAATCCCAATATAAATTTTAATTTTCTCTGATTACTTTAAAGAAATTAAATTTGAGTAAAAATATAATTTTTTAGAAATATAAAAAATATATTTTACTTATAATATAATATATTTAAAACATATAAGTGTTATTGCTCCATGCTTGAAATTATTTCCCTCTTCATCTCTACCTCCTGGCTTCCCTGCCCTACTGCAAATACCAGTTAAAATCCTACCCTCTGCAAGATGTCTTTTCTGATCCACATTAATACTAGTGCCTTTCCTCTGTTGTTTATCTCCAATTTATCCTGTACCTATCTTATTTGTTCAAAGTTGTTTATTTACATGTTGTCTCCCCGGCCCGTCTTTGAGTTCCTTGAGGGTAAGGACTAGGTTTTACCTTTCTTTGTACCGTCAGCACTTATCACAGCGACTGACACGTAGAAGGCACTTAATAAATGCTTGTTAACTGGCCAATTATTCCCTAAGAAATATGTAACTATTCTCAGTCTTTGGTGATCATGCTGTTTACCGCAGAGAGAGGGCAGAAGGTTTGAAAATCACAAAGCAAAGGAGAATTTTGTTGTGAATGATGAGAGGCAACAAAATATTACATGAACAGCTCAGAGGGAAGAGGACAGAATAGCTCAGAAGCAATTCAGACACCCCTGAATTACTGTAAGGGAGAGAGCCTCTTTTCAACCACTAGAATTTATTTTGGAACAATGATAGTAGTAAGAACAAATCTCACATTCAGAGTGATTGAAGGAATTCAGCACCTCTTATAACTCACAGCTTCAAACAGAAGGGGTATGACTCTAACAGCAAGGACCTGGAAGATGCTCATTTCTTGGGATTTGAGGCTATGATCTTGAAAACTCATATTGAGCAGTAAAGTATGTGGAAAGAATAGATGGACTCATTCCCAGATAACTTTTTCACATAATGCACCACACTGAGCATTTAGATAAAGTGTCACTGGGACACACTGAAAACAAATTAGAAGTGATGTATGTAAATTCACAAATACTATGTGTTTTAAAAAAAGGCAACTTATTATATGCAAGGTAACCAGGCATAGTAAATAGAGAGCAAGATTCAGAGCCAGGAAGGCCTCTGACACACAATGGCTGTTTGACTATAGGAAGCTTCTTTTTTTTTTTTTTTTTTTCTTTTTGGAGGGCAATTGGGGTTAAGTGACTTGCCCAAAGTCACACGGCTAGTAATTGTGTCATGTCTGAGGCTGCAATTGAACTCAGGTCCTCCTGACTCCAGGCCAGTGCTCTATTCACTACACCACCTAGTTGCCCCCATAGGAAGCTTCTTAACCTCTCAGTTTGTAAAGCAATTCTCTTCTATCTACTATAAGTTGCAGAAGATGTCCTGATTTGCAATGGTTGAGAAGTTTAGTTAAGCTCAAAGTCTCCATATCATTGAAATCATAGTACATAATCCCTATGTACTGGACACTGGAGATAAGAAAACAAAACAACCCTTATCCTCAAAGTATTTACAACCTATTGACCTGAGTTTAAATCTGGCCTCAGATACTTACTAGCTGTGTGACCCTGGGCAAGTCACTTCACCTTGTTTGCCTTAGTTTCCCTATCTGTAAAAAGAGCTGGAGAAAGATATGGAAAAACACTCTAGTATCTTTGCCAAGAAAACCCTAAATGGGGTCATGAAGAGTCAGACACGACTAGAAAATGACTAAAAACAAAGAAAATTCTTGTGAATTTAGATTTAGGTAAGTTCAACCTCCCCATTCAATACTTAAAACTTTATAACCATGGGTAAGTTTTAACTATTCTGAGACTCAGTTTCCTCATATATAAAATGGGGATGAAAATACCTGAAAAAACTACTTCATAGGTTTTTTTCTGAGAATCAAATGAGATAATTTATATGAAGTATTTTTGTCAACCTTAAAAAAGCATATAAATGTTAGAGATTATTTCATTCTTCCTGTCTACTAATTACTTCTCTATCATCTAGAAATATACCCTCATCCTCCAAAAACCCTCTCTCAATCCATACACATCCAGTAAATATAGTGCCGTATCTCTTCTGCCTTTTATGGCTAACATTCTTGAGAAGGTCATCTATAATAACTGCTTCCACTTCCTTTCCTCTCTCTCTCTCTCTCTCTCTCTCTCTCTCTCTCTCTCTCATTTAGCCTGGCTTCTGAATTGATTGTTCAACCAAAATGAATTTTTCCAAAGTTACTAATAATCTCTTAAATTCAAAATCTAGTGGCCTTCTCTTGATCTTCATTCTTCTTTTCCTCTCTGCAGCCTTTGACACTGTCAATCACCATCTTTTTTTTTTGAAAGGAGATTTTTGTTGTTTAGTCACATACAACTCTTTGTGCCCTCATTAGGGTTTTCTTAAGAAAGACCCTACAATGGTTTGCCATTTCCTTCTGCAGCTGATTTTACAGATGAGGAAACTAAAGCAAACAAAGTTAAGTGACTTTCCCTGGGTTATATAGCTAGCAAATGTCTGAGACCAGATTCGAACTCAGGAAGATGAGTCTTCCTGACTCTAGTCCCTCACTCTACCCACTGTACCACTTACCTGCCCCATCTTCTTCTTGATGCTATATCGTCTCTAGGTATTAGTGATGCTATTCTCTCCCAGTTCTCCTATGCAGTTCATCACCCCTCAGGGTCCTCTCCTGGATCTTCATTTAGGTCATGACCAACAAGCATTGGTGTTCTACAGAGCTCCCTCCCAGAACCTCTCCCGTTTTCCCTTTATATGACTTTAGTATAAAGTATAAATCAGCTCCCCTGATTATCATCTTTATTTTGACAATTCTCAGATCTACTTATCCTGCTACAACCTTTCTGTTGACCTCCAGTCTTATGTCTCCACCTACATATTTGAGACATCTCAAACTAGTTGTCCTTTTAGAAATCTTAAACTCAACATGTCCCAAAATGATTCCATTATCTTTCCGCCTAAACCTCCCCACTTCCAATGTCACCTGTTACTGTTCAGGGAGTCACTATCATCTCAGTCACCCAGGCTCACGACCTAGTTCTCATCCTCAACCCCTTACCATTTCTCAACCCTCATATCCATTATGTTGCCAGAGTCTATCAACTTTAACTTTATAAAAAACTTTCACATATACCAGCTTCTCTCCTCTGGCCCTTCTAGCACCCCGGCCCTTATCTACTCATTCCTGGACTATTGCAATATTATGATGATTGGTCTGCTTGCCACAAATCTCTCCCCACTCAAGTCCATCCTCCACTTAGATGTTAGAGTTATTTTCCTAAAGCATAAATCTAACCATTTCACACACACTCTTACTCAGTAAACCTCAGTGGCTTCCTTTTACCTCCAGTAACAAATAACAGAATTCTCTGGTGTTCCAATGCCTTCATAACCTTCCCAGCTACCTGTCCAGTCTTTTTATATTTTACACCCCCTTTCATAGTCTTTGATCCAGTGAAACAGACTTCTTTGCTGCTGCACCTCATTCTGGGTGTTTTCATTGGCTGTTCCTTTACATGGAATGCTTTTCCTCCTCATTTCTAACTGCCCTGCCTTCCCTATCTTTCTTCAAACCCAGCTAAAATCCCACCTTCTGCAGGGAGTCTGTCAGATTCCTCTTACATCTAGCAGCTTTCTTCTAATGATTATTTCCAATTTACCCCATATATAGCTTGTATGTACAGTTATTTACCTGTTATCCTTCCTCGAATTGTGAGTTTCTTGAGAAAAGAACCTGTCTTTTACCTTTCTTTTTATTGTAATGCATAATTCAGTGCTTGGCACTAAATGCTTAATAAATGTTTATTGACTGACTGACTGGCATATTTGATGGAGTTCAAATAGTATCAGTCATGTTCAGTAGGCCTCTATACAGGTAGATTAAATGATTGCTACTATGATTATTTTTAAAAATCACTCTTTTCATCTTTTTTTCAATGGAGTTCAGAGCCCTGGGACTAGTTGCTACACTGTCATTATTTTATTTTAAATGGACTACGGACTATGGTGCAAGTGGATAAGATAGCTCATTTGGAGTAATTGAATAAGAATACTGGAATGTAAACTCACCATCTGAAGTCATGCTTAGCATGAACACAACAGCAGACAGAATGATGTAGGAGAATGTGCTGTTCATCCTCTGCCTATATGATTTTGATTTCTTCTTCTTAGTCTCTGTATTTTGAAATATTTTCATTCTATGCATTTCATAGACTGTGAGGACTCGAAACATTGACTTAGCATAGCAGCATCTATTAAAAATGTCATTCTTAAGTTCATATGGATCAAAGTGTTTATTTCTGGTCACATTCATTTGTAAACTTCTAGGGGAATTGTTCTGTAGGGTGTCCTGTAGATGACTTGTTTTATTCACTCCTTCAATCTCTGCCCCCCCCCACTTCCAATGGTCTGCTACTCCTGAGAACAAGAAAGTTCCTGAGGCTGTGAGATGAAAGTTTGTGAGATGAAGTTTTTTGAGGTATATTCCACCTTCCAACAGAACTGCCCTCAGGGCCTGCTATTTGTTGGTTTGTGTGTGTGTGTGTGTGTTTTTTTTTTTTTTGCTTTTTGGAGGGCAATTGGGTTTAAGTAACTTGCCCAAGGTCACACAGCTAAGTTTTTTGTTTGTGTGTATTAAGTGTCTGAGGCTGGATCCGAACTCAGGTCCTCCTAACTCCAGGACCAGCACTCTACTCACTGTGCCACCTAGCCTCCCCAAGGGCCTGCTATTTGTTGATGCAGTGGAGTCAGCCTATAGGTATCTACACTTCACTCAGGCCAAACCTTAGCCCCTAAAGGTCCCATCTTTTCTGAGGTGCTCTCAAGTTATCTTAGGAAGACAACTGCTTCACCCCTTTATTTTTGTTGCCTTAATTCATTTCATGGCAATTTTCTGTTTATTTGTGGAGGAAATCTGTAGCACCCGTAAACCTCTGACCTATTCTGTCATCTTCCTAGAATGCCCCCCACTCAACCAAAAATAGTTTGAAGTCTTCCTGCCTTCTGAAACCTTCACAACATGAGGTGGAGTAGGACAACCTCTCTTCTCCACTTTATCCACTCTGAAATCCTAAGCATCGCTGGTCAGCACCATCCCACAAAGGACTTCCTAGTTAATGCCGAGGAGCCAAAAAGAAGCTGAGCTTCTGCTTATTCTGAGTCTGTGTCTGAGTTCCGTATTCTTTTGATTAAAGAGTTGAGTCATTGTGGAACCTAGATGTTTCCTTACTTGTTTCTGAATGTGACCAAAACTATTAAGTGTTTCTTTTAGTCATTAAAAGTGTTCATGCAGGGCGGCTGGGTGGCACAGTGAATACAGCCTTGGCCCTGGAGTCAGGAGGACCTGAGTTCAAATATGGCCTCAGACACTTGACACAATTACTAGCCGTGTGACTTTGGGCAAGTTACTTAACCCCAATTGCCCTCCAAAAAAATAACTTTAGAATGTATAAACTTTGGGGTCTCTAGGTGGCACAGTGAATACAGCACCAGTCCTGGAGTCAGGAGTACCTGAGTTCAAATCCAGCCTCAGACACTTAACACTTACTAGCCATGTGACCTTGGGCAAGTCCCTTAACCCCAGTTGCTCTCCAAAAAGCAAAAAAAAAGTGTTCATGACTGTACATCCTGTCCCATTTTAAACTACTCCTTAATTTTAGTGTCTCAATATTGGGAGGCTACAAGTGAGTAGTGGGAGGCACCAAGGGGTTAACCTGCATGAGAACATCTGTGTTGCTGCTGCAATCTAAGGACCATGGGACTTTTTCCATGCAACTTGTAGCTGAAATCTTCCATGTGCATTGTCTCTCTCATGAGAATGTGAGCTTTTTGAGGGCATGGATGCTCTTCCTTTTCTTTTTGTATCCTCGGTGCTAAGCACAATGCACTTAAACACGTAACAAAAGTTTTATTCCATATAATGTCCACAAGATTCTGCCTAGCAGAGTATCTGGCACATAGAAGATGTGAAATAAATGCTTATCCATTGGTTTATCTACCACATTTCACTGTATAATCTACCACATAATCATGGAACCCTATTTTTTCAGTCGAAAAATTGGTTTATAACTTTTCATCGAGTAATTGTCACATGGTATAATTATGTTCATCATACTGCTTCAAAGGCAAACAGAGCAGCAACACATTCACCAGCAGCCTATGGATACACATTAATCTCTTGCACGTTGCAAACCATAAGCCTAGAATTCTCAGCACACATGCATTGTCAGTATTCCATTTTAACGTATATTCATGAGTATTCTATGCATCCAAATCTTGCACTAAAGTTTAGTAATAATTGATTTTTAATTAATACCAGCATTTTGAAAACTTAACATAATGGTTACACCCCACCTTTTTGCTATTAAATCTGCAACAATTATGCAGTGAAATATGGTATTTCCTCTTTTTGGTAATTGTTGCATGCATGATCTTTTCTATTCTTTTCAGAATCTTGCCTTCTCTGAAATACTTTGAGAAATGATCCCAAGTGCCTTTAAAATTGTTGTACTCTGCATATCATATATAAAATAGCAGAATCTCAGTATTGGAAAGAATCTCAGAAATCTGGGGAAACGAGGGCATCTAGATGGTTTAGTAGATAGAGCACTAGTCTTGGAATCAGGAAGACTCATGTCCCTGAGTTCAAATATGGCCTCAGACATTTACTAGCTTTGTGACCTTGGCCAAGTCATTTAACCCTGTTTGCCTTAGTTTTCTTATCTGTAATAATCTCAATTTTGCTACTAATAATTATGAGATCCATGGGTCCAAAATGTTCATGGATAGATTTCAGGGAATCCATGGACTTGGATAGGGGAAAAAGTTTACATCTTTATTTTCACTAACCTCTTATGGAAATTTAACATTTCCTTCAATTATAAACATTCAGCATCAAAACAGTATTCTTAGAAAGTGTCCATGAAACAAAAAAGGTTAAGAGCCCTTGGTTAGAGGTTATTATACCTATTTTACAGATGAAACTTGATATTTAGAGATACTGAATGCTATAACCAGTAAGTGTTGGAGGTAGGACTCACACCAAAAATCTCTTTCCACTTCACTGAAAGGTCTCACTACCTCTTAATTCAGTCTATTCCATTTTTTAACAGCTTTAATTGTTAGGAATACTTTCCTTATGTTGAGCCTAAATTTGTCTCTCTGCACTTTCTGGAAATTATTACTAATCTTGCCCTTTAAAATGAAGTAAAGGTAATCTAATACCAATTCTACATTATTACCCTTCAAATACTTGACAACAGCTATCATGCCAAGGAATAAGGTGTAAGAAGACTGGAAAGGAACAAGGGAGAGGTTATGAAGGGCTCTGGATGCTAAATAGGATTTTGTATTTGATCCTTGAGGCAACAGGAAGCCACTGGGGTTTATTGTGTATCTGTGTGTGTGTCTGTATCTGTGTCTGTGTGTGTATATCTGTGTCTGTGTCTGTGTGTGATGGGGTGGGGTGGGAGTAGAAGACATGATCAGAATTGCGATTTAAGAAAGTCACTTAAGTGACTGACTGAATGGAAAATGGATTGAAGTGGGGAGAAACTTGGGGCAGGCAGACTCATCTGCAGACTGTTGCAATAGTCCAGACATGAGGTCATGAGGACAGGCACCAGTATAGTATCAGGGTCAGAAGAGAAAAGAGGGCATATTCAAGAGACATTGTAAAGTTTTGAGTAATTGGTTTTGGCAACCAATTGTATATGGTGGGTGGGAGCAGGGGAGGGACAGTGAGAAATCGAGAATGACTCCGAGGTTGTAAAACTGAGGGATTAGAAGAATGAAGTTGCCCTTCATATGAATAATGAAAGTAGGAGAGATGGGGTGTAGAGGGAAAGATGATGTTTGGTTTTGGACACATTGAGTTTAAGATGGCTACTGGACATCAAGTTTAGGATGTCTGAGAGGCAGTTGGAGATATGAGGTGGGAGAGCAGTAGAGAGGTTGGGGCACGATAAGATTTGAAAATCATCAGTGGAAATATGGAAATTGAATCAACAGGAATTGATGAGAAGTATTAAAGAAAGAGAAGAGGGCCCTGGGCAGAACCCCGAGGAACACCTATGATAAAAGAATGTGATTGTCGAAGAGGATCCTTCAGAGCAGAAGGAAAAAAATCAGTCAGATAGGTAGGAGGAGAACAGAGAGAGATAGAGAGACAGACAGAGGTTGTCTCCAAAACCTAGAGAGAAGAGAGTATCAAAGATGATAAATGACTTGTCCAAAGTCATATTATTCCTCTACTGACCTAAGATTAGAACCCAGGTCTCCTGACCTGGCTGGTCACCAGTATATCACACTACCTTTCATCTTAATCCTGTCTCACCAGGCTTTTACTATATTTTAAAGATGTGATGGAACATGGAATATATTGTATGAGAATCCACAAAGCAATTGGGGGAAGAGGGACAATTATAACAAGGTTCTACAGTTCTGCTTAGGTACTGAAATGGATTTCTAATGGCCCAGGGCAGCTGGGATACACAAACAGCTGATTCAGCTGAAATGTGGATTCCCTCTAAAGGGGCATTCACCAAGAGCATTTGAATTTTAACTGTGCTGTTCCTCAGTCCCTTTTGTGCCCTTATTGTTCTGGCAAGAGTAATCCATTGCCACTCTCCACTACACACACACACACACACACACACACACACACACACACACACACATTCCTCTGAATTTTGCTTTTTAAAGATGTTGCATTATTTGATGACATTGACTTTTTCCTATAATCTCCATACTCGGGGGGGTTGGGGGGGAGGAAGGGATGAAATATAAACTATGAGCTCAAATGTTCCTCTTTTTTTTTTAATTCCTCCTCGGAAATGGTAGGGGGTTTCACAGTACAGTTAGCACAATTTGTTTGCAGGGAGCATAATGGTTGTTGCAATTACATCTAAAACCTCTCTAGGTAAAAGTTAAATAACTATTATCTTAAAAGTATTATGAAGGTGCTCAGTGTACAAGCTTTTCAGCCTAACCTTGTCTTTAAGAAAGAATGACATTCTGAACCTGTGCATTGTTCTGGGCTCCTTAGGAAGACATAGTGATTGTAATGCCTTTCTAATTTCTTCCTTGAAGTTAATGAGCTGGAGAATGCCAAGGCAGGAAAACTATCTTGGGGACTAGATTTAAGATAGGCTTCAAAGCATGAATATTTAATGGGAATGGATAAAATTCCAGTTGGGCATTTGGAGATGAGAACTATAAAATCTTTTCCGGGATGCTCACAAGTTGCTTAAGACTAAGACTTTAAAAATGTAATGTACTTGGGAAATTTCCTAAGAATGGCTCCACAGGAAAAGGATACTTCCAGATTAAGGATTGGTCGACTTAGATGACTTCCCACTGAACCAAGCCCAAGTAAGCTCTCTCTTGTGTGCCCTTTCTATTGAGTCAGTGCTTTAGTTCTTATGCCCAATACTCAGAGCCATCTGCTTACTGGCCATCAAGCCTCAGGGTCGTGAAATGAGTGCATGAACAGACCTAAAGAGTAGTCACGAAATGAATGGATGGGAACTCAGAAGGAGGTACTTAGTGGAAAGTCCAAGGGTTCTGTGCCGCTTTATATGAGAGACAGATAGACAGGGAGGGAAGAGAGAGAGACAGAGAGAGACAGAGAGAGAGAGAGACAGAGAGAATGATGGAGGGAAACAGAGAGATGTCTAGATTATATTGTGTGTGTATCCTTGTGATATATATGATACATACATGATTATATGATACATAAACATATGTATATGTACATATATGAAAGTATCTGGGGTGAAGGAATAAATGACCAGAATAATCACCCAAATTCAATAAAATGAAATATAATAGAGATAAATACAAAGCCTTGCCTTAAATTCAAGAAATAAAAGTTTGGGTAGGTGTAGCTACACAAGTAATTTCCTTTAAAAGATCCAGGAGTTTGGGTAGATTATAAACTCAGTGTGAGTCAATTGTACCATGCGGCAGACAATAAAATCTAACGTAAACTTCCAAGATCAGTTGAAATCCTTTGGCATTTGAAGTCTTTCACAACCTGGACCCATCCTATCTTTCTAGTCTTCTACTTGATTCCCTTCCATACAATCTATGATTACATTGACCAACTTTCTGTTATTTATACATGACACCATTTCCTGACTTTATGCCTTCATTGAGATTACCTTTATGTCCTAGTTTCCCTAGCTTCTTTCTAAACTCAGCTTAAATCCTACCTTCTGGAAGAAGACTTTCCTGACTATTGACGCTCACCATCTAGAGTTTTTCCTCTGCAATTACCTTCCATTCATACTGTATACATACTTTGGAAGCATGGTTGATTATTACATTGACCAGAATTCTTAGGTCTTTCGGAATTATAAAAATATTGATGTTATACTATAAATTATTCTCTTAGTTCTGCTCATTTCACTCTGTATCAATTCATATAAGTCTTCCCAAGTTTCTCTAAGACCCTCTCTTCACATCTTACAACATAATTGTATTCCATTATGTTCATATACCATAATCTATAAATAATATTCATAATTCCCAAATTCCCAGTTCTTTGCCAACTACCAAAAATAAAAAGAGCAGTTATAAAAATTTTTGTACATAGGGCACCTTTTCTTCTTTCTTTGATCTCTTTGGGGTATAGGCTTAGTACTATTATTGCTGGATCGAAGGGCATAACAATTTAGTAACTTTGTGGGACATAATTCCAAATTGCTTTCCAGAATATCTGGACCAATTTACAGCTTTGTCAACATTGCTTCAATGTGCCTGATTTCCTGCAGAACTAAAAACATTTATCACTTTTTTTTAAATCAGCTTTGTCAATATGATGGGTATGATGTAAAGCCTCAGTTACTTGAATGTGCATTTGTCTAATTTTTGGTGACTTGGAACTTTTTTCCACATGACTCTATAGATACATCTCTTTTAACTTCTTGCACTTCTGTCAGAAACCCTAAATTCTAGCAGAAGAAATATTTTGCTCCAGGGGAAGGGTGGAATTAGAATGGAAATACTCTAATATTACTGAAAAATCAAGATGGAAAGTTAAGGATTCCTTTGCACAATTTTTTAAATGTTTTAAAATCATTATTCTAAATGAGCCTTTCAGTTTACTTTGCTTCAACATTTCAAAAAATCTGCATTTTTCCCCTGTAGCCTCTCCCTCTCCCTTTACATATCACAACCATCCTAGTCCTTCAAAAATAGTCTTAGTGAGTTACTATGACTGACAAAATTCATCACCTGGTGATCAACCTTCTGGTTATCATTGCCTCTAAACTTAGGCAGGCATTCAGTCTGTCACTGGAATGATACAAGATGACGCAGAAGAAGGAAAACCCATCAGTACTGAAAGAGGCCTTTTCCTTGTACTTTCCCCTACCATCCTCTACTTACCAAAAGCTTCCCAGAATCCATCTACACTACTAGACTATTTACAAGATGGGAGTCACCAACTCTGTTGTTTCCATTGAGATGTAGGACCATCAGGCTTACCAGCTGTTATAAGAATGTAAATTTTTAAGATCTTCCCTGCCCCTAGGTTAAGTGCACCTAGAGCCTGTGGTGGGAGGCTTGGTTTTCAGGAATGCCCACACCTTGGTGCTTTGTGATTGGGCAGTGGGTCAAGAGGGTTGTTACATTCTCTGACCTAGGAGAAGGCTATATAATCCCTGATGTGAGACTTTGTTTTGGGGCTCACTTTGAGAAGTGTTGTGTTATTTGACCAGATGAGACTCTGGACAGTCCCCTGGCTTTGAAAACCCAGATGTTGATGCTTCCCTCTCTGGTAACTGTGATTAGGTATGGATGGATGTAATGGTTAGACAGTTTGGAAGCCTGTCTGCTGAAATGTTTCTCTGTCTTGTAACTTCTACTTGTAATCTCTGTATTCTCTGAAGTTCAGGGTGCTGACCTTTTTCCCCTGAACTAGGTAAATGATATGTTTGATTGATTGAAGCAAGATTGTTAACCCCATTGAGTTGCTTGCCATTAGAAAAGCAGATCTAAGAACCTGTGTTGGCAGCCACCCTGGGGACCCTAGAGTACTTGCTGCTACACCAGCTTCCCTGCCTCTATGCCCTCCAGACCCCTGGTGCTATCAACTGACCTGCTGAAATAACCAAAGGACCCCTGGATTTTTTCATATATCCTGAAGCTGAATTTTCACTTATTTATAAGAATTTCTCAGAGCCTATGATTCATAGGCATTGCATTTGGGAACCCAGGGTTACCTTCATGCTATAATGAGGTATTAGAGTTTTTCAACATTTAGGTAGATCATAATCATAATGGTATGCGGAGAGGAAGAGAGAGAACAAGATCAGACAAAGCCAACTTTTGAATTCAATATACAAATATTTATTAAGGATCTACTTTTAAAATGTACAACCAGGAGCGGTAGCTCAGGGAGTAAGAGCACCGGCTCCAGTGTCGGGATGACCTGGATAAAATCCAGGCTCAGATACTCAGCACCACACCCAGAAATAACTGGCTGTGTAACCTTGAGCAAGTTACTTAACCCCGATTGCATTAAAAAAAAATATGTCCAACCAAACTCGTTGATTGCTGAGTCCTGGAGATACAAATGGGAAAAAATCAAGATAGGCCTTCAGTCAATCTCTACCCTTAAGGAGCTTATGTTCTACTGTTTGGGAGGAAGGGACACTATGTACACAGAAAATATAAATATAAAATGTATCCTAAATTAATACAAAATAATGCCAGGGGAGATAACCTACAATTGAGTGAAATCAGGGAAAACCTAGCATAGGAGATGATACTTAAGCTGAGTCATGATGGAGAATAAGAATCAATAAGAGGTGAAGGTAAGGTGGAAGATTGTTATGGGTATGAGAAATTAGCTGTGCAAAATTACACAGGTAATAGAATGACTTCTCCTGGGAACAGCAAGTAAACCAGTTTGTCAGTTTGAGTTGGACATCATAACTGCACTGGGTATTAAGAACATGCTTCCTGGGATCCTTGCCAGTCAGAGTAGGAGAAGTCAGTGTAATTCAAAGGCTACATCTCCAAGGTTAATGAAGAGGTTGAGTTGATCTTTAATCCATGTTCAAAGGTAAGTCAGTATTACTCCAGTCAGTTGTGGAAGGAAGATGACTACGAGGAAAACTGAGGAAAAAAATTTCATAGGAACCTGGTGCCTCTAGCAAAACTCAGAAGAGATTTGAAGCTTCTAGTCACCACACACACACACACACACACACACACACACACACACACAGAATCTTTTTCTCTCTGTCTCTGTATCTCTATCACTATCTTTCTCTGTCTATCTCTTTATCTATCTCTGTCTCTTTCCCTCACACACATACACTGTCTTTTTTCTCTCTGTATCACTGTCTCTGTTATTCTGTCTCTGTCTGTCTCTCTCTCTTTCTGTCTCTCTGTCTCTCTCTGTGTGTCTCTCTCTCTCTGTTTCTCTCTCTCTCTCTGTCTCTCTCTCTCTGTTTCTCTCTCTCTCTCTGTCTCTCTCTCTCTGTCTCTCCTCTCTGTCTCTCTGTCTCTGTCTCTCTCTGTCTCTCTCTGTGTGTCTCTCTCTCTCTGTTTCTCTCTCTCTGTCTCTCTCTCTGTTTCTCTCTCTGTCTCTCTCTCTCTGTCTCTCCTCTCTGTCTCTCTGTCTCTCTGTCTCTGTCTCTCTGTCTCTCTCTGT
>NW_027186304.1:42215690-42236371 GCF_028583685.1 Petaurus breviceps papuanus | reverse complement strand
CTCTCTCTCTGTCTCTCTCTCTCTCTCTCACACACACACACACACCCCATCACCACCACCACCATAGGATGCCAACCAACCAGGGTCTAGATCATAAAGATAATGGAGAGGACATCCCATTTCCTTGCCAGCCTTCAATCCTGGGACCAGGAAAAAGACTTGGCTCCTGAAAGATGATGTTGAAGCTGGAAGTTCATCAGTCTGTAAACTTGCAGCAGCAGCCGACCTTGGTCTCTTGTAAGCCCTGCATCTTGCCCAACATAGTGAGCATCCAGTACTAACATGGCTGCAAGATCCTGCAAGCTAGGTTACCTGCCTACCAGGGTGGAGGCCAGGGGCCACGGGGGCCCTGGTTTAGAGACCCTATGATAACGTTTCAATCTCACAGCAGGAATCCTTGTCTGGAGAACCCTCCGAAATGCCCTTTTCATTAAAACAGTAGGTATGTGTAGGCATGCTAGTGTCTCCACCTGTTTCCACTAAGGTTAATTGGGAGATAAGGAATGCTCTCTGGAACTAGGGCACTTCTGTGTGTCAGCCTCAGTATGTAATTTATTTTAGGGTCCAGAAAAATCCCAGGATTTTTCCTTGTTGTGTTCTTTTTTCTTAAAATGGCTATCTCATAGTCAACTTACCTATTTTCTAGATATATACATGGAGGAAGAGCAAAGAGAATGGTGCTTTCAGTTCCTCTAAAAACAGTCTGGTATAATCAATATAAAATGTTCATATTTGTGCTCTCCTGTTCCTGGAGATTCTGAGATCAGTGCTTCGTTTATGCTGCATGATGCTCTCTAAACCTCAAAATGAGAATCACTGAAAATGGGGACTTTAAAAATTGATTTCCCAGCAACACTATACACCTAGTCCCTTATTATACAGCTGCCTGGAAGCTCCAATGGGTGAAATGTGCTTCCTTTCAGAAAATAAAAATGATTCAGAGCATCCAAAGAGGAGAGAAGAAAAAAGAGAAAGAACCCTTTCTCATTGGATTATCTACACCACGAAATTACAAGGACAATGGGGAAGATCTTTAGTACAGTCATCAGAGTTCTGAGCACACTGTGATCACATGAATAATTAAATTCAACAAACATTTATCAAGCACCTACTGAGTACAAGGCATGTACACAGGATATGGTGTTCAAAACCTCATTAATGTAAGTGGCTCTGTCTAAATCCAGTTAAGATCCTATTACCTAAGGCAGTTGGAGAATTGACCTTTAAAGTTTCATAGCTGGCAGTTCAATGGCATTGAAAGGCATTTAATATGGGATTCTGTGTCAAATTTGGTCAACTCTGGACTGAGCCCTGTACCAGGCACAATGCAATTAATCAGAGGTGGAGAGGCACTGTCCATGCCTTTAAGTAGCTAAAACTAAAGCATTTTGAATATCTCATTTCACTCATAAGAAAACAAGTATAGTTTTGACTCCTTGGAATTTTGAATGACATATATGCTAAGCAAGCACTGGATTAGAAGAATTTCATCCTTATGAAATGTTACAGTATCCAGTTAGTTCCAATGTTATTCATATCTCTATCACTTTAAGTTAATGTGAATAGATAGCCTTGCTGTGGCTCTGAATAACCTTGGGTAAGTAATTTCACCTCTCTGGGCTCCAGTTTCCCCATCCTTAAAGTGGTGATAAATAATGCATGCACTACTTATCACTGAGGGTTGTCATGAGGATAAAATGAGATAATGTATATATAGTATTTTGTAAACCACAAAGTGTTATATGAATGCAAGCTATTTTCATGGTTGTTTATTATTTCAATTTCACAATCCCTGCCAGGTATCCTAAATTTAAGTTGTGGAAAGCATTTAACCCCAAAGAGGAATGACAAGCTACAGATGCTTGTCTCAAATCAGTGCAGTAAACATACACAATTGATTATTGTGTTACATTCTGGGGATCACATTTTAGGAAAGAGCTTGATAAAATGAATAGTGCCCAGACAAGAGCAGCAAGGGTGGTGTAGGACCTTGAGATTTTGCCTTATGAGAATTACTACAAAGTAGGGATGTTTACCTTGGTGGAGATAATTCATTTTTGCCTTTGTATCACTAGGACCTTATACAATGGCACAGAAAAAGGGTTTTATGAATATGTGTTGACTAATTTATTGATGGATTGAAAAGAGAAACCATTGGGGGGACATGGCATCTACTTTAAAGATTTTGAGGCGTTATCATTTGGGAAGACAAATAGACTTGTTCTGTTTTATCTCAGCAAAACTAGGAGTGATGATCAGAAATTTTAAAAATGCAAATTGAGGCTTGATGTGAAGATAAACTTCCTAACAATTTAAGCTAACCAAAGTAGAAGCAGCCTCCTTGAAAGGTAATGAGCTTCCCCTTAATGTAAGTTTACAAACAGAGGCTGGATAATCAGGTATATTGCAAATGGGATCCTAAATCAGGAAGGTATTGTACTAGATGGCCTCTAAGGCCCCTGTGACCATTGTCAGCAAAGTCCCAAAATGCCTGCAATTCAGTAAAAAGTAGTGGTGGTATTTAATTTGTGCAGTGTTACCTTGCTTAATGAAATGTCACTAGAAGATATACATGTTTTTGGATCCATTTCTGGGTCACATGAGCAGCAAGAGGGTAGACTAGACTTTTTTCCCAATTCCCACAGTCTTCAAACCTTTCCAAAGGAGAAATCATGTGCCAAAGATAAAGCAATTTCATCTATTTCCCTGGTCTTGAATACCCAGTATCCAAAATAAAATAAACCCTACACCCAAACCCAAGAATTGATGCCTACTGACCTTAAGCTCATTCAGTACCCCCTCCTCTACCTCCCATTCTACTAGCTACAAGACCACACTACCAGACTCAAGGATACAACTCAGGCCTACATCACAACCCATTCCTGTTCCTCATTCCCTCTCCATCTTTCAGGTGCCATAAAAAACAGCTCCATTGTGTAGATGTTTACTCTAGCCTTGATAGTTAGCTTGGTCATAGACCTTTAGGAACAGCAGAGTCCCAGGGGCTGCAACCCAAAAGTTCCAGCACTGCAAAGCTCTGAATTGCCAAGAACAAGAAAAGCAGACTTTGAATTGCCAGTACTGAACCAGAGAACTAAGGAATAGGAGGAGTGAGACAGGTTACCAGAGTGGGAAACCAGGCATGTGGGGTGCTGTGCAAAGGTCCACCAAGCTGGAGGGAAAGAATGCTTCATTCCTTCTAGGGCCAAAAAGTCAGTTGAAGCAGAGACTCAGACTGGTAAATCATGAAATACCCAGGGGGTCGAGCCTGAAATGCTTGAGATCCAGCCCCCATGAAAACTACAAAGAAAGGGGAGAGAGTGCAGAGAAGTGAATGATAGGGAAAATAAGGGGAGGAAGGGGGAACTGAAAGTACAAAAGATTTCAAGAAGAAACTTCAAAGACCTTGAACATAAACAGATAAATTGAAAGGAAAAACAGTAACAACAGAAGGTAATATGTCCTCTGGATTACTAAACCAGTTCAGGCATATCTGAATAAATGCTGTAAAAAAATTAAAGAAAATGATTCAACACTTGATGAGCCAGAGGACCCTGTGGAATTTGAGGAAAAATGGAGCCATATTAAGCTGTTCCTGAGTGGTTTAAAAGAAAATGAGAAATAGAAGAGTAGAATTTATGTCCAGTATAGCAAAAATAACGAAGAGAATAGAAAAAATTTGGATCTTCAATGCTGTTTCACCAAAGAAACAAAAGAAAGAACAAGAGATTGGGAATGAAATACATATAAGTGAAGGACAGCTTTGAAAAAGAGAAGCAAAAAAAGAAAACATCAAAAGAAAATCTGCTTACCATGCCAGCAAAATACCTAAATAGCATATCCCACAAGAACATAGCAGGACAAAAATTCTTAACATAATAAAGGCAAAATAGAAAAAAACTATCCAAACCTTCTGACAGAAAATGAAAACCACCTGAAAGAAATCACAAATTGCCTGCAGGAAAAGAAAAAAGGGGAGGGGGTGGGAAACAAGGCTGTGAATGCAAAGGCAAATAGTGATTAAATTTAACAATTCATTTCAGAAAGAAGTTCTACAAGCCATCGTGAGAAAGCCCTTCAAATACAAAGGAAAAGACATTCAAATAATGCAAGACTAGTCTGTAACAACTAGAAAAAAAAGAGAAGGGAATGGAATAATGTGTTCCAAAAAGAATTGGAGCTCAAGATTCAACCCAGGTGACTTGTCCTGAAAACCTGAGTTTAACTATACAGGACAAGGGATGAACATTCAATAATAAAAGTTTGAACTATTTTTAAAAAGAAAACCAGAACTGAAGAGAGTATTTACTTCTTAAATACCCCAACCAACAGAATTGCAGAAGGAATGAATAAATGCAGACAGCAATAGTAACAGAGTGATAACAGAAATACCAGTAAGAAAATTCTTTCTAAATGTCCACAGGGAAACAAGGGTGAAACCAATGTACAATGAGGAGGAAAACAGGGGGCATTATGGACAGAATCTGCCTATACCCTGCCTGGAGGTGAATGCTACTTTTGAGAAACTACATTACAACATGAGAGGAAACATAAAAGGGGGAGAGTGAAAAGGGAGAGGAGGGAGGGATGTGTCTGAGTGAAATCAAGGGCTAGCAATGATGGGAAAGTGACCTCTGTAGTCTCAGAACAAGAAGAACCTACAGAGAAGTGGGTGGGGAGGAGAGGGAAAAGATTGAAAAGGGGAGAGAGGAAGGCAGGTGGCCTCATGTTGGAGGAGGAAGGGGAGATCCAACTGGTGAATACTACTGTGGGTGAAGGGAGATGAGAACCTTAGAATGGACGAGGCCCAGGAGCTTTGATCCCTGAGAAAGCTACTTGTTCTGAGGGGGTGGGGGAGATGGAACCATTAGGGGCAAGTAGAACCTAGAGAAATGGGACAGCATGAACACAAGCAGATTTCCAGGCAAATGTTGAAGAAAAAGGGTCAATAAAAGAGGGTATACATCAGTGGGGAGGGGACAGGAAGGAGCCCTACCATGGGGCAGTGTCACCTCTGACACCTATACCTAGGTGCAAAGCATAATCGAAATGTGAATCCATTGGCTACAAGGCCATGGCAGAAGGTACCTAGAGGGTAAAACCTAGAATCGATATCTTGAAAGTGTTGACTATATAAAGAATACAGAGAAAAGACTAAGACAAGATGATTATGGGTTCCATGAATCAGAGAATTAGGGTCTGGAGTAAATAGAAAGAGAAGATGGATAATGAAGGGGGTGAAAGAAATCTGTTTTGGAAAGGGGTACAAAAATAAAATTCTGAAAACTAATGAAAAGTACTAGTTGAAAGGAAGGGCAGGACAGGGGGAATCTATTTGACTTAGAGAAAAAAGAGGGGAGGAAATATATAACCAAATAAAACCAGGCGAGATGAACAAATAAACAAAACCTTAAAGGAAAGGGGTAACAAATAAGAAGAGGGGATCAACAGTAAGAGGAAGAGAGTCAATGGGAACAGGAACACCATTAGAAAAAAGATTAAAGTAAAGTCACTGAAGCAACATAAAACTATGTGATTGGCAGAAGAAAAGAAAAATTGTAACTTGGGGGGAGAAAACAATTTTAGAGACAGATGTGGAGGAAAAAATAACTCTTGTAACTTTGAATTTGAATGGATTAAACAATCCAATTAAATGAAAAAGAGTGACAACTGATAAGAAAACAAAACCTAAAAATCAGTTGCTTAAAATAAACACATTTAAAAAACAAAGATATGCACTGAAAAAAGTGGAGGGGATAGGGGAAAAATTTACTATGCATTAAATGAATTTTAAAAAATCAAGAGCTTCCATAATGCTATTAGATAAAGCAAAAGCAAACATTCAAAAAACAAAAAGGGACAAACAAGGAAACCATAGTATACTCAAGGGAATCAAAGACAAACAAATACCAGGAGTAAATTTATATGTTCCAAATGCCTTAGCATCCTAATTCATAAAGGCAACATTATCTGAGCTTCAAGAAGAAATAGAAAGTAACTCAATAGTGCCAGGAAATGTCAATATCCCTCAATCAGTTTTGGATAAATCTAATAGAAAGATAAACAAAAGAAAGAATATAATATATTATATATTGCCAGTCCTTGATAATATATAATAAATAAATTTCTGGAAAAACTAAAGCTAAAAGAATTATGGCATCTTCTAAATAAGATAGCAAAAGAATGTACATATTTCTCTGCACTACGTGGAACTTTAAAAAAAAATGACCATCTACTAGGGTATAGAGATATTATAAACAACTTTGAAAAGACAGATATAGTAAATACATCCTTTACAGACCATATTACAATAAGAATAGAAATTGGTTCAGGGACCATGGACAAAAGATATGACCCAAATGTAGACTTAACAAAGAAACCTTATATAATGAATTGTCAATAAATCAATCATTGAAACAATTAATAACTATATAAAATAAAATAATAATTATAAAATGATACTAAAATAACATACCAACATTTTCATGATACAGTTAAAGCAGTCCTTAGGGAGAAAAATCATATCCTTACAATCATATGTTAACAAAATAGAAAGAGGAAAGATTAACTGAAAATGAAGTTTTAAATACTGGAAAAAATCAGCAAATAAACAAACCTAAAACAAGCACCAAAAAGGAAATACTAAAATTAGAGGGGAAATAAATTAGAAGCAAAAAAAAAGAGAAATGATCAATAAAACAAAAAGCTGTTCTTTGGGGTAAAAAGATAATAAAACTTATAAACCTTTAGCTAATCTGATTAAAGAGAGTAGAAATCAGACCAATAGAAAGGCAAATAGGCAAGGTGAAATCACGGCAAAATCAGAAGAAATAGAAAAATAATAATCAGAACATATTATGTTGAAACACTGCAATAAAAATAATATAATAATAATGCTCAAAAAAGCCTTGATAAACTTGAAAAATAGTCCTTCATTCTTCCTCCTTCACAACCAGAATATATTTAGATTAGAACAAATATAGATTGGCATTTGATGGGAAAAATATATGTTAATGGAAGATTGGCTAAACATTATATAGGAAGAAAGACCAGAGAAGAGATATTATATTTGATCACAGCTAATTATGTCTAGAATGTTGTGCTGTTGGAATAAAAAGAAAAGGCCAACATGATGCTGGGACATAATGAATATGGCATGCAAGAATATGGAAGCAGGGGTGGCTAGGTGGCGCAGTGAATAGAGCACTGGCCCTGGAATCAGGAGGACCTGAGTTCAAATCCGGCCTCAGACACTTAAAATAAAACTGGCCATGTGACCTTGGGCAAGTCACTTAACCCCAATTGCCCCTCCAAAAAACAAAACAAAACAAGAATATGGAAGTAACTCTTCCACTACAGAGGTCTGACTTCTATTATGATGCAACAACCAGTTTTGGTCACAAAGAATGTGAAGGGAGTGGGTTTGATTAGGAGAATAGAAGTTTTTGACAAGATAGAATATTGTTTCTTTAATGAAAGCTTATGGGAATTGCAGTTTTCTAGTCTAGGAAAAGAGGGCCAAAGTGAGACTTAATTATTGCCTTGAAAATATTGGGGGATTGCTCTCTAGGTCTATGGAACAAGGAGCTCACATGCCAGAAGAAGGGGAAAAAAAACAAAACTCTTTTATTTAGATAAAAATAATTTCTTGAACAATTGGAGCATAAATAAATAAATAAACCACTGGCCTATCAAAGGATACCTAGAAGAAACTGCTTTAATAATAATGATAAGAATAAGTCCAGTTTGTAGATATCTACAGTTTACAAGGCTCTAACCTCATAATAGGCCTATGAACTAAATAATCCTAGTGTCTTTTTATCCCCAGCATCTACTGACATATTGAGTACTGACAAGTACTCAATGAACAATTGTTAAGTAAAGTAGTATTATCCATGTTTCACAGCAAAGTAAATCAAGGTCCAGAGAATTTCAGTGACTTGCCCACAATCACACAACTAATAAATTGGAAAACGTGAGATTCAAGCTCAAATTTTCCAAATCCACTTCCAATGTTTTGCTTTGTTTTGTTTTCCTATTATATAATATTATCTCTGTGCCTAAAAATATTCAATAAGAGAAGAAATAACAACCTGACAAAATTGTTCTAGGAAGATAGAGATCTAAATAAATGATGTCTCAAGGTTCTTGAATAACTAGATTTAAAAAAATTTACTAGATTATCAAAGGAGGTTTGGGTGAATTTCTATGTTAATAATAATGATGATAATAATAGTAATCTATTTATCTCTCATTCATCTAGCTCTGTAGCTTCTACTTCTGTGACTGTGTTTCCAAGTTGCAATTCATTTATCCCATGCCTTGTAAATAACATAAACATAAAACTCGTATCCTTCTGTGAATTAGCTGGAAAACACAGTTGGTTAATTCTCTTTATCTCCCTATTTCTCTTCTCCTGCTTTCCTTCTTTTTAACTGTCGTGTTTGTGTGCCATTTTCAGTAGGGGAACCTTCTCTGTCTTGCTTTGGAAATGAGTGCTTCACAAAAGTAATATATGGATTATCTTTCTCTTTCTCTTCAGAACTGAGGACAACCAAGTACTTCCAGCCCGCACCCAGAATCAGTGAGTAAAGTCTCAATTCTATTTGCGTCACAGATAGTTACAGCTAAGAATGATCATAATTGGTCTTTCAGGTCACTTTTACAGTGCTGTTTTGTCACTTGAAATCACGATTTTAGCCTTACTAAGAGAGCTGTATTAAGGAGGTGACACTTTAGATAAAACCAGGTTCATGTGCAAGTCCTGAAGAAAGTGTAACTTGAAGATTGTAAAGAGAAAGGAAATAGAAAACTAAAGATAATCTAGGTGATATTTAGACATAATGAGCTGTCTGGATAAGTACATAAGTTCATTATTTGGGATATTTTACTTCTATATCTAATGTTTAATATCTGATTTTGAACTTAATTCTCATATGAGTTTCCATAAACTGTCCACATCAATGAAG
This sequence comes from Petaurus breviceps papuanus, assembly GCF_028583685.1. NCBI lineage: Eukaryota > Metazoa > Chordata > Mammalia > Diprotodontia > Petauridae > Petaurus > Petaurus breviceps. The sequence continues at coordinate 42,227,402 of NW_027186304.1, read as the reverse complement.
ACATATGTTTATACTAATTCAGAATTTGGGATAATTCATCTTGGCCTGGGCTAAAAGTTACCACTGGATTTTCTATAAGAGCCTATTCAGCAAATTATAGAGAACAGTCTATTTTAAAAGTTTATATCATTTTGATGGCTTTTCATATAATTTCAGCACAAATGAGTGATTCCAATTACAAATTTTTTTTGATTGATCATTGAAGTAAACAGATGGAAATACTTCATTAGCAGAAAGAAAAACTAGATCACTGACAGTGACAAAACTTCCTTTGTTCCTGTACTACAGCAAGATATCACTGGTATGTCTCCTTTGAGATCTCATTCATATTATTTGAGTCACAGATAGTTACAACTATATATATACACACACACACACACACACACACACACACACACACACACATATATATATATATATATATATATATATACAATAGAGGGGATTCCCTCTATTGGTAATGAAGAAGACCTATGCATTCCTAATCATGCTGTGATGTTCCTGTCCATGTCTTGCTTGATCATCCACGTGCTAGAGTCCTAGGCCTTTTAACATTCTGTAGTATGAGTGCAGTTTTCAGGCTATCCATTTATTATCCCTTACTCTCTTCATGTGACTCCTGGGAAAGATATCCTTTATGTCACCTCTTACATGCATTATCTTTGGTAATATGCTATAGCAACTAATGCCCACTATGTGTAATTCCATTGTTCTTTAAGCTACCTACAATTTTAATAAAAATACACAAATATAATAATATAAAATATGAAAAATATTTTTAAAATATATCCCAAATAATTTGGGGAGGTGCTAGCAACTGGGAAAATCAGGAAAAGGATAGGAAGTGGCATTTGAGTGAATATCTCAAGGGAGCTAGAAATTTCAAAAGGCAAGAAGGGGGATGCATTCCACACATGGAGGGAGGGCAGTGTGGGCAGAGGCATAAGGAGAAGAGATAGGTTATCATTTACAAAGTACAGAAAGTTGCTAAGGGTACATAAGCCTACAAAGGGAAAATTGAATCACACTGTCAAGGGCTTGAAATGTCAAACAGTGGGGGTTGTATTTTATCCTAGAGGCAAAAGGGAGACCCAACAGCTTTATATTTACTTTGTATATACTTTGTATTGACTTCTGTGTCTAGGATTATTTCCCTCCATAGAATATAAATTCCAGGAAGGCAGTAACACTTTTGTTTTGACCATTGTATCCCTGGTGATTAGCACAATGCCTAGAACATAGTAGGTGTTTCATAAAGGCTTATGTTGTTTTTATTCAAACATTTTAGTGTTTCTTTAATTCATATCCATGTGGAAGCAGCAAAAAAGTCTCGATGATGAGCTTTTGTGTCAGGGAGCAGCTTGGGATCATTACAAGTGTTGCACAATTTACTGATTAATAATAATTAATAATAACTCACATTTATAATGCTCATACTATGTGTGAGGCGCTATGCTAAGCACTTTACAATTATTACTTCATTTAGTTCTCACAACCCTGGGAGACAGGTATTAATATTATCCCCATTTAGTTATTGTTGTTGTGCAGTCATTTCCATCATCTCTGACTCTTCGTGACCCTATTTGAGGTTTCCTTGGCAAAAATACTGGAGTGGTTTGCCATTTCCTTCTCATTTTACTGATGAGGAAACTAAAGTAAACAGGGTTAAGTGAGTTGCACAGCTAGTAAATGTCTGAGGTTAGATTTGAACTCATAAAGAGGAGTTCTCCAGGCCCACACTCTATCTACTGTGCCACCTCGCTGCCCCAAATGCAATCCAGTTCATTCTCTTTTAAGATCCTGTTCAATCCTGGTCCTAGTTCTCTGTCCATCTGCAGTGTGTATCTAGGATATATTTACTGATAGATTTTTTTTTCAATGGTTTACTTTTCAATTGTGTTTCATAGTCTGGGAAATAAGTATTTTTTTTTATGAATTTGCTTCTTCACATGTGAATTGAATTTTGAGTAGTGAACCTCACTGAAGTCTGTGATTTTCCAAGGCTTGAAGCAAGCAACACAATGTCACCTGAAAACAGGAACATTTGGAAGACATCATCATCTATAGGTCTCTGTGCAATACTTGTTCCATGGCAGTGATGAATACATTTGGGGAGCATCTGAATCCCTCTCTGACTCCTTGTTTGATCTGTACTAACAGTTAAATAAAATTTTCACTATTGTTGTGTCTCTAAAGTAATCTTATATGATTTTAACATATAAATGGGTAATGCCTTATTATAGGAAAGCCTCAAGCCTGTCTTGATCCACTGAGTGAATTTTTAAAAATAGTCATCTCAGGGAACCAAAGTGGGAGAGTAAGAAGTAAGTCCCTCTCACCTTCCCTTATTGACCCAGAAAAATATCACTCCAGGAAAAATCCTAGAACAGCTGAACAAGCAAAAATATGGGGCACAGCAGTCTTGTAGCCCAGGAAGCTTGGGAGACTAATGGGAAAGGACCCTCTCATTCTGCGGGAGAGCAGTACAGGACAGGAGGCGTCCCAGCAAGCCAGCGGCAAGACACACCTCAGCAAACCAGGGGGAGATCCTGAGCCCCAGTGGTAAAGCAGGCAGGTGCCAACACCAGGACCCCCAAGTGCCTCAGCACAGGCAGGGGAATCAGTAAACACTGGCTCAGAAAATCACCACACATGCCAGCATTCTCCAGCAGCAAAATCTCCCTTCATTTCAGCATAACTATAGGAAACACGACTCCAGGAGGCATAGCTCCAGGCTGGCAGACATCCTCCAGCAGTCCAACATTCAAGTGCAAGGTCCAGGTGAGCAGGCATCCCCCAGGGGCCAGACTCCCCACCCCCACCCTGAGAACCCCAGTGTTGCTGACCCCAGCTCAGCACCAGGTAAGCTGCCACACTCCTACAGCCTCCAGCTGCCAGCACACAAAGCTAGTGACCAGGTCCCAGGCTCCTAGCACAAGAAGCTTGGGTTGGTGTCCCCTGTATTCCAGCAAGAGAGCTCAACTCTAAAAGCCAGAAATTAAGAAAACACCATGAGCAAAAAGCAGAAATGGACAATGACCATAGATGATTATTATAGGGACAGAGAAGATCAAGGCACAAATTCAGAAGAGGACAACATTATTCATAAACCCACATCCAAAACTTCTAAGGGGATATGAACTGGTCTCAAGCCCAAAGGTCTTCTTGGAAGAGTTCAAGAAGGATTTTAAAAGTCAAATAAGAGAGGTAGAAGAAAAACTGGGAAAAGAAATGAGAGGTGTGCAAGAGAGAGTCAATAGTTTGGAAAAGGAAGGACAAAAATTGACTGTAGAAAATGACTCCTTAAAAAGTAGAATTGGCCAATAGGCATGAAAACTCACTGAAGAACTCTTTAAAAAGTAAAATGGGCCAATTGGAAAAGGAGGTACAAAATCTAACAGAAAACAATTTGTTAAAAATTAGAATTGGGCAAGTGGAAGCTAATGACTCTATGAGATATCAATAATGAGTTAAACAGAAATAAAAGAATGAAAAAATAGAAGAAAACATAAAATAGTTCATTGGTAAAAACAACTGACCTGGAAAAAAGATCCAGGAGACAATTGTTAAAATATTGTTCTACCTGAAAACCATGATAAAAAGCGGTCTGGACAGCATTTTTCAGGAAATCATCAAGAAAAACTGCCCTGAGGTCCTAGAAACAGAAAGTAAAATAGTGATTGAAAGAATCCACCAATCACCTCCTGAAAGAGATCCCAAATTGAAAATACCAAGGGAAATAGTAGCCAAATTCCAAAATTACGATGTTAAAGATGAAATACGGCAAGCAGTCAGAAAGAAACAATTTAAATATCATGGAATCACAGTGAGGATTATGTAGGACCTGGAAGCCTCTACATTAAACAATTGGAGGGCATGGAATATGATATTCTGTAAAGCAAAGGAGTTTAGGATTACAACCAAGAACCAACTACCCAGAAAAATTGAGCATAATATTTTGGGGGAGGAAATGGACATTCAACAAAATAGGGGACTTCCAAACTTTCCTGATGAAAAGACCAGAGTTCAACAGAAAATTTGATCTTCAAAATACAAGACTCAAAAGAGGCATAAAAAGGCAAACAGGAAAGAAAAAACAACACATGTTATTAAAAAGAGCAAACTGTTTACATTCCTACAAGGGAAGATGATACTTGTAACTCTTGAGAATTGTATCGTTATTACACCTTTTTAAAAGGGTATACATAGAGATAAGGCATGGGTATATATTTACTTTGATGTGATGATAAAAAATCTAATTAAGTGATGAAAATGGGTGATGCTGGGAGAAGAGGAAAGGAGGAGACAGACAAGGGTAAATTACATAACATGAAAAGGCACAAAAACCTATTACAGTAGAGAGAAAGAAGGGAAGTAGATGAGCACTATTTGAACCTTACTCTCATCAGATTTGGCTCAAAGAAAGAATAACATAATCAGTTAGGTATAGCAATCTAATTTACCCTATAGGAAGGAGGAGGGGAAAGGGGAAAGAAAAGGGAAGGGGTCAATAGAATGGAGGGAAGAAGTAGTAAGGGTAAAGGGGCAGAAAAGGCAGGGGGCTGACAGAAGAGAGGGCAGACTGAGGGAGGGAGTGGTTGAAAGCAAAAGTCCAGTGATGAGGGAAAGGGAGAGAGGATAGAGAAATGCATAAACAAGAGGGGAAATAGGATGGAGAGAAAGACACAGATAGTAATCATAACTATGAATGTGAATAGGATGAACTCTCCCATAAAACAGAAGTGAATGGCATATTAGATTAAAAATCATAATCCTACAACATGTTGTTTACAAGAAACACATTTGAAGCAGAAGGAAACACACAGAGCAGAATATATTATGCTTCAACTGAAGTAAAAAAAAAATCAGAGGTAGCAATCCTGATTTCAGACAAAGCAAAAGCAAAAATAGATCTTATTAAAAGAAATAAGGAAGGAAATTACATTTTGCTAAAAGGTACCATAAATAAAATTGTGCATACCCTTTGACCCAGCAATACCACTTCCGGGTCTGTATCCCAAAGAGATCATAAAAATGAACAAAGGACCCACATGTACAAAAATATTTATAGCAACTCCTTCTGCATTGTCAAAGAATTAGAAATTGAGGGAATGTTCATCAATCAGGGAATGGCTTAACAAGTTGTGGCATATGAATGTAATGGAATACTGTTGTGCTATAAGAAATGATGAGCAGACAGACTTCAGAGAAACACGGAAAGACTTGTATGAACTGATGCTGAGTGAAATGAGCAGAACCAGAACATTTTACATAGTAATAGTAACATTGTGTGGTGACTGACCATAATAGACTTAGGTCTTCTCAGCAATGAGAGGACCTAAAACAACTCCAAAAGACTCAACATGGAAGATGCTATCTACGTCCAGAGAAAAAAAATTTGAATCTGAATATAGATTGAAGCATACCATTTGTTTTCCTTTTCTTTTATTCTTTTGTTTTGTTTCTTCTCTCTCATGGTTCCTCCCATTAATTCTAGTTCTTCCTTACATCATGACTAATGGGAAAATATGTTTAATATGAATATATAAGTAGAGCCTATATCAGATTGAATGCCATCTTAAGAAGGAGGGAAGAGAAGGGGGAGAAAATTGAAAACTCAAAATCTTGTGGAAGTGAATGTTGAAAACTAAAAATAAATAAATTCTATATTTAAAATAAAAGAAATTGAGTTGGTTTGCATTATTAAGGAGGTCCCTTCAATCTCTAAAATTTTATTATTCAGAAGGAGTTAAAGGAAACATTTTATTTAAACTTTGGGTTAAAAGTAGGATTACTTTAATCAGTGATATTGACAGTTAATTGCAATAAATTCAGTATCAATTTTTAAAAAATCATCTCCAATAAATAAATTCATCAGGGTTTCATATTCCCCACAACTTTCATTTAGTGATATGACTGTGAAGATACGATCTGAAGTAGAAAATCATTACTAAGTACTTCCTGTCATGTTTTCATCATGGATACCCTGGATTCATGTGTAGCATTCTGGTAAAGGATGGATTTTGCAAAGTAGGAATACATTGATAATCACTCATATTCTTTCAATTGACTTCTTAAAAAGAATATTATTTTGATAACAAGTTTGCTGTCTATTTTTCTCTTTATTTATGATGTTGTTCAGTAGTTATAATGCCCAATGCCCTCTATTTCTCTATTTGCATTCATGTCATGTACAGGCATCACATATAAACATTCGGTCACTTTCATTTATTAATCCTGAAGGATATTTTTCTCACATAGTTTTCATTGTTTATCCCATGTCTATCATCACTTTAAAGTCAAAGTATAAATATAAATGCTCATTTTGTTTGGAGAATGTCATGTTCTTCATAGAATTTCTCTACTTCTTCATGCTCATTGATAGGTATTAAGGCCTAAATTCCAGCTCTTATTGACCACTACAGATAAAGATGACCAAGTGCCCTATGCAATGTTTGTTTGTTTTTCTGGTCGCCATTAGGCAAATAATGAAACCAATTCTGCCAACTCCTTTATTTGCCTACCATGTAGAACCTGTGGACCACCTTCCCCTTTATTTATAACTTTCCTGTTGTCTTCAGTCTTCATTTATTTTAAAACTGTCAATATTTATATAATTCAGGTCCTCCAATAATGTGTCAACTTGGTTGTTGGGCAAGGATTTCACAATTAAAGAACCAACAATTAATTTTATACATTATAAATATTATGAAAATATGTGATTAGCACCCTCTGCTCCCTTTTACTATTCAAATGTCATCATTGTAGATAAGTAAAGGAACCATTTCTATGATCAAAGAGTTCATCATTTAGTAGCTGACCTACTACTCAGTAAACACAGAATGTGACTAGGACCACACTAAAAACCTTTCCAGCTTTCTAGAAATTTCCAGTGTTTGTGCTTCCCTGACACAGCCTTTGAGATCCCAATGTCTGTCACACATTGATCAAACAGTGGAGTTGAAGTTTTGAGACATACTTCTTTCTGTAGCTCTGCCTTTTTCTATATTCAGACTAATCCCCCCACCCGATGCTTAGTACCATTAGTGATATAATAATGTATAGTAGATAACCATTTCATTTCATTAGTCATGAAATATGTTAACATTAATGATAAGACTGGGAAGATGTCACCTCCCTATCTTCACGTTAGGGAAACTTATTAAAGATAAATTCTAATTTTCTGATGCTAATTTGGTGCTTTTGATCCCTTGTATTTCAATATTTCCTTGTAGGAAAAAAAAATAATGTTTATATAAGGTAGTTCCTTCCTGTGCCTTTTTCATGCTTTTTTTGTCTGCCAAATAGATCTCTTAGCCCACCTTCACAACACAATTCAAGAAAATTACTAGATGATAGGCAGGCTCTGAATTTGGGAAAAAGACGAATTAATGTTGGTTCATCTGTCTGGCACTCTGACTATGCTTCTTCTGCCCACTTAGGACATGAAGAGGAAGTGGGATGGTAAATGAGTAACCATTCAGTAGTCAATGGCTGGGGATCTTTCAGCAGATGTTGGATGACCATTTTGGGAAAATGTCATAAAGTGATCCCTATTCAGAGATCAATTAGATTAGATGTCTTTGAAATCCCTTCCAACTCTGAAATTTTGTGTGTTCTATGTGTGTCCACTTTCCATTATACCTCACCTCCCTATCTAGAAGCAACATTGAATTTAAATCATTTGAGAAGAAAACCACCTTCTCCCTCCCTACCTATTTCAAGCTTTGATACCAGGCAGCTATGCAGAACTTACTGTTATGGTTAGCCATAATAACAATAATAGCCCTAATAGCTTATCTGTGCACAGTACTTTAAGGTTTACACAGTGATCCATTTCCACAATACTTTATTTACAGAAGTAGACTATTATTTCTCTCTCTCCTACATAAGAAAGTGAAAATATTAAGGTTTCTCTCACAATCCAGTGCCCTTTGGAACAGCCAAACCTTACTGTGAGTGAACCCTTGGGGATCTTGGAAGGTTAGCTGTCAAGATCCATCTCAGTGGTCATTAAACTTGCCTCAGAGAGAAGATTTGATTTGCTAGGGGTTATCATAAATATGCCAGAATGGCAGCAGTACTATCAAGTAAAGGAAGTACCATCAAGTAATATCTCCCCCATTGTTTACTCTTTATTCCCCTTACTCATTATTCCACTTGCTAAGACTATTGTAACAATTCCAAACAAGACAATGATTTTGTCTTTAGGAATGATAAATATCAGCTTTTTCCAAGAATTAGATTTGATCCCTGATCAATATGATGTTAAAATTTAAAATTCACAATCACATCTATGAACCCATTGGTGGTTTTACCGAGCTACATTGGATCTCTATCCTTTCCTTAGTCCCAATAAGACAAAGATTTGGAAACCAACAAAATTCAAGACGCAAAAGGCCCTTTATGATAACCTTGATTTCTTGATTTTCCTCTCATATAGCCTGTACTCTCCTCACCCTTGCTTCTAAGATATATATGCTATGAAATATATGAAATATGGAAATATATCATTCCTGTACATAATGTCCCAAAAGACTTTATCATCACATATTCTAATGTCTTTATTCTTTACCTGAAGAAAACTCTATTATACGATAAATGTGAATTCTAGCCATATTTGTGGTAGGTATATGACTTCTCCATGTAACTATGGTAAAGTGTCTTCAACATTTTGATTTTCTACTGGTGAAATGGTATTGAGCAATGAGATGCGAGATTTGAACCCTGACCTTCTGACTGAATCCACTTTCCCAGGAGAAAATTCCAACTTGTCCTTGTAATTATACCACCACCAACACCACTCAGTATATCTCCTGACCTAAAGGTAGCTAAGATCTTAGCCAGATATGCCACAATGTTACAGTGCCCTTCCACCATGTTCCCTATGACTCTTATTTCATTCTCAATTAGGACACAAATGCCACAAGGACGATCAGCATCATCCTCATCAGTTTGATGAGTCTCACATTTAACTGGCTGAGACTGCAGGATGCAGACTTTTGTCAAAAGGCAGCTCCTCTTGTGAGGCTAGACATATATTCTAGCTCTCTGCTAAGAGGTGCCCCCTCCAACAGTAGTCCATAACCGGGAACCTGATCAAGGAAATGTCTCAGGCTTCTCTTGATCACCACTGTTACACTATCTTCATTCTAAGTTTACTAAAGGGAACAACAAAGACGCAAATAAGAACACATTTTGTCTTTTCCACTTCCCAACTGCAGTCAATCCTCAAAATTCCCACACTTAACTTTTGTAACTTCAAGCATTTGTATGGTTTTATTAGTAACGTTTTCACTTACCTGTTGGAAACCACACACATTCATGAGTAGAGAAAAAAAGAGAGAAACATGATGCTCACAGGTGTTTGGAGTGGCTGGGATCCTTCTAGAGTGGTGCAGCACAATCATTCAGCTGGCTAGGGAAATGTGCCGATCCCATCATGGATCACAGCCGCGAGGTTAAACCTCAGCTCACTTCTGCTGGGTTCCCGTATTCCAAGACCCCTGAGAATCTCAAATGATACATGAAGCAGACAGAGCTGAAGGATTATTTTAACTGGTACATTCTTCATGATCTCCATCACCATTCACTAGTTGTGAAGAACAGAATGTCAGAAGTGATGTCAAGACCTCACCAATCTCAGCATCTTCTGACAGCAGCAGCTAAAGGCCCAGCAACATCTTCCTTGGATTTCAGAAGACAGCCAAGGTAGAAAGGTTTAAAGCAGTATACATAGTACAAAGCCCTCACACCACCATCTCACATAGGGGAAGGCAAGATTCAAATTCTTAAATGTTGTAGTTTTAAGAATTTTATTTGCTGGATACTATTTATGGGACTGCAGATTTCACGTAGATTTCAAACAGTCACTACAACTTCCTTCATATGTTTCCAGAGACTTCATTCCTTTCACATTTCTCCCCAGTGCCAACTACCCTGGTTTTGTTTGTTTGTTTTTACTAAGGTTTTATATCCTATCCCAATGGAGTTGAGGACAAGTAACGGTATTTCCAGTTTAGGTAGAAGAATTCAGGTATAGTGATTCAAATTAAGGTACACGACCAGTTTTCTAGTCCCAAGATGCCCCAGCATTTGAGTAGTTAGACTTTGTTATTGTGCCATGAAAGTCACTGGGATTACATATATCGAAACAATACTCAATTTCTTCAGAGAAAAAGAACTCTGTGAAACAATAGCATAGACCCCACAGAAACATTGCAGGAAGGCACCAGGTATGAGAGCTGAATTTCAAGTCAGAGGACCCAGACTGGAATCTTTGCTCTCTACTAGTTGTGTGACCTTAAGCATGTCACTTAATTTTTCCGAACCTCAGTTTCCTCATCTGTAAAACTTTAGTTGGCCTAGATCACCTCTAACACCCCTTCCTTTTCAAAATCTATGATTCTTTGATCATAGGACTTGAGATCCTATGATTTCAGAATCTCAAAGGAAGTTAGAAACAGCATGAAATGCAAGTTTCCTAACTCCTGGTCCCTTTACTTTCCTGAAACTGCCTTTACAAGTACTGGAGAATGTTTTTCATCTATTTCATAAGTGTAAAGGTAATTTAAAATCATTTCCTAGGGTCAGTGAACTGAGAAATGTTCCTCTGCATTCATGAAGGAAATCTTGAAGCAGAGTTTATGTACCAGCAAAGGGACCCACATATTCAAGGGTAATACCTTTTTACATATTGACAGCACAGTATTTCTTGGAGCACAGTGGATGGTTTTGTTAAGAAAATGCAGTTCTGTGTAATTTTAAAATGAGGAATCTGAACTCACTAGTTTCTGCTCCCCAAGGAGATTGATGCTACCAATAGCTGACCATTCCCTCCATTAAATCACTGGACTGCATGCTCTTTCTCACACATAGGTACAATGGGGAAGGTGGGATGTTGTAAATGTGCCTTAAATGTCCTTGTGCTTATGTGATGTCAGACTACAGAAGGTACCTCTAGAAGCCCTAAGTATGGGCGTGGCTCCCAAAAATAATCTCCAATAGAGGCATATTGAAGAAAAAAATAGGATTCTTTAGGACACATTGTTGCCACTTCTATTACTCTGACTAAAGTGAATTTGGAAGAGAATCCAAAGTGTGTATTTGGAGGCAGCTAATCTAACTTTAAGTATGCAATAATTGGGCCCGCTCCTGAGTACCACTCTAAAAACACAATTAAAGGTTAAAAAAAAAAACCTGAATAGTAGAAAAAGCATTGGCTTTGGAGTCAGCAGACCAGAGTTCAAAGTTCACCTCTGCTAAGTCAATACCAGTGTATTAAAATCACTTAACCTCCCTGGCTTTCACTTTCCTTATCTGTTAAATGAGGGCGTTGAGCTAAATGGCCTCTGAGGCCTCTTCCAGCTTTAGGCCTGTGATTGTAGAATAATAGTATTGTAATGAAGGCACTGTCCAATGAGGATCTAGTCTGAAGAGCATGCTCAGATTTACCTTTCGTCATGGCTTCTGTCAAGCGTGCCTAATATTCACTGCCTACTGCCAAGACAGCATGAACTTTAGAAGCTGGTTTCAATGGTGATGACTCAGGGTTAGTAATGTGTGATGATTTAAAGTCTGCTGGTTGGCTGAGGTGTCAGAAGGACTGATTATACAAGAAAGACTGAGCCAGAACTAAGTGTGCATGTAAAAGGTTCCAGTGGATGATCTCTCCTCTCTCTCTCTCTCTCTCTCTCTCTCTCTCTCTCTCTC
>NW_027186304.1:42169111-42215590 GCF_028583685.1 Petaurus breviceps papuanus | reverse complement strand
TCTCTCTCTGTCTCTCTCTCTCTCTCTGTCTCTCTCTCTCTCTCTCTGTCTCTCTCTCTCTGTCTCTCTCTCTCTCTCTCTCTCTCTCTCTCTCTCTCTGTCTCTCTCTTTTTTTCAGAGAAGGGAAAATTCAAGTATCTGCATCACTGCTCATAGCTATATCCTCATTGCTGCTCCCAGATGCTAGGAAAGGAAAACAGTTGTCTCTGCTACTGCTCAGGATTCCCTCTCCAGACTCATTCAAGTTACCAGCAAGATTGCATAATCCCCACAGTTTAGGCCCCAAAACCTCTAAATCCCAGATTTCTCTAAGAGGGCCTAAATTACTTACTTCCCTCCTGAACTCTCCAGTATTGCCTATGGATAACAGATTCTTCATTATACTGGGATCCTATGATCTGTGGTAGCAGGATGAAAAGCGCACTGGAATAGTAAGGAGGCTTGACTTCTAGCCTTAGCTCATCCACTTTTCATAAGCCATGTTAAAGGATTGGTAAAGGAGATAACGAATATAATAGAACTCTGAAATTTGAAAAGTGCCATAGAAATTTCAAACATTCCCTTCTTCTGGATTCATAAGCTTCTCTACTAGTCTATAAACTCTTAAGACAAAGACTGTGTCATGTGGCTTTGTGCCCTCTGTCCACCCCCCAAGTAAAGCCTAGCATAGTGCTTTGGATTCTCTCAATACTATCTCACTTAGTGGCCTCAAATAATTCCCATGGATTGAATTATCACTTCTTTGTAGATGACTACCAAAGCTACAATCTGTAGCCACACCTGGTGTTTCTCCTGGGACAGCTAGGTGGATAGAGTACTGAGAGTCAGGAAGATTCATCTTCCTGAATTCAAATCCCAGCTCAGACACTTACTAGTTGTGTAACCCTGGGCAGGTCATGCAACCCTTTTTGCCTCAGTTTCCTCATCTGTTAAATGAACTGGAGAAGGAAATGGCAAACTTTTTCAGAATCTTTGCCAAGAAAGACCCAAATAAGGTCACAAAGAGTCAAACACAACTGAAACAACCAAATAACAGTCCATCTCCTGAGTTCAAGCTGCCTACATACAGCTGTCTGTTGAATATCTCAAAGTGGGTATCTAGTAGGCATCCAAGTTCACTGTATCCACAATTAGATTCATTATTTTTCCTCCAAAACCAACTTCCCTATTTCTGTCAAAGGCACCACCATCCTTCCTATCCAAGGTTCAAACCTTGGTGTTCTCCTCTGCTATTCACTCTCTCTCACCCCAAACCGCAGTCAGTTGCCAAATCTTCTTGTTTTTACCCCGCAAAATCTCTAGCATGGGTTCCCATCTCTCTAACCACATGACTCTCAAACCCTCAGAACCTCTGGCCTGAACAATAAGAGCCTCCTAATTACTGTCCCTGCTGCGTGTCTCTCCAAACCATCCTATGCATAGCTGTCAAAGGGATATTCCCAAACAACAGGCCATCCCCTTACTCAGTGAACTCAGGAAGTTCCCTGTTCCCTCTAGGACAACAGTGACAACACTCACCACAACAGCATCTTCTCTTTGGCTCTTAAAGCCCTTCATAACCTGCCCCAACTTAAGCTTCCAGCATATTATACATAAGTCCCTTTCTGTACTCTGTATTCCAGTCACAATGCTGTTCCTCAAGAACAATACTCTGTATCTCTGTATGGCTTAGTTGCCGGCCCCACCCCTAAACACAGAATCATTTCCTCCTTACCTAGGTTTCTTAGAATCCTTTCTTTCCTTCAAAACTGAGCTCAAGTCTCACCTTCTATATGAAACTTTTCAAGTTCTACCCAAACTGCTAGAAATGCCCTCCCCCACAAAACTGTTTCTTAATTTTGTATATGTTTTGTAATCCTTATGTAAATGCTGTCTCCTGTCATAGAATATGAGTTCCTTGAGGGCAGGTATGGTTTTAGTAATTTATCTGTGTCCCAAGGATTTAGCACAGTAACTGGCACTTAACATACTTATTAAACACTTATGGTTTGATTGACTAATTGTACAAAGTAAAAGCTCAATGAATGTGTTTGCTAAATAAATTAATCTTAAAAGGAATAGCTCCCATGCACCGGCTCCAGTGTTGGGATGACCTGGGAATCAAATCCGGGCCCAGATACTTAGCACCACACCCAGAAATAACTGGCCGTGTAACCTTGAGCAAGTTACTTAACCCCGATTGCTTTAAAAAAAAAAAAAAAGGAATAGCTCCCTTCATTCAGAAAGAAATTATGCTTCCGGCTATCACTGATCATTCTCAAATTGTCTTGAATTTTTTTTAAATGACCATAATTTGCATATTCTATGCACTGTTATCTCCACATCCCTGAAGAGACAACTAGAAAGCTGTTGACACTTTTCATGTGGGCATGAGAGGATGCATGGTATTCTTGTACAGTAATAATTAACAAAGAAAAATGTGGCATCACACAGAGAATAGATCCAGTCTCAAATATTTCCCCAGTCTCTGTCGCATGGTCTTCTAAGTCATTTCAATGGGCTCAGCTAAGAGTATTTTGCCACCACCCACCACCCAATCAGGAACAGAGTAATCGAGAGGGTCAAGGTTTCTAATCTTTTCCTCTGGCATTAAAACAATCTGTCGTTTCCATTGTGGCTACACCCAAAAGTCAATTTGTTTGGTCTTGTTAAAGCTCCATATAGAATAATTTAGTGTTGATGAAGATGAAGCTCTTCTTAAAGTGTAACTACTCCCCTTGCTGGTATGCCAGAGCAATAACATTCATCTTTAGCAGCTTAATCCTCCTTTGGTTTCTCAATGTTTTGCCTGCTCTGACATTGTTTTATTTCATAACAAAGTGAGACAAGTGAAAGAAATAGGCTGACATCACCCATTTTAGGTTGGGGTTTGTCAGGGTCTTATAACATCGATCCTGTAGAAAATGGCTTTATGTTATTTCTAAATATGTACTTTACTGAATTACCTTAGAATACGTCATGGAATTCAATGAAGTATTTCAGTGTTCAAATGATACTGATACATATACATATAAATATGCATATATACATATTGATGTTTTATATCAGAATCTCCTTATTTATTTTAAAAATAATAAGAACACTATTCACTTAAGGGAATCAGCATGATTTTTTTAAATTTGTTCTCATTTCATATCACTTTTCAGATAGAGCTTAGGTATAATATTTCAAAGTGATCATCATACTTATGGTAATTTGCTGTTAGTAGGCTTAGTAATTTTCTTGTGTGTCCCTCCCATTCTTTTCTGGAACAGAAAAAGGGAATTGTTGGGTATTTGTGATAATGATTAGGTGTGGAGTCACATTAAGGAAGTAAAGAAGACAAAGCTTAACAGTGCATTGTGTATATGAATGTATCCACAGCTGCACAAAGGACATTAGAGTGGGATTGATGTTACAATTGGCTTTGTGCTTAATCAATAGAAAATATTTCTATTCCCTAGCCTCCTCTTGGCAGAAAGAGGATTATGCTGAATTATCAAACTTTCCTTAATTATTACCCTTTATTACAGACATCGATAATATTACCCTCCTACATCCCGCACTGTTTGCTTTTATTCTAAATATTCTCTCATATTATCAGCCCATTTTCCTCCATTACCACCTTACAAAATGGAAGTTTGAGATTGTGACAGGAGCATAGATTTAGACAACTTCTAGTCTGATGCCTTCATCTTACGTATAAGAAAACTGAAGTATAGAAAGGCCTATGTAACTTCTTCAGTTATAGAACTAGTAAATGACTGAAGGCAGGATTTGAACTCAAATCTTCACTCCAAGTCAAATGCTCTATTCACTATGCCATAGGATCTTGTCTGTATTAATACATGGAGATATCAAACACATAGCAGTCAGAATCAGATTAAAATGTAATTTAGGAAATATTGTTCAGTCATTTCATTTGTATCTGACTGTGATAAAATTTGGGATTTTCTTGGCAAAAATACTGGAGTGGTTTGTTGTTTCTTTCTCCAGCTCATTTTACAAATAAGGAAACCAAGGCAAACAGTATTAAGTGGCTTGCCCAGGGTCACACAGCTAGTAAGTGTCTGAGGCCAGATTTGAACTCAGGAAGATAATAAGTCTTCCTGACTCTAGGCTCAATATTCTATCCACTGTGACACCTAGCTGCCCCCATTGGGAAATACTTAACAAAAAAAAAATATGCTAGAACATACATAATGTTAAAATATGGTTTTCTAATGGAGACGCCAGGGATCCTTATTTATGGTTTTGTGGCTCCCAATTGTATTTGAGCTTGACACCACCACCATATATCAATATGATCATATGTGATTTTTTTAAAAGAAAAGTTTATAAACCTTGCCTTCCTGGAGTTAATAATCTAAATTGAGAGAGACAACATAAAATGAGGACTTTAAAAAAAGAGAAAATATAAACTATTCACTTTACCTAACTACATTTGCATATAGTCATATAAGCATAGCTTTATTGTTAATTGAGATGATTTGTGGCACCAGGTTAATTGGAGAAGATTGCCTCGGTTGCTGTCAGGACATTTTGAAGCAGAATGTTCAAGGACTAGAGAGGACTATGGAGTTGTACCTGTGGCAATCAGGAGTAGGTTCAACATGCTAGACTAAACAGGCACCTCTTGTACAAGTAATAAGATCATACAGTCTTCACCATGATAAGACCTTGGAGATCACATGGGGTCAATTCTCTGGAACTAGACTTAGAATGGTTATATGACATATCTGAGGTCACCCAGGTCGTAAATGGAAGAGCTAAGGGTAGCTAGGTGTCTCAGTGGATAAAGTACAAAGCCCTGAATCAGGAAGACTCTTCTTCTTGAGTTCAAATCCAGCCTGAGACATTTCCTGGCTGAGTGTCCCTGAGAAAGTCACTTAACCCTGTTTGCCTCAGTTTCCTTATTTGGAAAATGAGCTGGAGAAGGAAATGGAAAAACCACTTCAGTATCTTTGCCAAGAAAACCCCAAATGGGTCATGAAGAGTCAGACATGAATGAATAACAATGACAAAAATTATTTGAATGGAGCTGTTCTGACTCCACAGCCAAAGCTCTTTCTACTCCCTATTCCTAAAGCCATACAAGGTCCTTAGAGACTCAATCAACCAAAGCAGTTGAGCTGAAATATCAATAAAGAAGAGAATGCTAGGGATCTAGGGGATTTATCAGGGGATTATCAAGTTCCAGATATATTCAAGCTGAGGGGAAAAGGCTAAAAGAGTCACTAGAATTCAAATGTCATAGGCAAGTAGTTAAGTGAAGTAATCTGGAGAGAACACAGAAGCCAGATATGGTATCCTCGTGCAAATAAATGAAAGTGGGAGGTGTCATAGTCAAAGGTTAGGGGAACAGTGGTTACCAAGGCAGTATTTCTTTTTGTCTGATAGGATTACTAGAGAGATCAAGGGATGATACAGGTATAAGTAATCTTCAGTCAAACATTTGACAAAGGTTTTCATACTCTACTTAGGAACAAGATAGAATGATGTGGACTAGATGCTAATAGAATCAGATGGATTAAGAACTAGTTGAGCAATTAAGTTAAAACTAGCAAACAAAAAAAACTCTAATTATTGGGATTATGTCTCTCTATTGAGATGTCTCTAACACAGAGCCACAGGGATCTTCCTTGGCCCAATTTAACAGTTATCAGTGACCCAGGAAAAAGTAGAGATGGCATGTCTATCTAATTTGTAGATAGTACCATGTTAAGACAGTTATGACATGGGATGACAAAGTCAGGGCCTAGAAATGTAGATCAAATATGGTCAGACAAAATTTGTTAGGGATTAATATAAACCTCTATACTTCCAACTGAAGCATAAATTGTACAAATGCAGCACAAGACAATGATTTGTGTGAAAAATATCTTGATGAGCTAGTTGGTCATGAGGTCAGTATGATACAACTATGTAACACGGCAACCAAAAAATCTAAAGTTAGCATTTGTTGTTGTTCAATCATTTTCAGTCATGTCCAACTAACTCTTCATGACCCCATTTGGACTTTTCTCAGCAAAGATGCTAGAATGGTTTGTCATTTCCTTCTCTAGTTCATTTCATAAATGAGGAAACTTAGGCAAACAGGGTTAAGTGACTTTCCCAGGGTCACACAGCTAGTAAATGTCTGAGGCCAGATTTGAACTCACAGAAATGAGCCTTCCTGAGTCTAGGTCTGGCACTCTATCATCGTGTGTGTGTGCGTGCGTGTGTGTGTGTGTGTGTGTGTGTGTGTGTGTGTGTGTGAGACAGGAGAGAGAGGGAGAGAGAATGAGAGAGAGAGAGAGAGAGCATAAGATTCTTTAAAAAATTTTTAAAAAGCAAAGTTCCCAGAACGATGATAGTAAACAAGCCCAGAATACTCTACCCTGGTCAGGTCACTCTGAAGTAGAGTAGTTCTGTCCCATTCCATACTAGGTATCACATTTTAGGAAAGATATTCAAGAAGTGGAACAAATCTTTCAAAGTATTACTGGTAATATGTAAGAAATTAAAGCTATATCATGCAAGAATCACTTGAAGGACCTGGGACTAGTTAGCTTGGAAAAATGAAGAGTTGGTGGGGAGGGGCAGAAGACATGATTCTTGCCTCAGTTTCATCTGAAGGACTATGTGAATGAGGGATTAGAAATGTTTTACTTGAACTCAGAGAGCAGAACTAGGAGTAATAGATGGAAATTACAAAGAAAAAAGATTTTTACTTCATTAAGAAAAAAACTAATAATTAAATCTCTCCCAAAACATCATGGACTGATTTAGGAGGAGAAACTGCTCTTCATAAGAGGTCTTCAGAGCTAGATGGCCACTTATAGGCCCTGTAGAGAACCCTCCTGTTCCATAGAGGTGAGACCAGTTGACATCTGAGGCCTATTCCAGCACTAAGTTTCTGTGATCCACCCAATTTCCCCCACAAGAATTTTTTTTCTCAGAGGCAAATGCCTTATCCCCTTTCTATTTGAAGTCATGCAGTCAAGAGCTACAGGCAACTTCGAAAATACAGTGAGCAGGAAGTTCCAAGCATGAGGAATAGTCTGACTAAAGGAGGAAGATAGAAACACATGCATAATACAGCAGCTTTGCTTTCAACCTTCGGGGGAAGGTAAAGAGCAGGCTCTGGATATTTTAGAAAAAAGAGAGAGAGAAGGTAATCTTAGAAGATGAGACATGGTAGAGAGAAAACATACATGTCACACCTTTTCTTTCTCTTTCTTTTTCTTTCTTTCTCCTTTCTTCCTTTTTTCTTCCTTTCTTTCTTTCTTTTTTCCTTCCTTCTTTCCTTTCTTTATTTCTTTTTCTTTCTTTCTTTCTTTCTTTCTTTCTTTCTTTCTTTCTTTCTTTCTTTCTTTCTTTCTTTCTTTCTTTCTTTCTTTCTTTCTTTCTTTCTTTCCTTCCTTCCTTCCTTCCTCCCTTCCTTGTCTTCTGGAAGGCAAAGCAGCATGTAGTATCTATCTTCCCATAGAGCCTCACACTGCTTCTTTTCTGTCTCTATGTTTCTCTGTCTCTCTGTGTCTGTTTTTGTCTCTGTCTCTGTGTCTCTGTATCTGTCTTGTCTCTCTTTGTCTCTCTATCTCTGTCTCTCTGTCTCTGTTTCTCTATCTCTCTGTCTCTGTCTGTCTCTCTCTCTCTCTCTCTCTCTCTCTCTCTCTCTCACACACACACACACACACACACACACACACACACACACACACACACACACACACACCATCCCCAGATACCAATTCCCAATCCTCCTCAACTCAGTGCCACAACAATGTCTTGCTCCAAACCCTTTCCAGTACTGGCTGTACATTCTTTTATTCCCCTACTTATTAGTTGTATCAGGGGGATCAGAATTCTTATTCCTCGTTTCTATTTCTAGACTATCCAGCTGGTACCCTCACTCAGTAACCTTTGCTTCTTTGAGGTTCATGCTTCTAAATGGACCACTCTATCCAAATGATAGTGGTCATTTTATGTTGACCCCAAGGATAGTATCCTTCTTCTTCAATGAATTTGGTGCCTGGCTCACAGTCTTTCTACCCCAACTCCTGCCTTTATGTGAGAGAACTTCAACAGATACATGAATGCTGCTGTAAATACTCTAGCTTTTGGTGTTGTTATTCAGTTGTTTCAGTCATGTACAACTCTTTTTGACTCCATTTGGAGTTTTCTTGGCAAAGAATACTGGAGTGATTTGCCATTTCCTTCTCCAGCTCATTTTACAGATGAGGAAACTGAGACAAAAATGGTTAAGTGACTTGTCCAGGATCACACAGCAAGTGTCTGAGGCCAGATTTGAATTCAGATAGATGAGTTTTCTCATCCAGTCCTGGAGCTCTATCCACTGCCCCAACTAGCTGCCAAGACTCTGGTTTTACAATGATTCAATCTACTTAATTTCCATGAGGCAGTTAGGTGGCATTGTGGATAGAGTACTATACCTAGAAGTAAGTAGAATTGAGTTCAAATCCAGCTTCAGATCCTTACTAGCTGTGTGACTCTGGGCAAATCACATAACTTCTGTCTGCCTCAGTTTCCTCATCTGTCCCAGGGTCATGGTAAGGCTGAAATGAGATAATATTTGTAAAATATGTTAATGTAAACCTTAAAGCATTACATAAATGCTACCTGTTACCTCTGTACTTCACCTCAGTTCCACACAGAAAAGGTCATGCCTTTGATTTTTCTACCATCCACAAGTGTTCCACTTCCATGTTCATGTACTCCAAAATACCTGGCCCCAATCATCATCTTTTCTCATGCCATCTTTCCTTCTATGTTGTGAAAGCCTAGCTTCCTCCCCTCAGTTCTTTCCTGCACCATTGCCCCTGCACTGGCTACTCTTTCTTCTCTTTCCTGTCTCTTCGTGCATTAGTTCATGTCACTCTCTAATCCTTAGCCAAACCCAAATCCTGGATTACTCCCACCACATGCTTCTCTCACTCCTTCTCACATGCTGTTGTACAGAACTGGAGAAAATTGGGAAGCCATTTCAGTTAGGTCCTCAGTAAAATTTATGTTATCTAATCTCAAGTGGACCCTCACATCAACAATGCAATTATTCTGCTCCCCCACCCAATTGATTTACTACCCCAAAATCCACAAATGCCATTTCAAACCTTTTCATCTCTCCTCAAGTTCTTTTCAAGATTTCCTCACATCATATTTTTGATGGAGAACCTTGCCTCCTGCTTTGCATAAAACATTTGAAGCTTTTTGCCAAGAACCTGAGCTTCTCCCTTCCTTATCTCACATCCCTCAGGCCCCTTCCTCCACTCTCTACTCCACTCCTGCCTCTGAGGAGAGATAACCCAACTCCTTGCCCAAGCCAGCTCATTTACACTACCCTTGATGACAGTCCCTCCTGTCTTCTCCAACAGATTGTCCTCATTATCATCCCCAAGCTCTTTTTAAGCTTCAATTTCTCCCTATCTACTTGTTCCTTTCCCACTACCTACAAATATAGCCATGTCACTCACATTTTGGGGAAAAAAATCCTCTCACTTGATTCTACTATCCCTGCCAAATATCACCCTGTACCTCTTCTCCCCTTCTCAGTTAATCCCTCTGGTAAATCCATCTACCATCCTCTCCTCTCACTCTCTTCTTAACCCTCTGCAAACTAAACTTTCTTGCCTCATCATTCAACTGAAACTGTCACCTCCTATTACCAACACTCTTTAAAAAAATTAATGTTATTTTTACTTATGTAATAAAACAAGTATTTCCATAAGAGTATAATAAAAAGATGATTGTACATGACACTGCAAATCTACTATGCATAATTTGCTACTCCTTTCAAATATACAAAAATATCATGTAAACTTTTTTTCCTCCTCTCTCACCCTAGAGATAGCTACCATTAGACACAAATATATGTAAAATTGACATAACTATGTACACACACACATACATACATACATATATATGTATATACATACATATACGTAATAGCTCTTTCTGTGGATAGCATCTTCTTTCATATGCTCTTTATAGTTAATTTTAGTGTTTATAATAGACAAAATAACTTATTCACTCAAAGTCATTCTTAGAAGAACATTGTTCTTACTATATGCAGTGTTCTCTTGGTCCTTCCCATTTTACTCTCCATTATTTCATGCGTCTTTCCATGTTACTCTAAAATCATTGAGTTAATAATTTCTTATAGTGCAGTAGTATTCCATCATGATCAAATATCACAAGTCCAGCCATTCCCCAATTGATAGTCAACCTGAAATTTCCAATTCTTTGTCACCACAAAGAGAGCTACTATACACATTTTAGAACATATAGGTTCTTTTCCTTTTTCCCTAAACATCTTTTGAAATCAATCAAGTAGTAGTATTGCTGGATCAAAGGGCATAGGCAGTTTAATAACTCTTTGGGAATAATTCCAGATGGATCTCCAAAATGACTGGATCAGTTCACAATTCCACCAGCAATTAATTAGTGTCTCAATTTTTTCACACCCTTTCCAACATATGTCACTTTTCTCTTCTATCATTTTAGCCAGTCTGGTAAGTATAAAATGATATCTCAAGGTTGTTTTAATCTACATTTCTCTAATCAATAATAATTGAGAGCATTTTTATATGACTATAAATTGTTTTGATTTCTTCATTGGAAAACTGCCTGTTCATATGCTTTGACCATTTATCAATTAGGGAATGACTCATATTCTTATAGATTTGACAACGTTTTATGTATTTTAGATAAGAGACCTTTATCTGATAAACTATCTATAAAAATTTTCCCAATTTTTTGTTTTCTTGACTAGATTTGTTTTATTTGTAAAAAAAAAACACTTTTTAGCTTAATGTAATCAAAATTATCCATTTTACACCTAACTTTGCTCTCTCTCTCTTATTTACTAATAAATTGTTCACCTCTCCATAAGTCTGATAAGTAATATGCTTGAGGAGAGAGTGAGACGAATGACTTTGCACAGCTCTGCCTCACTTAAATTTCATTCACTTGCAAGTCAAGATATCACACTCCTCATGTCATTGGTCCCCTTTGAGAATGAAGGACAAACAGCAACCTATGACTACTGTAGTAGCCGGCCTGCTGGGGAGCCCATCGGCCGGTTTCAGGTGGGCAATACTCTTTCATTTCTTCCTTATTCCCTTCCTTCCTCCCTTCCTCTTTCTCTCCCCCTCCATCTCTCTCTTCTTCCTTTCTTCTCTCCCTCTCTTTTTCCCTTCTCTCCCTCTGTGCACTTGGAGAATTATACCCTTACATTTGGGTGCTCTGCCAAAAGGAATATAAATTTTTATCACTGAAACCTCACAAGACAAGTTGGGGTTTACGAACTAGATTTTTTTTTCCTTCTTTCCTTCTCACTTATTCTTTCATTTTTAAAAAAAATTCTTTCATTTTTTTTAAACTGGGATAATTAACTCTTTTGTCCCATGTAGTTTCATTTATGATTTCTTGAAAGGGAACACTGGAAAATCAGGCTTTGACAAAGTCCATTGGAATTCAAATGGAGCTATTTCACCATGACCTAAATTCAAATCACTTGGACTCTCCCTGATTAGCCAATAATAGGCCCAACAGAAACCCACCTTGGTTATTGTTTGGGTTTTGATGACTCTGAGTGAGTTTCAATAGCAGTTGTTTCTGTTCTGGTCAGAAACTCTGATGGTATTCCCCCTCCTGGATTCAATTTTTTTAAGTAGGCAAACTAGGCCACCTTTTGCCTCATTTTTTCTGAGCCATGTAAATGGTTGGGGAATTCTACTGTAAAAGATGAAATGGCAAAATATTCCAAAAGGACTGAATGCAGAAGAATAGAAAACAATTAGAACTGTGAACCTCTAAAATAGTCAGGATAAAAATGCTAACAGTTGTCTAGGCAAAGGTGTATGGTAAGGAGGGCTCTGGTGAGAAGTGTAAAGATTTGTGTCAAGTTTCTGGAACAAATAAGACCTTCAGCTAGAGATAGGTAGATACATCAAAGACAAAAATGTGTACTTAAGGAATCAATCCTATACATTATAGAGGGGGATTCAAAGTGAATGATTCCATAAAGGAGGAAGCATAAAGCCAAAAGAGCTGAGGGATTAATTACAGAGACCTTATCAATTTCTAAAGTGAGGGCATAGAAAAAAAGAGAAAAAGTCAATCAAGGAAACACTGGAGTGGTTAATGAAGAACTTATCAAGGTGAATACTACAGAAGTAAAAGTCAAGAGGAGAAGTTTTAAAAAGATGGGGGTCAATGCCATTGAAGAAAATTGAACAAGCTTGTAGTGATTACATTATTTTCCAAATAAACACACAAAATGAAAGTTATAACCAATCAGTGGTCAAGTCCACCAACAGATCTTAACAAGCAAGTATTGCAGGTGAGTATGTCACGCATTGTCAGGAAATCTAGGAGGCATCAGAAGGAATATGTGCATGCAATGATTTGTTTACATTATGATACTATACCGTTACATGATGCAATATTGCAAGATTTCAATGCAGGAAAAAACCCCACACATTTACAATAAATCATTAAATTTAAGATTCATCATTTTTTAAAGTATTTTTTAAATAACGCAAATTTTTAAACCGTTAAAGAGTTAAAGTAGATTTCTGGGTGGAACAGCAATTTTTTTTAAAGGGGGTGGTAGATCAAATAAATTAGGACCCTCTGTCTCAAGAGATTAGTTTAATTATTTAGTAGCAGATTAGTTTGAGAGGATTCCTTTACCACACTATATCTGAGTTGCACTAGGTACAAAGTATCATGTTTAACAGATCCACAATCCTTTAAAAGGTTTGCTATTTAAATGGGCTACAATGATTTTTTTTAATACCTCCTGAGGCTAAATCTGACTAGTTGAAGTCACTGTGGGATTGTAATCCAGAAACACAGAACTAATTTCCTTGTTTTACTTTTAAATTAGTTTTTTTCTGTTAACTAAAATTGAAATGTTTCAATTATGAATAATGCCAAGATGAATGGGTACACTTCACTGACTTTAATGAAGCACACATGTTCTTATAAGTGTGTGAATGATTGCATGGTAGCAGAGCTCCTGAAATCTGTCATTTAATATGCTATATTTTATATGCTTTATTTATGGCATTACTTTTAACAATCATGAGTCTTTTGTTTAAGTCGCATTGCTTAGTTTGTGTGTTTATGTATGTTTGCATGAGGTGGACCCACTCATACATGCCAAGGTCAATCACCCACCAAATGCTGGGTCTGCTTGCATTCCCTTCTCCTGTGTGTTCTCTATTCCATGTGGAAACAATGGGGAGGGGAGGAACAGTACTATAATAATAAGATGATTACATTTGCCAATATTTCATTGTCACAGTTCCCAAAATCCTGATATTGCCCTACTGGTAACATAAACACATGTTTTTTTTTTTTTTTTAAGCATTCGGGGTTAAGTAACTTGCTCAAGGTTACATGGCCAGTTATTTCTGGGTGTGGTGCTGAGTGTCTGAGCCCGGATTTGATCCAGGTCATCCTGACACTGGAGCCGGTGATCTTACTCGCTGAGCCACCTGGCCCCTAAGCAATTGGGGTTAAGTAACTTGCTCAAGGTTACACGGCCAGGTGTTTCTGGGTGGGTGCTAAGTGTCTGAGCCCAGGATTCGATCTCCAGGTCTTCTCAACACTGGAGCCGGTACTCTTACTCGCTGTGCTACCTGGCCGCCCCTACTGGTAACATTTGTACCTTAGTATTAATGGATGGGTCTCAGGGCCTCCCATCTTTATGGTCAACCACAGAGGCCAAGGTAACCTATCCCTACCTGTCCTATCCCCACACATACAATACAGAATCAGCTCTGAAGGTCTGCCCTTGGATCCACTTCTTGCTCACTGTAAGCCAGAAATTTGCCCTAGGAAAGTTTTTTTAACCTTTTGTGTGTGTGACAAATCCCTTTTATAGTCTAAGGCTATAAATTGCCTTCTTGGAATAATATAAATAATTGAAGGAAATGTTGAATTTCAGGTAGCAGAGAAAATAAAGGTGCTTGATGATACCTCTATTAGGTCTATACCCTAAGAGATCAAAGAGGAAAAGGACCCAAATGTATGAAAAAAAATTAGGGGCAGCTGGGTGGCACAGTGAATAGACCACCAGCCCTGGAGTCAGGAGGACCTGAGTTCAAATCCGGCCTCAGACATTTAACACAAAAACTAGCTGTGTGACCTTGGGCAAGTCCTTTAACCCCAATTGCCCTACCTCCCACCCTCCAAAAAAAAATTATAGGTACTTTTTTCATTTAAGCAAAGAAGAGGAAATTGAAGGGATACCCATTTATTGGAAGACAGTTGAACAAAATATCATATATAAATTTGACAAAATATCATTATGCTATAAGAAATAACAAAGGGCATAGTTTTAGAAAAACATGAAAAGACTCACATGAACTGATGCAAAGTGAAGTGAGCAGGACCAGGAAAACAATTTATGTAATAACAACAATAAAACAATCAACCTTGAAAGATCTGATCATCCAACACAATGACCAACCATCTTTCTTTCTTTCTTGTCTATCTTTCTTTTCCTTCTTTTCTAGTTTGGTTTTTTCTTTCTTCTTTCCTTTATTTTTTGGCCATAGCCAATACAAAAATTCATTTTACTTGACTACATTTTTTTTGGATAATTTTTGTTTCTCTTGCCTTCTCAGAGGGGATTGGAGAGAATTAGAAACTGAAGATAAAATTGGATTAAAAAAGACAAAAATTGAGTTTTCCCATTCAAGTTCATAGACATATTGTCACTACCACTGAAATCTGTCCACATACCTCTTGATAGTCTGTGAACCTGAGGCTAAAAACTTCTTCACTACAGCTTCATCCTTTCCCTTTCACACTTGAGCCTCAGTATTCTACTCCCATTCTGGACATGCCCCAACTAGTCTACAACTTCATTTTTAAGCACTGTTTTTAGATGATATTGTGCCAATCATATCAAACCCTAAATTGCCATGGAACCTCTCTAATGGAAACCAGATGCTCTCAAAAGAATTCAACCTAACAAACCTCATGAGGAAAGGAAGGAAATAGAATAAGGAATGAAATAAACACTTATTAAACACCTATTATTTTATTTATTATTTATTAATAAATTTATCAAATGTACCAGGCTCTGCTCTAAAGGTTTTATAAATATTCTTTAATTTGACCCTCACAACAACCTTGGGAGTTTAGTACTATTATTATCCCCATTTCACTGTTGAGGAAACTGAGGTAGAAAGATGTCAAGTGACTTACCCAGGGCCACACAAATAATAAATATCTGATGCCAGATTTAAATGCAATTCTTCCTGATTTCAGACCAAGTGCTGTCTGCACTATGCCACCTAGTTTTTCTCTAGGGAGAAGAATGCTTATTGTGAAGACTATAATGTTCACTTGGAGGGACAACACATTGAAATGATTCTTTAGTACATATATCTTGGGGAGACACTGAAAATAGTCAATGTATTGCTATCAGAATTAAATAGGAGGAAGAGGCTTGATCAGATGCATTTGGGAAATTACATAGCACTTTCGTGGCAAGGCAACAAAACTTTAACTTCTTTAATACTCTCCATAATGTCTGCTCTCTAGAGACAGATCTTTTTTTAGAGATTAGTAAGTGCTAGCCTCTGTCATTCTGAGGAATTGAATCAATAATGCTTATAATAGAACATAGACATGCAAAAATACATTTGTACATAGCTATATTAACAAATAAGGCTTTAATTCCTTATTAGAGTATTTATATATCGGGCATTTGTTCTCTCTCTCTTATGTAATTTGACTTAGCATTTCATTTGTAGAATCCCAATAAAAACAACTATATATAACTCTATCAGACCTTTTTTTTCTCACTCATTTCAAAGAAAACCCAAATACATTTTCCTGGTATTTCCCAGATAATTTATGAGACAAGATTCCCTGAGAAGATTTCTGTCCATATCACTTAGCATGTAACATGTCAGCAACAACTAGTCCTTGCTTTTTACTTTGGCCCCTAAAAACAGCTGTCTCCCTCTCTTCCCCCAATAACTTTCTAAATAATTGTCCAGTTGGGCCTAGATGGACTCATAGATAAGTATCAGATAATACCCTCTTTAAACCTCTCATTAACTAATGTTAAATAAATTGGGTCACATTCCACTCTCATTCCTTTTAACCAATTCCTGTACCCAAAGATCCTCAAATGAGATCTGGAAATGGAGGTAACAGGTGATATTTTGATCCCCACCAATCACTGTCCTGAAATTCCCCCAAAGGAGAGAGTATTTCTAACACATATCAGAAAAGGAACTTTGCCTATGCAAAAATGAAAATCTGAAATAATGACTCACAAGCTTTAGACCACTATACCAATCTGGGGAACTGCCACACCATCACCCCAGTCTGATTAGGAAGCCTACCACATTTTCATATCTGTGCCTGTAGTATATGTTTGCTATTTCATGTTGTCCATGCAGGTAGGAGTATGTTTCTGGAAGATGACTCTCAGTGACTTGTAGAAATCAAATATGAGACAAAAGTGGGAGCTTCCCCAACTAGAATTGGGCTCAAAGATCAATCTTTTCCCCTATTGTGTTTTTTTTTTTAGCA
The DNA here is from genome assembly GCF_028583685.1 of Petaurus breviceps papuanus. Classification (NCBI taxonomy): domain Eukaryota; kingdom Metazoa; phylum Chordata; class Mammalia; order Diprotodontia; family Petauridae; genus Petaurus; species Petaurus breviceps. The sequence continues at coordinate 42,199,045 of NW_027186304.1, read as the reverse complement.
ATTCACGTTGTACTATTACTTTCTGTTAGACGATAGCCAGCTCTCTCACTAGTGAGAAAAATCCGCCCCCACAGATTAATCACACAAATCAGAGGTCTCTGGACCACACATAGTCAGAGATTCTGGATCCCTCCCCTGACAACTTCCATAGAAGGACCTTCAGTAGTGTAGGAATAAGCCTTCACCAGGTGAAGAGATAAGGGATAGGCATCATTGACTTTCCTAAACTTGGCCCCAAACTGTTGAGAATGAGAATTCTTTTTTAAATTGTCTCTGAACATGAGAATTTAGTGGTTTTTTTTTAACTGATAATGATTAAAAGAAACAATGAAAGCCTCTAGGAAGTTAATGTCATCTAAAACAAACCAAAAAAAAAATTCAATTTGTGATAGCCTGACAAGGAATATATCTGTATTTAATTTATATACCTGAACAAATGATCCAAAGACATAAAGAAGCCTCCAGAACATTGAACTAACCCCCTGCAGAGAGTTTATTAGAGGAGACAGACAAGATGAGAAGGAATGGGTGGGCTCCAGCCTACACCTTTGGGAGTGTGCCCACCACAGAGATATCCCAGAACCATAGAAATATGAAAGTCTACATACTACTTTGAGGCATATTAATGCCAGGACAAGAAGAGGGGTACAGGGAATTTTAAGGACCATGTATAAAGCTATTATAGCTAAATTGGGGATGATTTGATCAACAATAATTTATTAAACACTTGCTCTGTGCAAGGTATTGTGCTAAGTACAGGAAATACAAAGGCAAGCAGAAAGAAAGACAGTCCCTACCCTCGAGGAGCTTACATTCTAATCAGAGAAGACAACATAAAAAGGAGCTCTGGTGGGGCATGGTAGACAAGTCCTGTGTAAATGAGTCATTTTTTTCCCCATTGAGATGGCATGGTGCAGCTGAAACATACTGGCCTCCAAACTACCCAGAAAGACTCAGGGGGTAATCTCTGATTGTTATTCCATGCCCTGCTTTGTATCTGCCCTGCTTCATACCATGAGAGTCCCTTCATTCTGTATCTATTCTGCCACCTCACTGCTGCCAACTCACTACCTTATTGTTCAAGGGTTTTGGCTATTGGATCCATCCTCCAAATACCTATCAAAAGCTGTCTTTTCTCCCAAACACCACCAACACGACCTGAATATTCTCTAATTATATTAGGGTCCAATAAATGGAGTCTAGAACTATAGTCTAAGAACTATGGTACTAGCAAAGAACCCTGACTGTGACTTCAATTTTCTGCTCTCCTGCTATATGGTTTACCTTCTACCTACTCTGGATATTTTCCAGAATGCCTGTCAAACCCAGGCATCCCTCTTTATACTGGGACCTCTGTTCAAAGTCCTTAGACATCAAAACTGTACTGGCCCTTGAATTGTACTTAAATTAATACTGACTGACATTTGTAAAGCACTTTTTAGGTGTGTAAAGTACTTTTCACACATTTAAGTTTATACATACCTCAATCCTCACAAGAGCTCTGTGAGGTGGGTACTACAAATATTATTTCCATTTTACAAATTAGAAATTTCAGTCTCAGAGAGATTAAGTGAAGCACCCTTTAGTTAGACAACCTGTAAGCATCAGAGGTAGGATTTGAACCCATGTTCTTCCTGATTCCAAGCCATGTGCTTTCCAGTGTACATTGTACCTTAGCCTCAGCTAGTGCCTAATGATACAGGAATTCCTGAATATAAGAAAGGACTGAGAGCCCCATTAGCCTATCATAGTTATGTTTTAGAGGCTCTAGTTTAGCTAGGGAGTTATAGCCTTTGTCTATTATAAAACCTGGATCAGAGTGCTTTGGGCCCTGAATCCTACTGTATTTATTTAGAAGACTCTTCTTAAATACATCTCATGGGGTTATTTTGAGGATGAATGAAATAATACGTGTAAAGTATTTTGCAAACCTTAAAGTACTATATAAATACTAGGGGAGAATAGACTGGCCTCATGATTTAATTGTTACAGGAAACTTTCAGGTGTGGAAATTCCCTCTACCAATGAAGGTTAGAACGGCTCTGCAACTTAGAGTTATCTTGGGCCCTGGGAGATAAAGCGCATTTCATTGCCCCAGGTCACACAACGAGAAGGTTTCTGAGGTCCTGGTAGGCAGATCTTCATGGCTTCCAGGTCATCTCTCCTTCCCCTTGTACCATGCTAACTCTTCTATACATACTAATTATCATGAGAAGGTATGATTTCTATGATCTCTGTGATGCTAGGATCCCAGAAGTAGCTAACAAATAAACATTTCAAAACCCTTCAGAGATTTTGTAAAGGATTAACAAAAAAAGAAAAAGATTTGTTTTCATACTATTTTAGCAAAGCAACTAGGGACTTCAGAAATGACAACTGTAAGCAAAAAAAATGACAAAACCACTAACACGAATGACAGCGTGACCTCACAATTTGGAGTAGCCTGGTATGAGGCAAATTTTCCGAGCTTTCTGCATTAAAGAACTATAGGAATAATTCTACAGAATTCAAAATAAAATGAAAATCAACATTTGTTGGGTTGAGTGAGGTGTGATACCCACTTTTAGCAGTATAAATTAGCTTCCGAGAGTTGGTTTCAGTAGAGAATATTTCTTTTTTTAATATTTGATAACAGCCTTTTAAAGCAAGTCACAACATTATAAAATCTAGTTTAATTTTCCATTTCATTATTTCCCCTTCTCCCAAATACAGAAGTGAGGGAATACAGATTACAACCAGGTGGCCCTGTTTTATTATCATATTTAGTTGTATCATTTCCCCCATTCCCTCCCAACAGTTTCACTCCATGCAAACTTTGACCTGAAAAATTATATTATAGAATAAATATAAAAATCTCTGTTATAGAATAGTAGATATAGACTAACCTTCTTCAGAGGTCATCTAATCCATCATTCTCATTTTACAAATGAGGAGACCCCACAAATTTCCCCAATTTTTTGAAAGCTTAACTCACAATTGAAACTAAAATTCCTTAAGCTCTGGGTAGCTGACAGCACAGAAATTAAAAGTTTAAAATCTCTGTTGAATTGTGGCATCTCTGCACATAATTCATGTGGCTCCTATGGGGATGGACACTACAGAAATAAATGAATTTGCCACTGTGAGTTGGTCTTTTCCAGAAATGATGAATTTGCAACAACCTCTCTGTCTTCATTCTCCTGGCCTTCCTTGTGAACAACAACATACATTTGAAATATGGTTGACTGGGCATATAGGTGTAGACCATGGGACATAAGAACATAACAGAACCTTCCTAATACAGTAGCATAGCCACATGAACAAACTAACCAATAATTTTTTAAAATAATTTATTCATTAATTTTTCATGTATTTATAATCTGTCTTTCCTATTACCCACCCATTGAAGAAAAAAAGAAAAATGAAAACCTTGTCATAAACATGCATATTCTAGCAAAACAAAATCTCACATTGCTCATGCCCCAAAGTATACGTCTCTCTACATTTTAAGACCATCACCTCTCTGGCAAAAGGTGAGTGGTGGGTTTCATCTTCAGTCTTCTGGACTTATGGTTTATCATTGCGTTGTTCTAAAGTTTTCAAAGTTTGGGGATTTTTAAAAATTTCTCTATAATGTCATTATTGTTGTATATATTATTTTCCTGGTTCTGCTCACTTCACACTGCATCATTTCATAGAGCTCTTCCGAGTTTCCTCTTCTTGTTGTCATTCAGTCATATCTGACTCTTCATGACCGTATTTGGGGTTTTCTTGGCAAAGAGACTGAGATGGCTTCCCATTTCCTCCTCCAGCTCATTTATAGATGAAGAAACTGAGGGAAATAGGGTTAAGTGACTTGCCTAAAGTCACACAGCTAGTAAGTGTCTGGGGCCAGATTTGAACTCGGGAAGAGTCTTCCTGACTCTAGGCCTGACACTCTAGCCACTGTGCCACCTAACTACTCTTCCCAGCTTCCTCTAAAGTGGTCCATCATTTCTCATGACACAGTAATACTCCATTACGTTCATATACATAATTTGTTTAGCCATTCCTTGGTGGGAAGACACCCCCTTAGGTTCCAATTTGGGCTGCTACAAAAAAAAGCCACTATACATATTGTTTAACATATAGGTAATTTTCCTCTTTCTTTGATCTCTTTAGAGTATACAGCCAGTCATTTGAGAAGTAAAAAAAATATTCTAATAGGAAAAGTTATAGAACATCAAATTAAACATCCTCTACATGCACTTTTCACAAATCAATAAGAATGGTATCAGTGTTACATTACAACAATGATTCGCAATGATGTGCATAGGGAAGCATAATAATTAATGATCACAATAAATTACCTACATAGTATTATTTTGCTTCTTCATTTTATTTTTTTGAAACTATTTCTCCCTATCTATCCCAGGTTGGAAGGGCAAAAGTCACTCACAGGCCCGACCCCACTGCTGATCGGCACCAATGTTTTGACCAGTTCTGGGTCCAACCTGTACCTATTATCCACTTCTTAGATAGCGTGGTGGCCCTCCACCCAGGGGACTCACTATATTAGTTCCAGACAATGTAAACACCTGATTGGCTTCAGACCTGCTTCAGCTCAAAGCTCAAGTGATCTGCCAACCTCAGCCTCCCAACAGAAGGGATTATAGGCACGTGGCTCTTTGCCAGGATTATAAGAATTATAAAAACTTTTCCTTAAAACAAATTGATGACATCAGTAGAGCAAGTACTGCTTACTCCTTGTTTTGCAGATGAAGAAACTGAGTTCCAGAGAAGTAAATGTAAATTTATTAAGGTCACACAACCATTAAGTATCAGGGCTAAGACATAAACCTATGTCACTTGACCCCAAGACCAGTATCCTACCTAGTTAAGGTTCTATGCTGCCTTTCATAAAGTCAAAAGAGAAGTTGACAGGACAGCAGTAGTGTCCAATAACTTCAATCTATAAGACTTCTTAGTGTTTCTTTGGCATTATAAGGGTCACCCTTTCCCTTTTGCATAGTAAGCACTAGATAGATAATAATAGATGAGAGACAGAGAGAGAGAGAGAGAGAGAGAGAGAGAGAGAGAGAGAGAGAGAGAAACAGAGAGACAGAGAGACAGAGAGAGGCAAATGATAGAAAGATATAGATATGTGAATATAGGTATATATTACATGCAATGTGTATATATTTTGCCTCACTGTTGAAACTTAACAGAATGCTTTTGTTCCACAACAGAGAGAAGTCTTAAATGAAATATCCCCTTGAGAGAACACTAAATCCTATTCATACTCATGTGTAAATAGCTGATAGCAGAACCTTTTCCTCAGAGAAAGTTTTGGTCACAGGTGGTCACTAGGAGCCTAATCCAGTAGATACTGGGCTCCACTGAGTAAGGAAAAGGACAAAGATGGAGGAAGTTAGAGTCATCCTTCAAAGTTCAGCTCAAGCTTTGCTGCCTACACAAGTCCTTTCCTGGTCTCTTCACCTGCTACTTGCTTCCACAAGTCCTTCATATTTACTTTGCATAGATTTCACATACACTTGCATGTTTACATGTTGTTTCCATGATATTATATAATCTCATTGAGATCAGGGTCTGCTTCCTTCCTATGTTTGTATTCCCAGTGCTTAGCATAGTGTCTGGAACATAATAGGCATTTAATAAATGTTTGCAGGTTTATTCATCAAGCAACCATTGATCTGCATTGTTAGAGGGAATTTCCATCCTGGAAGTATTCTACACCAGTGAAACCATAAGGCAAAAAAAATTTCTGTTGGATCATAGAATATTAATGCTAGAAGAATCCTTAGCTGTTATGTAGTCCAACCTCCCCTAACCCTTTTACAGATGAAGAAAAAGAAGCTAAGAAAGGTTTACTACTTTCACAAGTTCACACAGAAAAAGAACTGGAATCCAGGTCCACTGGCCCAAAAGTTAATGATCTTTCTAGTCCCACATGATATGAATCTATTTCTTGTCAAGGTTAATGAGAATGAATTGAATCAGCAGTTCTAGTCCTGATATTTCTTCTAATCATAGATTTCAAGCTGGAAGGAACCTCACAGGCAGTCTAGTCCAACCTTTTCATTTTACAGATGAGGAAACAAATGAAGCAACTTTTCCAGAATCCCAGAAGTTGTAAGACTCAGGAGCAGGGTTGAAACCCAGGTTCTCTGACTCCAAATTCAACCTTCTTTCCACTCTAGCATACTCCTCTCATCATTGACAGAGAAGAAATAGTGTTTCATTACATTCCCCAAAATCTTATTTTAAAACTGTAACTGGAAAAGAAATATTATTCTATAGAGTTTTCCAATTGAATAACTTTACACTACAAAACAAAATCTTTCTTTCTAGGATGTCACTATAGACTTAAAAATATTTTTAAACCTTCTAATTAAAATACTGTGTTTATAATATGAGTATTTTATTCCTGTAAATGACTTTGTGATAGAAAAAAGGAAAGAAAATACTTAGAACTAGATGATTCGTTATTTAGTCTGAAAGTAATTTTGAAATTGAACTTTGTCACTAGGGGGCACCTAGTGATATAAAATCAGCCTTGAGAAAAAAAAAAAAAAGTTCCCGACATATAAGAAAATATTAAAACATTCTGTTCCAACAGGAAGAGTCGGAGGACAAGAATAAACATTTGGGTGTCCCATTATGGATCCAAATTTGTTAGATGCAATAATGGGCTGTGACAGCAAAGAAGGGGGGGATTCAATAAAATAAGGACTTTTGTGGAGATGCCAAAATAAAAGTTTTCTCTCTTTTTCTCCCTCTCCTCAGAAAGTTAGTATATGTTCAGAAAAAAAATATTATAAAAGGAAAACAAAAAATGTATCATTGTTCTATCTTTTTTACAGTCTGCTCTCATATTCTTTCTCACTGACCCACTTGGCTTTCTTGAATAATTCTCTCATAAGTTATTTCTTTCTTTATCTTCTGTGTGTATTATTTTAGTGCTGATAGTAGCCTCTTCTTCTTCCTCTGTGATGATTTCTTGCCTTTCATTTTTACCTCCCCTTGTGCTTAGATGGTTTTCTTTCTGGTCCCACTTCTCTTTTCATTTGATGATTCAGGGTTTGCATCACTTTTGTTATGGAAACACAGAATCATATTTATTAGGTCACTTATGCCTTAGCTTATTTACATATTTATGATAAATCAAGGGAAATTTTTTTTCTTTTGCTTATGAAGGATGGAGGATTCTTGGAAGTACATGATCAAGGACTGCACAGGATAAGAAGCAACAGAGAGGTTGTGATTTTCACTAGTAGAAGGAATACCCACAAGGAAACGAAGTTGGAAGGAACAAATAAAACTCCTCTCTCCTTGACTGCCATCCTCCTCCCCCAAGATCTTACCTTTAAGTTATCACTTTTATACAAATAAAAAATAAATCCACATTATAGGGATAGAGGTTGGACCATTTATTTCATTGGTAATAAAAAAATTCCCTTTTCCAGTACAGTGTGGCATCTTCTCTGCAACTTAGTCCTAGATGTTTTCCTGCAGCATTGAGTTTGTGACTCATCCAGGGTCATGCATTCAATATGTGTCAGAGGTGAGACTTGAAACCAGCTCTCCCTGGCTGAGGATGGTTCTCTATTCATGACACCATGCTGCCTCTCATATCATATGGTGTATATCTGCAATCCCAGAACAACTGGTAAAAAACAAACAAAAATTATTTTAAAATTAATTTTCACCTATATGACATTGGAGAGAAAAGTTTGCTTTTAAACTAGACTGGTCCAAATTATCCAGTTGATTTGGTGTTGTATCAGTACAGCTTATATAACTTTAAATAATGATAAGAATAGTGTTTAAGTATTGGAAGAAGTTTTTGGAAGGTTTATCTGATACCTTCCCAAAAGCACCTTGTGGAAGAGTTGGGGGACCTTCAATTGCCCTATTCCTGATGTGAAGGGGAAAAAAGCACTCCCTATATTATACACCCCATCTGCTGAATCTACCCTGCAGTTATAATTAAGAAAATAATTGCAAGTACAATTTACCAAGGCCAAGCCCATCATTTCAACTTGTGGTTTGAAACAAAGAAAGCCGAGCAGCATTTCACCCACTGACCTAGTTTGTGAGCTTCGGATTAACCTCCCATGAGTGGGAGATTGGGGTATTATAAAATAATGACACTCTAGCTTGGGAGTTAGGACTACTGAATTTGGTTCCTAGCTCCCTTGACTCACCATGTGGCCATGGATAAGACTAGAGATATCAATTTTCCTGTTAGGAAAATGATGATTATAATTACTATGCAGATTACTTCAGAGCTTTGCTCTCAATAAACCACTCTTCCTCTTGGAATGAGATGCATTCAACTCTGGCCTCAACATCATTTTCAGCATTTTCTTCACATAAACAAGAAATGTCATTTTAGGTGTTGTTTTCACCGTGTTATTTGAAAGCTTTCCAAATTCGCATGTATGATTCATATTCATTAAATTGTTTCAAGTAGAATCAAATCTGAAAATATCCACTCTTCAATGCACAGAGAATATATTCCCATGAGAAAAAAACAAATGAACCGAAATTCAGACTCAGAGCATGGGCCTTTTGGAGTTTAGTCAATTTATCAGTGTTTACCTTCACACATCACCCTTTTACTTCCTCACCCACCTCGAATCCATTCTGAGGATTTTGTTTCTTTTCTCCACTTTCTCATTATACTGTGTCTAATCTCACTACAACTCCCAGGAATGGGGTATTTGCCTTTTCCTCTAAAGTATCGTACATGGTTCACCATTTTAAACCTACCATTGTACAAAGTCAGTACCTTGTCCACTGATGGAAATGTATTATTGTAACGATAAAGCTTATTGCACCTTACTAGTGACTCAGCAGTCTAGTCAGGAAAAGCCTGAAGTGATGTTATTTCTTTGATTGATGGAGAACACGTTTTCAAGAGTAGTTCTTTTGCAAAGCACTAATCAGTCTATCTTGATCACATCCTTATTTTTTACTCCCATCAGTCTTTGTTATTTTATGACATGCCCAGCTAAGCATTTTCTTTGCTCACTGTTTGCTGTATCTTTCACTTGCCTAGTTCCTTCATTATAAGCAGATGCATTTTCAGATATACTTTGTTTCAGGAAATACTTTTGCTAGAATATTCCATGTATGTTATGTGTCTGTCACTTTATGACATCTCCTCTGCTAGAAATATTGTAAGAAATAGTTGCAGTACTTACTCCTTAAGCAACTGCTATAACATTAGAGAAATATCCACTGTGTAGAACATTCAATTTCATTACATACCCCATGCTCATTTATTACAACCTACACATAAGCATAGTTGTAACCAACATATAAATCTATACAACATAAATTGAACATAAATGTAGGAACATGATGTAAATTATTTTAATCACTATGATTATTTAATAAAAATAATCCCTTTTAAGGAAAAGTTGGCATTTTGGTGAGTTAGTTCCAAATTTATAACATCTCACAAAATCTGTGCAAATAAAAATCGTATCTTTAACCCCAATCCACAGGATTCCAAAAGAGATGTCTCTAGGTTAGAAAGATGATCCCCAAATGACTTCTTTGTTCTATAGTATTATGACCTATGCACTTCTCTAATAGGATAGCTGTGTTTGCAATTACATCGCATGACTGCTTATGACATAACTTTGTACCACAACTATTTCTCATCAACTATTCTTTTTTTTTTTAAATCTACCTCGCCCATCATGTGTGTTCAGGTTTTGTTTTGTTTTCTTTTGTTTTCCATTCAGATGAATTCATTTTCAGCTGCATCCAATTCACAATACAGGAAAGGTGGGAAGACCACTGGACTTGGCATCAGGAGGCTTAGTTTTGAGTCCGGACACTTATTAGCTGTAAACTTATCCAACTCAGTTGTCTTCCCTGTACCTCAATTTCCTCATTGGTAAAATAGAGGAAAGGATACTTATACTTCCTGTCTCAGAACTGTTAAAAGGATCTAAATAATATATGGAAAATGGTGTTGAGGTCAGAGAATCTAGGTTCAAATTTAATCAGTCATCTATCAATTAAGCCTACTATGTGCCAGGGCTTGTTCTAAGTGTTTAATATCTATCTTTTTTTAAGGAGTTTAAATTTTTTAAATTTAATTTAATTTTTACTTTCAGTTCCAAATTTTCTTTTTCCCTCTACCCCCTCCCTCACCCACTGAGACAGCAAGAAATACAATACCTATTATACATTTAAAATCATACAAAACAAATTTCCCCATTAGCCATGTTGGGGGTGGTACAAGAAAAATAGTTTTTAAAATATGAAAAAGAAGGGGCAGCTAGGTGGCACAGTGAATACAGCACTGGCCCTGGAGTCAGGAAGACCTGAGTTCAAATTCGACCTCAAATGCTTAATACTTACTAGCTGTGTGACCTTAGTAAGTCATTTAACCCTAATTGTCTTGCCTTCCCTCCTCCAAAAATAAAATGAAATATGCTTCAATCTGCTCTGAAAGTTCATCAATTCTCTCTTTGGAATTAATTAGCATTTTTCTTCATGAGTCCTTTGCAATTGCCATGAATCATTGAATTAGAGTAACTAAATCTTTCCTAATTGATTGTTACAAGACTGCTGTTATATGTACAGTATTCTCCCAGTTCTGCTCACTTCAATTTCCTTCAGTTCAAATAAGTCTTCCCACATTTTTTTCTGAAACCATCCCCTTTGCCATTTCTTACAGAATAATTGTTTTCTACCACAATCATCTTCCACAACTTGGTCAGCTGTTCATTCATTGGTGGGCCTCCCCTCATTTCCCAATTCTTGGCACCTCAAAAGATCTGCTCTAAATATTTTTTGATCCTTTTCCTAATTCTTTGATGGCTTTGGAGTACAGCCCTAGTAGAGGTACATACAGTTTTATAACCCTTTAGGTATAATTCCAAATTGTTTTCCAAAATAGTTGAACCATTATCATAGCTTTACTGACAATGCATTAGTGCATATATTTTTCATATACTCTCCAAAATGTCATTTTCCTTTTCTGTCACATTAATCAATCTGATAAGTATGAGGTACCTCAGAGCTGTTCTAATTTGCATTTGTCTAATTATTAGTCATTTAGAGCATTTACATGACTATTGATAGGTTTGATTTCTTCTGAAAACTGTCTATTCATATCCTTTGACCATTTATCACTTGGAGAATGGTTCTTAGTTTTAGAAAGTTTGCTCAATTCCCTGCATATTTGAAAAAATGAGGTCTTTATCAGAGAAACTTGCTATAAATTTCCTTCAGCTTCCTGCTTTCTTTCCAATTTTGGCTACATTGGTTTTGTGCAAAATCTTTAATACAATCAAAAATCAATTATTTTACATTGACTCAGCCAGCCCATGAGCAATTGATATTTCTCCAATTGTTTGAAGCTATCTTTATTTGTGTGATATAACCATTACCTCAATTTATTCTCACAACAACCCTGGGAAGTAGGTCTTATTATTATTACCACTTTACATGTAACAAAGAAACTGAGGTAGATAGCCACAAGTGACTTTCCTGAGGTGTCATACACCTAGTGTTTGAGACCAGATTTGAACTCAGGTCTTCCTGACTCCTACCATTCTATCCACTGTACCCCACTGTAAGTCGCTACCTCTGCCTAAACAAACTATGTGACATTGAGTGAGCTACTTGCCTTTTAATATCTTTAATATATTTTAATAGCTTCAGTTTTTCAGCTGTATACAAGTCTATCAGTCACCTCCTTGTTACCCTCTGCCCCTAGGGCCCCTCCTTTCTTCTGATTAGAGAAGGTAAGGAGTAGACAATGCAGAGCTTCTCCCAGACACACCATTTAAGGAACATGCCCAGGGCAACCATCTCATATGGTTTTTTTTTCCTTACTGCACTCCTCTGGACTTCATAATCCCACCAGCATTAACAATTAGCCCCCTCCCCTTCTCATCCCCCCTCCACCGCCTCTCCTACCCACCTTGTTTTTATGTGTTGTCTTTTCCCATTGGACGGTGAGGTCCTTGAGGGCAGGGCTTGTCTTTTGACTTCTTTTGTATCCCTGGCTTTTAGTACAGAGCCTATCACATAGTAGGTGCTTAATAGTTACTCTCCTTTGTTCTTGAAGAGAACCAAAATGATATCACTATGTTTGAGTCAAAGTACAGTATGTTGGATTGTGGGTGATCACACTAGTATGAGCTTGGAAGGCTCTACCACAGATCAGACTCAAATCGTCCACATTACCATTGGAAGAGGAGAGGTCTATCAATTTGTGCATTTCATATTTCTTTTGAGCAATTCTGCTTCACTCATAGAGTACAGCACTTCTTTAGTACAGGTATGCCAAGGCGTGGCTGTAAAAATGGAAAAGAATGGGGGGATATACCTGAGAGATGTTATAAAGGTAGAAATTACAAGGGAGGGCTGGCAATAGATTAGACATGTGGAGTGAGAGTAAGGAGTTGTGGATAACACTGAGGTTGAGCATGGAAGACTGGAAGGATAGAGTGATGCCTATGAATGCAATAGGTAAATTCATAAGAGTGAGGTTTGGGGGCAAAGATAATAAACTGTGCTTTAGACATGGTGAGTTTAAGGTGTCTACTGGATACCCAGTTTGGGATGTACATATGGTAAATAGTACTGTGAGAGCAGAAACTAGGGCTAGATGGATAGATGTGGAAATCATCTGAATACAGATGATAATGGAATCCTTGGAACTGCTGAGACTATCTAATGAAATACTAGAGGGAAAAGAGAAGAGAGCCCAGAACAAAGACATGGTTACTGAGTACAACCTGGTTTCATATCCAGCAACAGAGATTGAGAAGGAATGGTCAAATATCAGAAGAGAATTAGGGGAGAACATTGTCATGAAAATCTAAAGAAGAGAGGGTATTAAGGAGAAGAAAATAATCAACAGTGTCAAAAGCTGCAGAGTTCAGGAAGGATGAAGTTTGGGAAGAGGCCATTCCATTTCTCAATTAAGAGATTTTGGTAACTTTGGAAAGGGCGATTTCAATTGAACAATGTGATCAAGAAACCAGTTTTCAGAGGGTTAAAGAGTAAATGAAAGAGGAGGAAGTGGAGTTACTTAGTATAGATGAAACTCTCAGGGAGTTTAGCACAGGTATAGGATAATAGTGACAGACAATCAGATGAGATTTTTTCTCTCTTGTTTTGTTTTAATTGATGGGAATGACTTGGCAGTATTTGTAGGTAGTAAAGAGATAGCAGATAAGGAGAAACTAAAGGTTAGCAAGAGTGAGGACAATAATGGGGCTAAGCTGCTGAAGAAGGAAGGATGGGAGGGAATCATGAGTGGAATAAAGAAGAGGCATCCTTTCATCTAAATCAAGAGTAAAGATAGAGATAGTAGTGTAGTATGTCTAAATGGTCTGAGGCAAAGAAGAGAGAAAAAGGAACTGATGGTAAATAGCCTGTGATAGTGATGTTTCTACAACTTATCTCATGGCATGCTACAAAGTTCAAATGAGATTCTATGTTTAAAGCATTTTATAAACCATAAGCACTATACAAATAGATGTTATCATTATATAATTGTAAGCTATTATTCCTCTTTGTCAAAGAACTACAATAAGTGTTTAGATGATGACACGGATAAAACCTACATTATAGCAGTGACTGTTTCCTAGTAGCCTAGAACCCTTAATTATAATCTTTTAACAAGCCTAAATAGAAAATTAGAGTTCCATATTTTAACTTCATTTTAGATAAGAAAAGGCCCAAAAGGAACAAATTGCTTGCTCAAGAAACAGATGATCAATATTTTATAATGATTTCTTTTCTTCCTATTGCATTTAGTATTTTCTTTAAGATTTTAAAATTCCATTTTCTTGGTCAGTCTTTAAAAATGATCACAAAAATTCTGTTTCATTCTATGGAGATAATTATTATTTACAATGCATCAGAAAATACTTTTTATTAAATATGGCAAAGTCAATTTTAATGTTTGTGAACTAAAATCTAATATCACACCTGGAACACAGTTTTTAAAAGTATATTATCTCAGTGGTGATATTTGCTAAAGAAAATGAATCCCTGGGTTACAGACTAAGTCCTGTCAAATTTGGTTTGGAAAAATCAAAGTAAGGTGTTTTCTCACATTATAGTTTTATATGAATTGAGCTGCAGAGTGCTATTTCTATTTTAAAATGTAATAAAAAAAAGTTTCAATAAATTAAGTTGGTATCTGTTTACCTACTCTGTAGTTCTGAACCATAAATCTACTCCTATACATAAAGTATAAGCAAATACAATTCTATATAAATATAGTATAAGCAATTTCAAAACTTGTCCTGCAAACACATTATTGAAATAAATTTTATTTGTTTCATTTTTCCAAGAGAAGGTTTATCTAATGAAAGTGAATGATGGAGAACTCCTTTGGATTTATAAAAGTGACATCTCCATATGACAGTCCTTAGACCTAAGAATTGAGGGGTGAGGAAAGATGTGGGAAGGATTAAAAATGTTTAGTTCATGAGCCCATGGTTATAGGAAGCATAAGAAATATGCCCAAATTCAGTTAGTCATTCTGTAAAGCAATTTGGAACTATGCCCCAAAACTATATAAAACCTTTGAACCAATAATGCCAGTAATAGAGCTATACCCCAAAGCAATCAAAGGAAGAGAGAAAAGATTTATATATGCAAAAAGTATTGTTAGCAGCTATTTCTGTTGCAACAAAGGTCTGAAAAAAAGGTATATGCCCATTAATTGGAGAATAACTGAACAAAAGACAGACAGTTCTCAAGTTTCATAAGTGGACCATTCCATAGACCTTTACATAGAACAATTTTCACATAATGCAAATTTGTCCATCCAGTGGCTGGAGGAAGGGAGCTGGCACATGGTTCAAGTGCACTTGGGGACCTGATACATGGAGGGATGTGGAGAGCAGGGCAAAGTATTCTTCTCTTGGTACTGGAAGTCTCAAGCCAGGCCCTGACCTGTAGGTGGTAGCAGTTTGCTAGTGGCAGTATCTCCATTCCTCTATTCTTCTGCTTTCACTTGGAGAGATTTTTTCAGGAGTTTTTTGGAGGGAAGAAGGAAAGAGACCACAGAGGGCCAAACAGAGGAGCAGAAGTGGAAGAAGAGAGCACACACAAAGTAATAGATCCAAACCTGGGTCAGTAACTTGCAGAACTTAGTTCAGGAGGGAGGTGAACAGAACTCTGCCTAGACACCACTTTGAAAGCACCAAAAACTTGCAGGCCTCTAGACTGAACTTCAAAAGCAGCAGAAAGATATGAAAAGACATGAAAAAGTCTCAGGAGAGACATGCTCCCTAAACACACATCAGAATTTAACAGAGCCCAATACTAACATAAAGTCCAAAGTCAAAAAATAGGCTGTAATAATGAACAAAGAAAGAACCTGACCATAAAAAATCCACTATTGTGACAAGGAAGATCAAAACAACAACAGAAGAAGATAATGACTTGAAAACAAACAAAGCCTCAAAGAAAAATACAGATTTGACACAAGTCCAATGAATATTCTTAGTAGCATTAAAGAAAGAGATAAAAAGAGCAAAAGAGATTTTAAAAACCAAAGAAGAGTAGTAAAGGGGCTGGGTGTGGGAAAAGAACTAAGAGCTAAGAAAAATGTTATGAAAAGAGGTAGAAAACATTATAGAAGAAAATAACTACTTAAAAATTAGAATTAGTGAAAAGAGAGCTAATGACTTCATAAAGCATAAAGAAATAAATAAAAACATAATAAAAAGATTTGTAAAATATAACAATATGTGAAATTCATGTGAATTAATACAATTCTGAAAGCAGTTTAGAACTATGCCCCAAATGCTATAAAAATGTACATATCCTTTGACCCAGCAATACACTACTACTATATCTATACCCCCAAAGAGATCAAAGAAAGAAGAAAAGGCCCCATATGTACAAAAATGTTTATAGCAGTTCTTTTTGAGGTAGAAACTGATAGATGCCCACCAACTGGGGAATGGATAAAAAAATTATGGTAGATCAAAAGATTTATGATAAAATATTTGTTCACCTTGTAGCCTTCTACCTGCAGATAGAGAACTGGTAGACTCAGAATACAGACTGAAGCAATTTGTTTTGCATTATTATATATTTGTAAAACTGATTCCTAAGCCTTAAATTCAATTTGTATTCCTAGAGAGGCCAAAATAAGATGGTGAAGTAGAGGTAGCAACCCAACCAAATTCTCCCAATATTCCCTTCCAAACAACTTTAAAATAATTCAGCAAATTGAATTCTGAAGTTTCATAGTCAATAAAAGGTTAGAATGAGACAATTTTCCAGCCCAAGACAACTGAGAAGGTTGGAAGTAAAGGTCTGTGACACTCAGAATAGGGGCTGACCAAGTGCCCATGTGGTTGCTACACCAGCGATGGGCCTTGGAGAATGCTATGATAACAACACAATGTTGGGATCTCTCAGCCCAGAGACATTCCTGGACAGAGAGAAATACTAATGCTTGGAATTGCTCGGGAGCAGGAGCCTTTCTTAGGTAAAGACCAGAATGCAGACCAAGAAAACAGTGACCACACCTTTCCTCAGAAGACACCACCTTGGAATCACCAAAAACTTACAAACCCCCCAAACTAACTCCGAAAACAGGAGCATAAAAAAGCCTGAAGCTTGGGAGAGTGTTCCACCCTCAGGTGAACAGA
This sequence comes from Petaurus breviceps papuanus, assembly GCF_028583685.1. NCBI lineage: Eukaryota > Metazoa > Chordata > Mammalia > Diprotodontia > Petauridae > Petaurus > Petaurus breviceps. Next base: position 42,182,405 of record NW_027186304.1, on the reverse strand, counting down.
GTCCAACTGTACCATAAAGTTCAACATTAAGAAAGAGTTTTAAAAATGAACAAACAGCAACAACAACAAAGAACCTGACCATAAAAATCTGTTATGGTGGCACAGAAGATCAAGACACAAATTCAGAAGAAAATAACAATGTGGAAACAGCTACAATCAAAGTTTTGAAGAAAAATGTTAATTGGACAGAAGACAAAAAAGAATTCCTTGAAGAACTAAAGAAAGCAGTAATATAATAGAATTAAAATTGAGAAAAGAAATTAGTATGATGCAAGAAAATTATGAAAAGAGAATTAAGAACTTGGTAAAAGAGACATTAAAATACTAAAGAAAATAATACCTAAAGTATTATGTCAACCAAAAATTGATCAAAGAGGCAAAAAAAATGCTAAAGAAAAGAACTCCTTAAAAAAGAAGAACTAACCACATGGAAAAAGGTATAAAAGCTCACTGAAGAAAATCAGTCCTTTAAAATTAGAATTGGGCAAGTGGAAGCTAATAATTCCATGAGTCATAAAAAAAAACAATAAAACAAAATCAAGAGAATGAAAAATAGAAAAAAAATGTGAAATATCTCATCAGAAAAACAACTGATCTGGAAAATAGATCAGGAAGACATATAAGTTAAGAATAATTGGACTACATGAAAGCGATAAAAAAGGAGCCTAAATATCATATTTCAAGAAATTATAAAGTAAAATTACCCTGATAGCTTAGAACCAGAGAATAAAATAGAAATTGAAATTAAGATTTATAGTATCTCTTGTTATGTTAGCAAAGAATTGGAAACTGAGGGATGTCCATCAATTGTTAAATGGTTGAACAAGTTGTGGTATATAATTGTGATGGAACACTATTGTGTTATAAGGAAATGAAGAGCAGAATGGTTTCAAAAAAACACAGGAAGACTTTTATGAACTGATGCAAAATAAAGAAAACAGGACCAGAAGAACAATTTATACAACAAAAGCAATATTGTAACAATGATCAACTCTGAAAGGCTTTGCTACTCTGATTAATACAATGATCAAGGACAATTCTCTAATATGTTCTGCATGTTTTCACATGTATAATTAATCATGTTGCTTGCTTTCTCAATGGATAAGAGAGGGCCTAAAGGGACAGAAAGAATTTTGAACCCAATTTTTTTAAATGAATGTTTAAAACATTTTTTTTTAATAAATCCTGCTAGGATGGTGACAAAAGTTAACACTTTTCTTGCCTTTTGAAAGGGCAGGGAATAGATGGAGAAAGAGAGAATTTTGAACTGAAAAAAGAACAAAAACATATATTGCTTTTAAAAATAAATTAGGGAGAAAATGAAATGCATATATCTTCTAAAATGTTTAATAAATTTTTTTAACTATGCTTTAAAAAATGTTACAAGCAATGACCAACCATAACTCCAGGGAACTGATGAGGAAGTATATGCTACCCACTGCCTAGGAGAAGAGCAATGGACTTAAGGTGTAAAATATGGTATACATTTTTAGTTATTGCAAATTGTGGATTTGTTAGACTTGACTATGCTTATGTCTTTTAAAAGTTCATGTTTTGGGGGGTGGAGCCAAGAAGGCAGAGTAGAGGCAGGAACTTGGCATAAGCTCCCTCCCCAACCACCTCCAATGCCTGTAAAATATGACTCTAAACAAAATTTAGAGCTACAGAACCCACAAAGTGACAGGGAGAAACAAATCTCCCGCTGAAGGCAGCCTGGAAGGCCAGCAGGAAGGGTCTATTGCACCAAGCTGGGAGTCTAGCACAGTCCTGTGTGAGCAGGGTGGGCCTGACCAGCAGCCCAGACCAACCAGAGCAGACTTCAAAAGAGTGAATCACCAGCAGCTGTGGCAGTTTCCAGACTTCTCAATCCATAAACACCAAAGAGAAAGTAAAAGGTCAGTGGGGAACTCTGTTGGAACCAAGTAATGGAAGAACATGGTATGGACCCTGCCCCCAGGGTGAGAGGTGCAGGAGGCTTGGGCAGCTGCATGCTGCTGCCCTGTGGTTGCCTCCAGAGCTCTTGGCCTGCAGATCACAGGGGGAGAGAGCAACCATTCAGAAGGTAATCGCTCTTGCTTTGACCTGCTTGAAAAAATTTATGTTTTTCATCTTTTACTGGGAGGTGGGATTAAGGGATGAAACAGGTATAGGATGAGGGTTACCTCCAAGAAAAGGAGAAAAGAAAAAAATTGAAGCATTTCTTAAATGCAAACAAAATGAAGTTCAAAAGGAAACACAGACAAGCAGGATAACTTTGAAAGTAGCATGGTTAATCTCTTGTACACTTTTGAAAAAAACAAGCTGTACCAGAGATTAGTATTTTTACTTATAATCTCATTCTATTCTATTTTGTGGATGGAAATGTTCTATCTCTCTCTTTCCATTCATCTCTCTCACTTGTTATATTCAGAATATTTTTTTTAAACTATGTTCCGTGTGCTACCCTATACTGCAAAAACCCACAATAGTTAGCATAAACTAATTATAAATTACCTCCTTCCTGCATTCCTTAGTCCTAGAGAAGTTCCAAATCACAGAGCTACAGATTTAGACTGGATAAAAAAGAAATTCCATCTATTCCATGGTCACCCTAAGTGGGTCCATCCAGGTCCAAGATGATCCTTTAGGAAGTCAGGTTGATTCTGAAACTCCTGTCAAGACATTCCTTCCCTTCCTTGGAAGTTCCTCTGTTTATATTTGTCCAAGACCAAAGAGGTAGCAGGAAAAAAAAAACAAAGATAGAACTATCATCAGGACAAACACCGGTGATGAAAAAATAGCTCAGCTGTTTCTGTGTCCCTGACCATGTATCTGACCATAATGCATTATTCCCTTTTCCTCGGACACTCACCCCTGTAGAGGACTCTAGTTTATGACACTGGAAACATTTCTGAAAATGACTGCCTTTCCACATGGGAAAACAATATATCCTAAAAGCAGAAGTTTATTCCATCTTGGTCAGCATGTTTCAAAGCTAGGATTGTGTCTATTCCTGAGGACAACTCCCCTGATACTTCAATAATAGACTTAGCCTGAGAGTAACTCCCCTGATACTTGGATACTTTCCAGAGTAGATAGATAGCCTTGGGTGAGGTCTAGACTACTCAGAGTTTATGAAGGTTAGTTATCTAAACCTCCCCTCCACCTTAGATAGGTATAGATATTGGACTTTTACAAACAAAATCAAGTTGTTTCAGACTACTTAATCTATTCCTTAATTTTGCCTGTATTGATCTTCTTGGTATTCCAGCCATGGAGTCATAGAATTTGAGAGCTGGAAAGGATTTTAGAGATGATCTAGCCCAACCATGTTATTCTAGAGATGAAAAGCTGAGATTAAGAAAAGTTAGGTTTCCTTGCCAATATTATGTAGCTAGTTAGTGACTCACAAGGCTCCTGACTTTTTTTTTTCAGTAACCACATTAATGCTTGATTTTCAAACTCCCACTAGATTGTAAACTCTATAAGGTCAAGGACTATCTTTTGCCTCTTTTTGCATCCCCAGTGCTTAGCACAGTGCCTGGAACATTGTAGGTGCTTAATAAATGGTTATTGATTGATTAACTTTCCAATTAGCTATTCCATTCTAGTCCTGACCACAAGCATCTCCGTTACTACATGGACAATTACTCCTAAAAGGGACTACGATGGTCTCCCACATATTTCCCTTGCATGTTCTTATGAATATCTTCCTCCTTCAAAGACTCCTAGAAACACATCAGTTAATTGCCATAAAACAGTTTCCTTCCAGCCCCAATTGTAGAAATTGTCAAATTCATGCAATACCCCAAGATACCACTATCAAACCAGTTTAAATTTATGCTCAAAATTATCATTCAGTGTTTGATCATAGAATGTTATCTGATAAAAGATTCATGATCTTTCAGGGGGGAAAATTAATAAATCCCTGGAAACATAATTTATGACATAGTGCCCTCACTGTGAACATATTGTGGAGGCCAATCAGCTTCCTAAAGTCAAGGCAGCACTTGCGCACTTTACTATTGGGTTCAAATGAATTGATTGGAAGCCTTGTCCACTGGAATAATTTTTGGGAGAGAGGAAATAAAAGTGCAGAATAGAAAGTGACTTCTTCCTGATTAAAGAATAGTCAGTTAAAAAGCATATATTAAGCTTCTATTACATGTCAGGCAGTGTGACAAGCAGTGAAGACACAAGGAAAGGTAAAAGATCTCTAGGAGCTCACAGTTTAATGGGGAAATCTGCATGCAAACAAATATATATAAACAAAGGATGTTCTACAAACAAGACATTACATCTCTTGGCTCTGGGCATTTTCTCTGGCTATTCCCCATGACTGCAAAGCTTTCCCTACTCTGCTCAAACTACTGATTTTCCTGGCTATTTTTAAGTCCTGGCTAAAATCCCACCTTCTACAGGAAACCTTCCTCAACCCTTCTTAATTCTAGCACCTACCCTCTTTTAATTATTTCCTATTTATCCACTACATAGCTTGCTTTGTATAACTGCATATTTCTTTGTATGTTGTCTCCCCCATTAGATGGTAAGCTGTCTGAGGGAAGAGACTGTCTTAAGCCATTTTTTATTCCTGGCACTTATCACATTGCCTGGCTGTATTAACAACCACACTAGCATGCAGGGTGGGCTACTAGCACAAGTTCTTTGATCTGCTTTTCTAAAGGAAAGACAGCTTTAAAGAGGTTAATGATCTTACTTTAATTAACAGACAGATAAGTATAGATAAGTAGAAAGAAGTGAGTATCCAAGAAAGAATCCAACAGACAGGGCTCCTACTACCTGAACAAAGTAATACAACCACCTACATATACCAAAAACTGAGAGAACACCCACATCTGAGTAGTCAGGGGGTTCATAACAAATGGGTACTCAGAGTCCCATCCAGGGAATCAAAAAAGGTCTTTCTCATGAGCAAGCCTCCAAAGTAAAATACCAACCTCTAAGCATACATAGTTTTCAACTAAAAAATAAGAGGCTCAGAACCAGAAGGTACCACAACCCTCGTGACTCAGTGCCTAATTAACTCTGTACCAAAAAGTGTGGAAAGCATTCCTACAAGCAAGCCTACACATAAGCAAGCCCTTCCTTAGGCAAGTTCCTCCCCCAATGCACTCTAAGTGATTCAGGATGTATCACAGCTGTGACTGAAACACCTGTGCACCTTTAGACCTGGGAAGATGACTCCTGTTCCAAGGGAAAAGGGGACATATGTGGTCACACATGTGGCCCATTAATGGATGGGGAAGATCTTCATGTTCTGTTAACATGACACTGGCATATGGTAAGTGCTTAACAAATGTGTTTTTATTGATTAATACATATGCAGAATAAATTGGAGAAAATCAACAGAGAGGAAGACTAGCATTAAGGGGACTGAACGAGTCATAATCATTGGATGTGGTGGGGAAATTTGGGTTCCCAGAATAGAGATCCTTATACAGTATGCTTTCTCTTTCCCTCTTTTGGCTTTTATGAAGTTGAAGAATGGAAGTGCTTGGAAAACAAAGAGATGTTTGTATACCCAGGTTCAGCAACTTAGTCTATTTGGACCTAGTAGGCACTTATTAAATGTTTATTGATGAATAGTCAAAGGACATGAACAGGCAGTTTTCAGATGAAGAAGTGAAAAATCTAAATCGCTATTGATCAGATAAATGCAAATTAAAACAACTCTGAGGTACTGCTTCACACCTATCAGATTGGCTGATATGACAGAAAAGGAAAATGATAAATATTGGAGAGGATGCGGGAAAATTGGGACACTAATACACGGCTGGTAGAGTTGTAAATTGAATCATTCTGGAGAGTAATTTGGAACTATGCCCAAAGGGCAGCCAAACTGTGCATACCCTCTGATCCAGCAATACCGGTACTGGGTTGGTATCCCAATAAGAGAATAAAAAAATGGAAAGAAACTAAATGTACACAAATACAGCAGCTCTTTTCATGGTGGCAAAGAATTGGAAATTGAGGGGGTTCCCATCAACTGAGGAATGGCTGAACATGTTATGGTTTTTTAATGTAATGGAATACTATTGTGCTATAAGAAATGATGTTCAAGAGGGTTACAAAAAACATGAAAATACTTACATGAACTGATGTTGAGTGAAGTGAACAGAACCAGGAAAACCTTGTATATAATAACAGCAACATTGTGAAATATTCAACTGACTGACTTAGTTCTTCACAACAATAAAATGATCCAAGACAATTTCAAAGACCACATGATGGAAAATGCTATAAAAATGAATTGTAAAAATTGTCTTTATATATTTAGAAAAAAATATTATTTAAAAGAAAAAATTATTGACTGACTGACTTGAAAGCTAGTAGTAGAAAGAATCATTATTTGTATTATTCAAGTTCCCATTGGGCTAAAATACAGACAACAGAAAAGAAGTTCCCATGCCACCACTGGCAAAAACCATTTCCACCACATAATTATAAACAGTATGATATTTCTGTCAAATACGTATCATGGAATCATAAGATCTTAGAATTGGAAAAGACCTTAAATGTCATCTAATCTGACTCATTTCATAGCTGAGGAAACTGAAGCCCAGAGATAAAAAGGACAAATGTGTGGGCATGCAATGCCAATGAATCTTCATATCACCTCCCTGGAATAATTAGCATCAGTCTATTTTAAAAATAAATAAAAAGAAAACATTAAATGAATGAATGAAAACATTATTGCCGTCACATGTTTGTATTTAGTGTACTCTTCAATCTTCAAATTTCCTTATGGACATTTCTTGAGTTTTGTCTGAAAAAAATTATCCTCAAAGTCATGAGGTATTTTTTTGTGTTTCTTTTCTTCTCTTCTTTCACTCTTGAAGTTGTTCTAAGAGCTTATGCATAGATGCAGCACGAGGACTGGAGAGTCTCATATCCTTACTGCCTTTTGGAGGTAACTTATCATCCAAAGGGGAAACAAAATGTTTGACACAGAAAACAGAAGTCAGTTTCTGTGGGGATTGTGAAGTGTGGCTTTGTGCTCCTGTCATGTTCTGAACCATCTTCTTCCTCCTTCATGTCTTTGAAGAAGGAAGCTGTTTCACCCTCAATAACTGGTTGTAGCAAAGGACTTCTTCTCTTGTTGGAAAGGTAATCAGTGCTGGTAAAGGTGTTGGCCCATGACAGATTCTTTTTGACAAGCTGATATCTGTCACATAATGGCTTCATAACCTGGCATTTGTGCTTTGTTACCGGTCTTCCATGAATGCTCTCATAATAAAATGAAGATTTCTTCAGAGTCACTTTCTTAATGGCAGTCTGATCTCTGGTCATGTCCTTAATGTTCTCAGGATGGTTGGTGTCTGGTGATATGATTTTCAGACTCAGGCTAGCTTAGACAAGATATTATTTCTTGAAACACTGTGTGTTCAGGCATCCTGGTAATTGATCACTTATGTGGGATCTTTGTAGGTATAGTGAGATGCTGATACATTGTGTGAGTTTATGTGCCTCAGATTTTTTCCATTTAGGACTGATCCCAAGCACTCTGTCTAGTCCATATGTATCCAGAATAGCAAAGTCACTCAGGAAAGGACTCTGCTAGTCTCCTTGCCTGTGGGTATCAAGATTACAAAATCACAGAATCATACATTACTTGAAGAGAGCTATCATGTCCTCCCATGAGTATCCTCCAGGACAAACAAGTTCAGTTCCTTTAACCAATTCTCCTATGTCACAGATTCCAGGTCATTCATTATTTTAGTAGCCTTCATCTGGACACTCTCAACTAATCCATGTCCTTAAACTGTAGTACCTGGAAGTAATCTCAATATTCAAGATGAGGTCCAATGAGGGCAGAGTATAGAGGAACTATGTCCTGGAAAATGTACCTTTCTTTATATAGTTCAAAATGTCATTAACTTGTTACAACACTTTTGACTCAAGTTTTCAATTGACTAAAACCCCTAGAATTTTCATAAATAAATGTCGTACCATGCCTCTTTCATCTCATGCTGCTGAAGTTGTTCTTAGTGTATCCAAGTATAAGACTTTTAATTTTTATCCTATTAGATTCAACTTCAACAGTCTGTCAAGATCTTTGGAGTCTGACTCTGCTATCCACTAAATTAGCTTACATCTCATCAGCAAATTTAATGAACATTCCATTCATGCATTCATCCAAAAAGTGTTTTTTTTTTAAATCAAACAGCATAAACCAAACTTAGATCCCTGGGGCAATCCATTGGAGACCTCCTTCCACATTGATGTTTAACCATTTATTGCTTATTATTCTTTGAGTATGATCACTCCACCACTTCCGAATTCACCTATTATTATCTAGTCCACATTATCTTCTCCACAACAATTACATGAGATTTTATCAAGTTTGCTAAAATCTAGATAAATTATGTCTATAACATCCTTTTCATCAATTCATCTAATAATCTTATCAAAAAAGAAAGATAAGCTTATATGACTTGTTCTTGATGAAGCCATTCTGACTCTTTGAAATCACAACTTCCTTTTCTGGATTTTCATCAACTATATTTTTAATGATTCATCCCAGAATTTTCCCAGAAATCAAAGTCAATCTCACTGGCCTTTAATTTAAAGAATCTACACTCTTTCCTTTTTTGAAAATTGAACATTTGACTTTCTCCAGTGTTCTGCTACTCTCCTATTTGTCACGATCTGTCAGTAGCCACTCAGCACTCACACCTGTCATTTCATTCAATACCCAAGGACGTGGTTTACCTGGGGATGACAAAGTGAATTTGTCAAGGCAGCCACTCTTGGTTCATTCTCCTGTAACAAATGAACAGCTTGGTTTTCAATATTTTCTCTGATTCTCCTTTTTTAGATAGATAACTATTTTTAAATTTCATTTCCTTTACTCTATTTTTCATTTTCCTTACCCCATTTTTACAGTATTGGGTCATGTTCTTATATATATATATCTTCTTTTCCCTGGTCTTGTTTCTACCATACATTTTTAAAGCAATCAGGGTTAAGTAACTTGCTCAAGATTACAGGGCCAGTTATTTCTGGGTGTGGTGCTAAGTATCTGATCCCGGATTTGATCCCCAGGTCATCCCGACACTGGAGCCGGTGCTCTTTACTTGCTGAGCCAACTGGCTGCCCCTCTACCATACATTTTTAAAATGTAAGTTAATTACTGAATTCCTTGTGTATCCATAGTAGTCTCTTCTGACACTTTGCATTTTTCTTCCTTATTGGATTATTTTCCCTTGCAATGGTCAGTTCTGAGCATTTCCACATCTCCTGAGATATCTTCCCCTAAAGTATCTTAATTCATTTCGATCTTCCTCTGAACTCCTTGAAATCTGCTTTCGCAAAAGTTATGCTGAATGGCAGACTATGTTTGAATTTCTTTTCTACCATAAACTCTAGGTGGGAGTGGTCTCATCCCCCTAGGATTCTCATCATTTCTACCCCAACAACCAAGTCCTTCCTATTAGTGAGAAGTTAGATCCAGAATAGAATTTCTCTTTCTTGTTTCATTCACCTTTTAAAGGATTACTATCACTAAAAAATTTTTAAAGTTCTTAACTAAGATACTTTGAGTGCATGTTCACATAGAACCATAACAAAGGCAGTGGGATATAGTAGAGAAAGAGCTATCTTTGAAATTTGGAAGGACTAGTTTCAAGTCCTTCCTTAGATGCATTCTTGCCTATGACTATATATTGCCTAGGTAAGTCACTTGTCTCTAGGCAACTCTCTAAGACTATGAATTGCAGAGAAGGTATCAATCTACAATAATGGAAGAAGTTTTCTCACCTGGAAGTTCCCTACACCAATGAAATAACAGACCCAGTCCCTATCTCTATATCACAATAAGATACCAAGAACTATCATCACAGCAACCATGTGAGAATATGTATTAAAAGAATGATTGTTCCCCTTTAATTGATGAGCAAAGAAAAGCTCAGAGAAGTTAATTGACTTGTAACTAGTAAGTAGTAGAGTCTAGATTCAAATCCATGTCCAATATACTTTGGGCAGCTAGGTGGCACAATAGATAAAGGGCTATGCCTGGAGTCAAGAAGATTCCTGCTTTTTCCCTCACTTAATAGTATTTTATTTTTTCCAATTACATGTAAGGATAATTTTCAACATTTGTTTTTCTAAGATTTTATGTTCCAAATTTTTTTCTCCCCCACCCCCATCATCAAGAAAGCATGCACTTTGATATAGGCTCTACGTGTGCAATCATATCAAATATATTTCCACATTAGTCATGTTGTGAAAGAAGAATCAGAACAAAAGGGGAAACCCACAAGAAAGAAAAAACAAAAAGAGAGAGAGAGAGAGAGAGAGAGAGGGAAATAGTCTGCTTTGATCTGCATTAAGATGCCATAGTTCTTTCTCTGGATGTGGACAGCATTTCCCATCGTGAATCTTTTGGAGCTTTCTTAGATCGTTGTATTGCTGAGAAGACCTAAGTCCATCAAAGTTTTTCATCACACAATGTTGCTATTACTGTGTACCATGTTCTCCTGGTTTTGCTGAAGAAGATTCATCTTCCTTAGTTCAATCCAGCCTCAGATACTTACTAGCTATGTGACATCTGGAAAAAGAGCTGGAAAAGGAAATGGCAGACTACTCCAGTATCTTTGCCAAGAAAACCCCAAATGGGGCTACAAAGGATTGGCCATGAATGAAATAACTGAACAACAACAAGCAGCGTATTTCCCTGTACTACACCATACTATCTGTAATGAAAGTTAAGGGAAAAAAATAATTCACACAGCCTACTTTCATGGAATTCATTGTATAGAATAAGAGATAGACACTATATGTATGCAATAAATTCTCCCACTAATGACATCCTTAGGAGCCACACCTTGGAATTAATTTAGGTAAGACTGTTGAAATGAGAATTCAAAGCAATCTCACAAGTTCACCATGAGGAAACTGCTTTTGTAAAACCATAAAGTATTACAGAAATGCAATTTTATTGTTATCATACTATTTATGGTAACTAATCCTTCTTAGATTAAATCTTTGGCTTATTTTCATTAAAAAACAGAAGTTAAACCAAAGTCCATGTTGTAATAATTCATACAATCCTGTGGTTTGAGAATTATGTCAATTATAGCTAAATTCAATTTGACAGTCATTTATTAAGCACCAACTGTTTGCTAGATACTGTGGCAGTCAGAAGAAATCCAATTCACAGACAAAAACAAAACAGTTCCTTCCTTTAAGGGGCTTACTGTCTACTGGGAGAAAGCCTATGATATTTATAAACAGGGTAAAAATATTAGCACATCAGGTAGGCACACAGAAAAAGTCCTGTTTGTGATGCCTTGGTGGAGGATAATTATTTGTAATATCCACAAAGACTTTGAGTTAGTTTCTGTCCCTGTTAGGAGATTTGAAACAATTTAAATTAATATATGCTTATGAAATATCAGGATTTTTTCCATAGGATCATCAATTCAGAACAAGAAGGGACCTTTCATGTTATCTATCCCATCCCGCATTTAGGCCCAGAAGTTTTAAGTATTTTGCCCAAGGCCACACAAGTAGTAAATAATAGATCTGAGTCTTACCACACTTGAACCCAGGCCCTCTGATTCCAAATTCATCTCTCTCTTTGCCCTTCACTGCCTTCCATTTTAACAAACATATAGAAAATATTCAGATAGACATGGGAACAGTGAGTTGCAATTTGTGAAGATAAAAGCAATAGAATTATAGACATCCCTTTTGCTCATAACCTTTCATGTTAGTTTTCCACGTTTAAAGATAATGATGTAACTCTTCAGCTAGGTCATGTATATATAGGAGGCCTTTTGTTGTTCAGTCATTTCAATTGTGTCTGATCCTTCATGCCCCCATTTGGGGTTTTCTTGGCAAAGATACTGGAGTAGTTTGCCATTTCCTTCTCCAGCTCATTTTACAAATGAGGAAACTGAGGCAAACAGGGTTAAGTGACTTGCCCAGGGTAACACAGCTAGTAAAAGAATTCTTGTTCCCCTTTCACAGATGAGGAAAAATAGGCACAGAGAAGTTAATTGACTTGTAACTTGTAAGTACTAGAGTACAGATGTCTGTTGAGGTCAGATTTGAACTAATCGAGATGAGTCTTCTTGACCCCAGGCCTGGTGCTTTATCCACTACACCACCTAGCTACCCATGGAGACCTATAGGTATCTATAGAATATATTACACATCTACACACAGCTCACACACATAGACACATGTTTTATATAATAACTTCAAGGCAATCTCCTAACTGTAGCTAATTGCCCTGAAAAATGGCCAGGAAATGAAGCTATTGTCCAAAGATATTTGATCTCTAGTATCCTGATGAGCAGAAATATTCCCTTTTCCCTTCTCTCCCTATTAGGAGGCTATCCTATGTGTAATTATTGCCAATTACCTGTATGACTTTAGGCAAGCAATCTTGCTTCCCAAGACCTCTCTTTCTTTACTGTAAATGAGAAAGTAAAACTAAATGATCTCTAAGGACCCTTTTATATCTAAATCCTATGATCTTATGATCCTATATTTTTTAAAATGTAGTAGAAGCTTGAATGTGTACTTGAGGATTTCTTTATCTCCTGAAATTTTTTCTATCTTTATGTTTCTATATCTATCTAAATCCTTATATTCAATTAAAAAAATAATCATTGCTGGCCTATAAAGCAGGACATGAAATCATCCTTTAAGAGCTGGGTTTATGTAATGTGTATGGTAAACCATTTTTAAAGTAATTTGTTTAAATGAGTATGATTAGCTAAGCCAAGCCACAGAATTCTTTATGGTAAGATGCATCAGGTTCAGTGGCATGATGTCTTGCTGCTGCCAAAAAACAGACCTGTGCCATACATCATGGGGACCTTGACAGTCAGAGGTCTTAGGACTTTTACTTTTGGGGAGTGCAAACCTCTGATAATATCTAATCTTTCCTCCAGTTGACATTAATGAGGCACAACCACCAGTCAGGGACCATCACCAGAGTCAAATCAGCACCTCTTGAACAGCCAAGGGAAGCATGGGAACATGAACAGGCAATCTGAAAACAGCCATATCAACAAAAAGGATCCACATTTCTTCTCAATTGCCATCCCCACCTGAAGTACCACATAAACCAGACACTACATAAACCATTGTCAGTGATGTATTCAATACAGAGCACCTGATTTCTCCCCATCACCTTGCCAACTTTCTGAGGAAAATAATTTCATAGGGAAAATTCTGTGATTCCACAGCTAGGATACTACTTCCGTAAGATCTCATACCTTGAGGAACTCCTTCCCTGCAATACCTAATATTCCTTCCTCCTTATTCAAGTATGTGTGTG
>NW_027186304.1:42158503-42169101 GCF_028583685.1 Petaurus breviceps papuanus | reverse complement strand
AGGAAGGAAGGAAGGAAGGAAGGAAGGAAGGAAGGAAGGAAGGAAGGAAGGAAGGAAGGGAGAAAAACATTTTAAGATAATTTTGTTTTAAAGAAAAAAAGTATATGGAGATTTGTCTTTAGCCTTATTTGAAAGTTGCAGAAGAAAATAGTCTTATAAGGCTCATTGTATCATATTCAACTTTTGTTTTCACAAGAAAATTATTTCTTCTTTAAATTATATTTCTCTGTTATCTGTGTATTGTTCCTCTTGTCTTTGTCTCAGTGATATTAAGGTAATAATGACCTTCCTCTCCAGGAACAGCTTGCTGAGAATCTCAGAACTATTTAAATCAATCATCATTACAAAATGGGAAGTAAATCTATTACATATTTCTTTACTGCAAAGTACTTTACAAAATGGTTTAAAACAATGAGAAATAAACCTTCATTCACATCTATTAATGAATGAACATATGCCCAAAAGGTTTGTTTTTAACACTGAAGGAAATGTCTCAGTAAATCTGTGATTTCATCAATTCCAGTAACCTATTTCAGCCTTCTGGTCCTATTTGCTTCCCATCCATATCTTTGCAGAGATCTTCCCTAGATGATTCACATAAGGTGATGGAGACCTTTCTTTGATTCGTTCAATATTCATGGTTGGTGGAGCAACACACAGGCTGACCAGCTATCACCTCCTAGTCTTGCCACAGGACTAACCCACTTCCTTTTCCAATCATGGATGTCATTGATGGTGTCTTTAACATCACTTGTTATATCATTATCCTTTATGATTTACTGTAAATTACTTACATACACCACATGCATACATATACACACACAATGCATCTTTGCCCTTTGGGTCACATGCAATTGTGATTCTTCCATGATCACATTTCATGATTTGTAACCAGAGAGCATCATAATGATAAATAATCTTCTGTTCTTTCTTCTACTCTTAAAATAGTACATGAATAGCAAGATGACTTTTGTGTCTCAGATGATATTTTCTGCATCTAGATTTGAGTTGTCCCCCCATTACTATGTGTTCCCACAATAAGTAATACCAAAACTCTGTGGAAACCCTTGCTAATCTGTCTTAGTTTTGAATCCCATAGCGCCAACCATGAAAATATCATGGTCCTTGATTCCTGCTCTGTTCCAGGGGCTAAACTTAATGGCACAATTCAAGTAATGAGGAAAAGAACAAGTCTATATCAAGCACCTACTAAGAACCAGGCACTATGCTAAGTGCTTTACAAATATTCTTCCATTTAATCACAATAAATGAAGTGGGTGCTATTATTATCCCATTTCAAAGTTGAAGAAATTAGAGCAAACAATGGTTAGGTGACTTGCCCAGGGTCCCAGAGTTAATAATTATCTAAGGCTGTATTTTAACTCAATTTCTCCTGACTCCAGGCTCAGTTCTCTTTCTAATACACAGTTTAAAAAGTTATATTTTTATAAGGTGTAGCAGTTCCTAAAAGGTAGTTTTGTTTTGCTGTCATGAATAGTTTTAATTTTTGAAATATGTTTAAAGTGTTCCAGTATCTATGCCCAGAGATTATATTAACATGGAACTATTTGTTAAAAAATCATATAAATAGCAAATAGATATTTAGAAATATCTGTCTCACAATGGCTTTACAAATAAATAAGTTAAAATGTTCCCATTAAATTTGAGCCTGTTGAGTTTTTCCATTTTTTCAAGTTTTACCCCATTTATAGTGACTTTATGTCATTTCATTACTCTTCATAAAATCCCCTTTTTTATATTCTTCTTGCCTCCCCCCATTCTTTCCCATATTAAACCCCATAGTTCCCTTTCCTTGCCTTACAACCACTAGAGGAGAGAAGATACAGTACATGGTAATTAACACTAAACCAAAGTCTGATTCTGAAATCATTTTTTTTTCTTTTTTGCAAGAAAAACTGGTCATTCCTACCTAAAGGGAAGCCTGGAGCTGGGGAAAGAGCATTGAACTGCTCTGCTACCTATATCTTCCTTTGCTTTTTTCTTTTCCACTTCTCTGGCTCTATGGCATTTTTCTCTGGCATTTTTCCCCTCAAATCCCTCATACATTCACCTTCTTATGAGAGTTCATCCCAGATGCTTCTACACTTCTTGCACTGAGGAACACCCAGTGTCCTATATGTGCTACATTAAGAGGCTGAAATGGCATTTAAAAAGAAAAAGTCAGAAGTAGTAGCTCGACAAGACAAGACAAGAACAGGTAGATGCTTAGGAAATCTAGACCTTTAGACTCACTATCTTAAACACTTTGAGATCTCATTGCACAAGAAGTTTTGGGAAGGAGAAACTATCACAGGTATGAAGAAAATCAGACACTCCTCAAGGCAATCAAGAGAATTCAATCAATCCAACAGACAAATAAACATTTTTATAGTGCCTGGGAGATAGTCCCTCCTACCTACCAGGTACTGTGACAGGGATACAGGTAAAAAGAATGAAATAATCTCAACTCTCTGGGACCTTACATTCTTTTTTTTTTGTTTTGTTACTTGAAAATTTTTGAGTTATATTAAATTTAATGCAGTAGTAACAAAATTGCCTTGCTTGCGTGTCATTCTGAATTTGTTTTTTGTTTTCTTCTGTATACTTTATTTTCTTATTTTATTTTTAATTTATGGAATAAAACAAGTATTTTCCATAACATAGTATAAGTAAAAAGATGATTACACATGAAACTTCAAATCCATTCTCTACAACTTGCTAAACAAGTTGTGATATATGATTGTGATGGAATAGGACCTTACATTCTCATGGTGAAGTCAATCAATACATATCAATATATACATATATACATTGGGAATTAATAAACACAAACATATGAAGTAGTTAAATACAAGATAGTTGGCTAGGGAAAGTGTTAAAAGTGGAAGGATCAGAAAGTTTCATGCTAAAAAAAAATAACTTGAGATGTTTTAAAGAAGAGAGTAATTCGCTGAGTCATAGGGATGAAGGAAGTTCACTCCAGTCTTGTGAGACAGCCATTACAAAGACATGAATATGGGAAATGGCACAATGTATGTAAGGAACAGAGATGATTGTGACTAGATCACAAAGTAATGGTGGGAGAGTAATGTCCAATGAGTCTTAAAAGGTCAATTGTATAGAGCTTTAGATGTTAAATCAGAGGGCTTATATTTTACCCTATAAGCAATAGAAAGTCACTTGAGTTGATGGAGTAAGTGGGTTACAGGGTCAGCTGAGCACTTAAAGAAAATTATTTCGGCAGCTATGTGTATATTCTTGTGTGAGGACCAGTAAGGTTAGTGTCAATGGATCACTAGGTATGCAAAGGGAAGTAAGGTGTAAGAAGTTTGGAAAGATAGGAAGGGGCCACTTGATAAAGGGCTCTAAAAGCCAAACTTTATACTTGATTCTAGAAGTAATAGGAAGTCACTGCAATTTATTGAATAGGTGAAGGTATGATGGTCAGATCTGTGTTTTAGAAAGATCAATATTACAGCTGAGTGGAGGGAGAATTGGAGTGGGAATAGGTAACTCCACCAGCCAAATATTTTAACAGTCTAGGAATAAGGTGATGAGTGACTATACCAGAGTAACAGCAGTGTCAGAAGAGAAATGGGGGCACAAGAGATTATATGAAGATTAAAAACAATAGGATTTCAATTGGGTATGAGGGATGAGAGTGAAGAGTTAAGGTTGACACCTAAGCTATAAGCCCACATGACTGGAATAACGACGGTACCCGTGAAAGTAATATAAGTATGAAGAGTAGAGGGCTCGGGTGGGATAAGGAGATGCAGAACATTGAGTTCATTTTTAGATATGTCAAATTTTAAATGTATATGGAACATCTAGTTAAATGTGTCTAATAAGCGGTTAGAGATGCCATGGCAAAAATGAAGATGGGTAGACTGGAACATTTTTTGTATTTTTATTTTCCCACTATATATCAATAACAGCTTACTTATCAATAGGCCTTTTCATGAAGTATTGAAATAGAACAAGATGAGGTAAAGACTGAGAGAGAAGAGAGCCTCGTATTAACTGTCAAAATTGATTTCCACACAATTTCGGCTATTGAAGGAGCAATCCCCCCAGCTGGTAAACAACATTAGCACCTATTGGGAGACTGCCTAAAGCCTAGAGCATAGACAATGTCATTACTGATAACACAACTTCTAATGATGAGGCCACCATCCTTGAATTTTAAATCTTTGATATTGTTTATTATGCCTGAAAGACTTGCATAAATGTTACCAAATTTCAGAATGCCAAGGAATCTAAATAGCAATATCTCCTTGGTATGGGAATAAGTAAACATAGCATAATCACAGATCCTTGAAGTGCTAATGTATGTTATATACATAAACATATATGTGTGTGTGTTCAATACATAAATATAACTATGCTTATATATAGTGTCTAGTTATAGTTTTAACCTTTGGGATTGATACTTCAATAAAAATGGAAGTATATGTGATTAGAAAAAATAGTCTAGTGATGTAATAATAGCATTTCTATAGCATTTTTAGATTGGCAAAGCATTTTACAAGTACTATTTCATTTGGTCCTCATAACAAACCTGGGAGGTAGAATACCATTATTATTCCATTCTACAGATGAGGAAACTATCACTAAGCTCCTAAAACATCCTCTGACCTCCATCTTATGCTACATGACATAATAATCATTGCTGTTATCTCCTCTCATAAGGGAATTTTAAGATAATGATAGGACTAGTGTTTTCAGACAAAAAGGAAGAAAATTTTCACCTTCTAGAAATCCATTGCCCTCAGTCACCACAAAACAGACTAGAAAGATTTGCGGGATGCTATGCCACTAAGTAGTGTCCAGAGCTGTTCTCTCACTGCCCCCCAAAATACCCCCAATGTAGTTCACTCCACAGTAACTACCAGGAAAATACCTGATGATTCTCTAAGCTCATTCTAATAGAGCAGGTAGGTGGTGTAGTGAATGGCATGCCTGAGCCCTGGAGTCAGGAAGGCCTAAGTTCAATTCTGGCCTCAGACACTTAGCTGTGTGACTTAACATAACCCCCACTGTCTGTTTCCTCAACTGGAAAATGGGGATACAAAAGCACCTACCTCCCAGATTGCTACAAGGATCAATTGAGATCATATTTGTAAAGCACTTAGCCCAGAACCTGACATACAGTAAGTGTTTAATAAATGATTATTCCCTTCCCCTTCCAAAGCTCTGACTCCCTAAATAATCAATATTTAATGAAATAGCAACATATGAATATATGTTGTTATATATGTTATAAAAATAGTCCCAGGTATTATTGGTATATGTCATTTATAATTGAATTAATAATATAGTGATACTGAATAGTATATCCAATGTACCATATAATCTTGCAAGGCAAGTTGTGCCCATGCTGCCCCCCCAACCCCGCACCAGTCTCCCATCAATCTCAATAAACCCAAGTACAGATTCTCTCACTCACACTCAGCTTTTAAGTGTTCTTGCTGCACCTGGTATCCAAACTTCAGTTCCCCTAGGGAGAACAGCCCAGGGTGTTATATTTTGGAGGTTATTTGTTTGTTTGTTCCCAAAACCCTAATAACAGGGCTCTAATCTTGGGTTTTTAGAGCAGATTTATAATGAAGCCCATACTACAGTATGTAGTTGGAGCAGAGTACCGGGGAAACAGAGGCATGCTGAAGCCAACTTGGGCCTTATAGTGTAAGCATTTATACCTTGAAACTGATAAACAATACAAATCAGAGTTAGATTTACTGTTTTATTCATTCCCTAGATTTAGGAAAGTGATAGGGATATGTTAATAATGCAGATTAAAATTCAAAGTGTGAGTATTTTTTGTTTGGTTTGGTTTAGAGAGTTGGTTGTTAAATGTTTCCTAGCATATTCCTGAATGCAGGGGAAAGTTTAGTAAAATGAAGAAAAGGAAAAAAGTCAATAGCCCAGAATGTATAAAAGTTCTTACAGTTTAATCCTGATCTCTCCACAACTATATGACATTGTTTTTCTTAGTCCCCTTGCACTGCTAAGTTCTTCTTTTTGGTCTGGACCTTTTATGTCTGATGTCATCAGAAGATACTTATGACTTCTTCTCATCCATCTCTCTATGCTGTCTAGTACCTGAAGTAGGAAGCAGCTACATAGTACAGTACATAGAGCATCGAGCCTAGAGTCAAGAAGACCTGAGTTCAAATTCAACCTCAGACACTTCCTAGCTGTGTTACCCTGGGAAAGTCATTTAACCCTATTTGCCTCAGTCTTCTCATCTGTAAAATGAGCTAGAGGATGAGATGGCAAACCACTCCAGTAGATAGTAATTTAACTTACCTACCATCTATAAACAGAAGCTTTGATTTTGTAGTCATGTTTGGTCTTAATGTAAGGAAAAGAATATCTGACAATTTTTTGTTCCGTTATTTTTAGTCGTGTCTGACTCTTCTTGACCCCATTTGGGGTTTTCTTGGCAAAGATCCTGGAGTGGTTTGCCATTTTCTTCTCCAGCTTATTTTACAGATGAAAAACTGAAGCAAACAGGGTGAACTGACTTTCCAGCATCACACAGCTAGTAAGTGTCTGAAGCCAGATCAGGAAGAGTTGTCCTGACTCCAAACCTGGTACTCTGTCTACTGTGCCCCCTAGCTGCCCATGGACAAACATCATTATCAATCAATCAATAATGTGCCAGGTACTGTGCTGAACCCCAGGAATGTAAAAAGAGCAAAAAGATAGTCCCTGACCTCAAGGAGCTTACAATCTAATAGAGAACTAATCTGTATTTGATGTACATTTTCTTCTATTTCTTTCTTTTTTCCAGAACATGGCTAATAGAGACAATTTGGAACTGAAAATTAAATTTTTTAAAGTGGAGACTGCAACTTGACAAAAAAAAAAAACCTTTCAAAAAGAAACTTATGATGAAGGAAGTCTACTGGAAAAGTTAGGAAAGAAAAAAATCTGAGAAACAAACTATCATGGCAAGATAATCAACATAAAAGCAAAAAATGATACTTAATTATTTTTCCTCTCAGCTCCTCCCCAAAAGTACTCAATGTTATTCTGTAGAAAATAATTCTAAGTCTTTAGATCTTATTCGGACATGAGCCAAAAGAAGATTTTATGAGGCTCACTTAAAGTATTACATTTCTTATCCTCCCCCCCCCCCAACTGTGACAACACTAATTGCTTACAAAATATCAGAGTATTTTAATTTCCGGCCTGAGTAAGCAAAGAATTTTTCCCCTCATTAAGAGAACACTTGTTATTGTGTCTCAGTGATTCTAACTATATAGGTTTGCCCTTTGAAAAATGACTAATGGCATGTTAGACATGCTGCCCTATAAACATTAGCCCTTGGAATGAGACACCAGACTTTTCACTCATTAGAAATGTGCCCTGGCTGACTTCTGAGTAATATTATCTCAAATCTAATGAAAATAAATCAAATTTAGTATTTCTCTCCAAACTATAATCTTACATATTATTTTCTAGTATACACCATGTTGGTATACATAATGGTAGCGATGGGTAAGGAAGAAAATTAAACTGTGATCTGTGTGATTCTAGGCCTTTCAGATTATTTTCAAAAACCTCTCTTTTTATGCAGTTTTTGCTTCTCCATAAGATTTTTTTATAAGCACTGCAGACCTGACTTTCTGCATCTATGGAAGGCATCTTTAAATCCATATTATATTCTTTCCCGTGAATGACCTTTGGAAATGATTTCCAATAACTTCAGCTGAGTTTAAGCTCAAGGCTTCATAGTGAAAGGTCATTCTCCATTTAGAATAAATGTAGATAGATTTGTACACCCTCCAGCAAGGTATTGCTTTAGGATTCTGTCTTGTATTTGACCCAGTCTTCATTCCAACCCAGTCTTTCGGACAGGTTTCATTTGGATTTTGTTAAAGTCTTGGTTTTTCAACTCTCTGTACAAATTAAATGCCATTATGACTAAAGGAAGGATTTTTTCCCTTAGAATTGAACTTTTTTGGGGGGAGAAAAGAAGGTGGACTGGAATTTTAAATGACTAGAATATGACAAGTGAGTTGAAATTTTTAGAATGAAAGATAGTAGCCTTTATGAAAGGACATTTAACGGTCTTTTTGCACACTTTTGTATAGAAGCATATTGGTTAGACATCACTAACATGTATCAAGGAGGTGTCCTTACTCCCTCTTATTCTCTTTTTCAAATAGAACTTTTCCCCATAAAAGGACTAACTCTAGCCCATATAATATTTGGAATATTGAAGGTACATCTGCAAAAAGAAGAGAAATTTCCTCAGCTCAAATAAGTGTATCTTGTCAGAAAAGAAAATTGTTGCTGCTTCAATAGTCTCAGAAAATAATGCCTAGTTCTCTTCCTCCAAACCATTTTCTCTTCCCCTGCCCCTTTGGTGACTTTGTTCATAGATGTATCAGTCAATCATTTATCAAACACCTACTGTGTGCTATATGTTGGGGAAACTTTACAGCAAAGGAAGCTCAAAAGGGGACAAAAGGAAGAAGGGTCATGCTGAAGATGTTCAGAGTCATACAGCCAAGTGAGAAATGAAGAGATGGCTGGCCTGAGGGACCTCCTTAAATGGGTCCCAGTCATAAAGGGTTTACAAGGGGCAGAGCTACATAAATGACTAAATCCTCCTTCAACATCAAATGGGAACCAGCAGTTGTGTTGCTGTCATAGGATCAGGGAAAAGGTTCTAGTATATTGGAAGACATGCATATGTAGTCATAATCATTTTACCATCAGGCCATGAGACCTTCGTGGACTGAGTCACCTTATCATCAGTGTGTGTGAAAATGTTTCTGAAAGTGTAGCAGTGATGTGGTGATGGTGTTTGTTTAGCAGGTTTTTCATTCACGTCCAAATCTTCATGGCTCCATTTGGGGTTTTCTTGGCAAAGATACTGAACTGGTTTGCCATTTCCTTCTCCAGTTCATTTTACAGATGAGGAAACTGAGGCAGAGTTAAGTGACTTGTCCAGGGTCACACCGCTAGTTAAATGTCTTGAGGCCAGATTAGAATTCAGGGAGATGAGTCTTCCTGACTCCAGGCCCGGCTCTATCCACTAGATAGCACCTAAGTGCTCCTCCCATGCCACGGTATGTGCTGCTAGATTGTGCACATAAACTCAGTCCTCACTCATCTTATTCTTCCTCTTCCACTGTAATGTGGGTGGATCTACTCCTCCCCTTAGGTTTGACTTTCTCTCCAAGGTAATCTCTGCCAAAAGATTTCACTTTCAAATCAGGTAGGGAAACAATGGGGAAGAAAAAATGAAGATGGCCTCGCTTCCAATGTCAGCCTACCTAGTCACAGCTCTGTCCAAACACAGCTAATTCCTTAATTACCTAGAAATCAGTGATTTGATTCCCAGAGCTGAATATTGACTTAGAAAACCACAAACTAGCATTATCTTTGTTGTATTTTTGTTTTGTAAAATATTAATTAGATTTTAACCTTGTTCTTGTGAGCAAGTTTGATATCTCTGACCTAGAGGGATCAGGTATAAATTTTTTCCTCTGTGCCCTTCCTTGGGACATTATAAAAGTAAGTAATGATTCTCTTTTCCAGCTCAGAACTTCCCTGGAATGTCCCAATCATACCCCTTGTCTTTGTATTCCCAATACTTACTATAGGGACAACCCATATAAAAGGTGCTTAATAAATGCTCCATGATTGATTGGACCCAATTTGCTGTTTCTTTCCACAGCTAGATGCATAAAGTCATAGAATTTTGTTTTAGAAAAGAAACTTGTGAGATTTTCTACATCTGAGGTTATCAAACCCTTAGGCCACATTCTTCCAACACTCTTCAGTGCTCCCCAAAACAGATTAAAATGTAAACTGGGAAATATTTAACAAAAATTAAAATAAAAATACAATGCAACATAGATAATGTTAATGCATGGTTGTCTAAGTCAATACAACCCCCAGGGATCCTTTTGAGTGATACCTCTGCTCTAGGCCAACCACATCATTTGTAGATGAGGATTGTAGATGTTTTCCAATAACACTAATCTCCTTGCTGTTTCACCTCATTTTAGGTAATTTCACCAGCTATTCATCCCCACCCCACCTCCATGCCCAGAACTCACTGCTTCCTCACTCTGCCTTCAGGCATCCCTGGCATCCTCCAAGTCTCCACTAAAACCCCACTTTCTGAAAGTAGCCTTTCCCCTTTTCTCCTCAATGCTAAAACCTTTCCTCTGTTGATTATATTAAATTTGTCTCCTATGTAGCTTGTTTGTTATGGTTGTTTGCATTAGACTGTGAGCTCCTTGAGGGCAGAATCTTTCCCCTTTCTTTGTATTGACAGAGCTTAATACAGTAACTGGCACACAAGTAGGCTAAGGATACTGAA
Organism: Petaurus breviceps papuanus; assembly: GCF_028583685.1. Taxonomy (NCBI): domain Eukaryota; kingdom Metazoa; phylum Chordata; class Mammalia; order Diprotodontia; family Petauridae; genus Petaurus; species Petaurus breviceps. The sequence continues at coordinate 42,158,750 of NW_027186304.1, read as the reverse complement.
GTTTAGGGAGAGGGATCAACTAATACTAGTGGTAACAATATATTGATTTAAGGTTTTCAAAGAACTTTACAAAACCTCATTCAATCCTCACAATTGTGAGTTGAGTGATAAGACTCTTATTATCCCTATTTTGTAGATGAAAAAACAGAGGCTGAGAGAGATTAATTGGTTTTCCCAGAATAGTGAGGGGCGGTCAGCACTGGCCTTTGAATCCAAGTCCTGTCCTCATTCAGTTTCATAAAATACC
>NW_027186304.1:42064922-42153503 GCF_028583685.1 Petaurus breviceps papuanus | reverse complement strand
TCTCTCTCTCGGCTATTTCTTCTATCACCCATGGCCTCAGCCATTTCCTTCAGATTGTGTAGAGGAGGAACCATACCAGTGAAAAGATAATTGGCATTATTTCTACTGGATTATAATCAAGTCTGAGACTTCTACATTAATTGTAACCAGAAGATGGACTTTAGTATTGGCTTCCCCCTAAATGGAGAAAATGTCATTAACTTTAATTTTAACAAAATCTATATAATTGTTAATTTGCTAAATCCCAGAATCTCAGCATTGGAAGGGATCTCAGAAACCATCAAGTCAACCTGGGTGAACAAGAAACAACTTTATTGAACAAATAATCAACCAGCTTCTAATTAAGTATGTCCAGTATGAGGAAGGCTTTACTTCATGAGATATCCCATTCCACATTTGGATAACTGTAATTGAGGCAGCTAGGTGGATAGAACATCAGGCCTACAGTCAGGCAGAGTCATATTCCTGAGTTCAAATCTGGCCTCAGACACTTCCTAGCTGTGTGAAGCCAGGCAAGTCGCTTAACCCTGTTTGCCTCAGTTTCCTCATCTGTAAAATGAGCTGGAGGAAGAAATGGCAAACCACTCCAGTATCTTTGCCAAAAAAAAAACTCAAATGGGACCATGAAGAGTCAGAAAACTGAAAACAACTGAACAACAAAAAAAAATGTCAGATATTCCTTTACCTACATTAAGAGCAAACATGAGCACGAAATCAGCGCCTCTATTTACAGACGATAGGTAAGTTAAATTACCACCTACCATCCTTTTTGTTTAAAACAGCTGGGAAACCTCAAGCTTAGGGGAAACTTAACTTATCTATTTTTTTTAAACAGTGCTTTCTTTCAAGAAAGATGAAGCAATCTATTCAGTGAAAGGATGTAAAATAATGTTAATGCACTTATTCAGCAAACATTTTTTTTAATTCACTGCTATAAAGGGTTTGCTTAGGTGTCTGTGTGTCCTATTTGTCCAGGGAACAGACAACATGCCACTGAACTCACTCCCAGAAACACCATAGGCAGAAAGATGCTTTATAAATAAATGCTGGCTGGAGTTTAAGTTGTGATTAACTCCAGGCTATGTATTAGCTTCATACACAAAATGCTGATACTCCCATTTTTACTCTTCACCCCAAGGATTAGCAAAATGATATATTCTTTTAAAGAACCACTCACCCCTTACCCTCAGCTCCAGCATCCTCAGGAAATATTTACATATGAAAATAGTATTTTGATACTAATACACATTAATGGGTTTGATGCTAATTTACAATAAAGTGAAATTCATTGATTACTTTTATTCAGATTTTGAGTTGTACCATCTTAACCTATATTTAGTAAGGGCAAAAGAATACAGTATTTGTCATCCTTTTATGAAAGTGAAATTAATTCTCTAACTCAATGTCTCTAAAAGCAAACTCAAGTCAGTACTTTTGTGCTAAAGGGACTTCAATGGACATAGAAAACCTGTTCCCTGACCTTCAGGAGTTTAAAGGACTATTTTATCATCAGTTATTGCTTTTAGAGGCTTTCTTCTGATACCAAAGAAAACAAAAGACTCAAGGCTTTTTTTTAAACATCACCTCATTATTTATTTGCAACATTTCCCTCACTAGATCTTATCCTTACAAACTTTACACATATAGTCCATTCTTAGCTGTGCGTATGTGTTTCTCCTCTCATACACACTAGCTTTATTACCCTGGGAATGTCACTTTGCCTCTTAGTTCTGTAGGCATCTTTCTGATACTACGTGTGTGTGTATGTATATGCATATATGTATGTGTGTATGTATGTGCATGTATACACACATAGTTTCACTATAGAGATTTCACCTCTAGCCAATAGAAACAAACAATAGCTTTTTTATATAACCAAAATGAAGTTTGGTTGAGCCATTAAAAGAACATATATTACATATGTGTGTATGTATATATGTATGTGTATCTATGTGTGTGTGTGTATATATATATATATATATATATATTTCAGAAAAAATACATTGGTAAAGGAAATTTCCTTGCCTAGGACACCCCTATACCGATGAAATCACAATTCTAGTCTCTATCCCTAACTGTATCTGTTCTTGTGATCTACATCTCTCACTGATACCCTTTAAGTGGGGTAGCAACTTTGTGTTGCTGTATTCCACAAAGCTACACTCACTTCATTCCTACTTTTTTCCTCTCTTGTATTATTTAGTGACCAGAGATAATTAGATCCAGGTCTGGGGACTGAACTAAATTTTAAAAATCAATCATCAGTTCTTCAGAAATTAGGATAAAGGTTTCCTGACTCCTAGACCTTTATTCAGATTACTATGATACATAGTGTTTGGAAACTAGAGGAGTATCTGAGCACCAGATTGTTCAGGGAGAAAACCAGACTGTTCAGATTCTGTAACATTCTGATTTCACAAGAGAATTCACTGAGAATGCTAGCTGGGATTTCACCTCCTAGCCACATAACACCCCCCCCAAAAAAAAAAAGCTTTTTTTAATAAGTAAAATGAAAGTTGGTTGATCCATTAAAAGAATACATTAGAACCAGCATATATTTAAAAAGAAAAAAAATAAGGAATAATGCCAACCTAGATACTGAAATCTATGATCATCACGGTCACAAGGGTGGATTTACAGATGAGGAATGTTCAGCTGCAATAGCTAGAAGGAAGAAGAAAACACCTTGATGCATACCTGAGTAATAGGATAAAAGATTTAGAACTGAAAGGTGCTTTAGGGGTCATCTCATCCAACCCTATTTATACCACAGATGTGAGCACTGAGGTCAGAGATGCTAAATGACTGGCCACATCACAAGTAGTTCCTACAAGAGCCAAAATTAAAATAGAAGTCCTCCAGCTCCAAAGTTGCTGCACTTCCTGCCGTGCCATACTTTCTCTAGGCAGTGTGAATGATGGCCTGAGAAGAGAACCATTTGGGAACATTTTAAGCTTTGCCATTTTTTTAGAGTATTTGCTCAAATGTTCCTGTCCTGTTCTAATATAAGCTTCCTCCTGCCACCTAGCTCCAGTTACAATTCAAAAACTCTTTAATTGCATTTTTGGAAGTACCTCTCAGATCTTTTTGTCATCACTTCAGTGAGCTGAACAGAGTTTATTCAATAGTTTATGAGTTAGATAGAGCAACAGATTAATCAACCAATAAAAATAGATAGAAGGAGAGAGAGACAGAGACAGAGAGAGTACAGTGTCTGGCACATTTTTCTTGTTGCTCAGTCATTTTCAGTCGTGTCCGATTCTCTGTGACCCCATTTGGCATCGCATTTTCTTAAGTAAAGAACTGGAGTAGATTGTCTTCTCCAGCTCATTTTACAGATGAGGAATCTGAGGCAAAGAGGGGTTAAGTAAATCACCCATGGTCACTATTTTTTACTTTTTACTATTAACACAAATTCACAGATTTGAACTCAGGAAAAAGAGACTTCTGACTCCAGTTCCAGAGCCATCCAACTTTCCCCTGCTTGGTACATAGTAGAAACAATAACTGTTTACTGATTGATTAATGAATATATATATATATACGCATATGTGTATATACATGTATATACAACATCAGCCTTTAAAGGCTCAAGAACCCAAGATTCAAAAAGTCTACCATCTGTGGTAGTTCTTCCTAATTTCTGTTCCCCACCATGAGATCCAAGTGAAACTCCATGAGACACTCATTATATTGAAAAACTTCATTTACATGACCCCAAAAAGAACAGAAAGGAAACTAACCATAGACAGATCAAAGCCCACGCTGCTAGTTAGTCAATGTTGCCATGAGTTAAGGGGAACACCGACAGATTAGGATTTATAGACCATCTCACCCAGATGCTGGAATAAAGGCTTGGATAAAACTATTAATATGCCAGCGAGATAAAAGTGCATGTGGTAAAAAGTTCCATTTCCAAGGGACCCTAAAATATTCTGGACAAGGTTTTTCTTTTAACAAAGATCTAATTGGAGAGATCAGCATGTGCACTGGAGATATGAGAACAGCCATAAAGAGACTTTAATGGAAATGCGCTCCATGCAAGGTATCACGCCATAAATAGAAAATATAGCCCTCTGAAATCTGTCCACATTCCCCTGATATTTTACTATTTCATGGCTTTCCCTGGCCATTAAGTGTTATGACAAGTGATGCAGTGTTTAAAGCCAACAGATGTGCCTTTTAAATCATTCCTTGGTATTTCCACACATAAACTGGAAAGAAAATATGAAATCAAGCCCCTGTGACGAAAGAAGAATGACATCGATATATGTTTATGTAGATATATGTGTGCATATATGTGACATAGATGTCATATTATATGAGGAATTACAAGTGTTATAAGCTATAATCTCGTAAGGAAAATAAAAACTGACATTCAGATAGTGATTTAAAGTTTTCAAAGTGTTTATGAAGCAGCTAGTGCCACAGTAAATACAGCCCTGGACTTGGAGTCAAGAAAATCTGAATTCACATCCTGCTTTGGATGCTTACTAGTTGTGTGACCCTGGGCAAGTCTCTTAACATCTGTTTGCGTCAATTGTTATTGTTCAGTCATTTCAGTGGTGTCTGAACCTCCATGACCCATTTGGGGTTTTCTTGGCAAAAATACTGCAGTGCTTTGCCATTTCCTTTTCCATTGGGTTCATTTTGTCACGTAATCAGAGTTTAAGTGTTTGCCTAGGATCACCCAGCTAGGAAGTGTCTGAGGTTGGATTTGAATTCAGATCTTCCTGACTAGGCCCAGTATTCTATCCACTAAGCCACCAGCTGCCTCTTAACTTAGTTTCATCAAATAAAAAACGAGGATAATAATAGCACCTATCTCCCAGGATTGCTATGAGGATCAAATGAGATACTACTTATAAAAAGTACTTGGTGCAGTGCTTGGCAGAGGGTGGGCACTATATAAATACTTATTCCCTTTCCTTTCCCCACTATAGAATGGGTAGAGAGCAGGCCTTGGAGTCAGGAAGACCCAAGATTAAATGCTGCCTTTGACATTTACCAGCTCTATATCCCATGGAAAGTCATTTAATCTCTGTCTACTTCAATTTCCTCAAATGTAAAATGGGGATAATAGTAGGAGCTACTTCCCAAGGTGGTTGTTAAGATCAAATGAGGTAATGTTTGTAAAAAGCTTGGCAAATCTTAAAGCATTACCAGCAATTATTATCACTATTATTCATGCCCTCTCATTTTAACTTTACACAATAACCATAAGAGATAAGATCTAGTTATCATCTCCATTTTACAGATGAGGAAGCTGAGGATCTTAGAGACACAGTGACTTGCCCGGGTCACATACCTAGTAAATATTAGAGGCAGGATTTCAACCCTGCTCTTCCTGATTTTAAGTCTAGCACTCTAGCTCAATGCATAAAAATGACTGTGATCCAAAATAAGCAATGATTAGGTGGATTAGAAATTTTAAATATACTAGATGACAGAAACAGTATCCAAAAAAGGTTTTGAAAAACCAGAACATAAAATTTATTAACTGAATGCTTCTTTTTTATCCATGATACATTAACATAATTTAACATCAGCACTTAATGAATGCTTGCTGAATTAATTATATATTTTTTTTGCTTTTTAGAGGGCAATTGGGGTTAAGTGACTTGCCCAAAGTCACACGGCTTGTAAGTGTGTCAAGTGTCTGAAGCAGGATTTGAACTCAGGTCCTCCTGACTCCAGGGCCGGTGTTCTACTTACTACACCACCTAGCAGCCCGTGAATTAATGATTTTATAGGAATAAATGTAAAGCCTTACATCTGGATTCAAGAAATAAACTTGACGGGTATAAGATGGAAAGAAGCACAATAAGATGATACTTTGGAGAAAAAGGATTTGGGTTTTGGGGGTTTTTTAGTAGTATCCAAGCCCTCTATGAATCAACTGTGTGATTTGGCAGCCTAGTGGTTCCTTTGAAGAACTTCTATGAAGGTTTTCAACTCCTACATTGTCATTCTCTTTCTTCCTTTGTTATCACCTTTTCATCTCGACTGCATTTTGAAAACCATATACCAAATGCTTTTTCTTGTTTTATTAACCTCTTACTTCTTCTTGTCAGTTTTCTTACTACCATCCTCTCCCCATCCCCTCCCCTCTTCTCCTCTCTTCTCACTCCTCAAATCCTTTGCTTTCAACTTGAGTTTTTCATTGACTCCTCTTTAGGTCTTTCCCCTTTTCCTTGTATTCCACCACTTGCCATATTCTTCTGATCATGATTTTGTCTATCAGTCTTTTTCTGTCTCCTCCTGTGATCTTCTTCTTTATCTCTAATCCTTCTCTTTCTTCTTCTCTTACATTTCCACTTCTCAAGGTCTCCTAAATTTCCCTTCACTAAATTAAATGTCCAGCTTACTTCAGAGTTCTTCAAACCCTCTAAATCTCATTTATCTCCTTTTTCTCAGCTTAATCCCATCTACAACTGTCTCCCATAGGCATGGCAAGTATCAGTAGAGACTTTCTCCTAATAAAGGTTGTATCATCATAAGCCTACTCTGACAATGTAACCTTTAGTGACTACTCTTCTGAATTCTTGTTTTGTCTGTCCCTTTCTTTTGACTCTTAGGTGGCATAGTGAACAGGGAGGGGGATAGCTTTTGAGTCATAAACACTATAGCTGAAATCCTGCCTCATTCACTTCCTGACTGAGTAGTCCATGGCAAATCACTTCACCTCTGCCTGACTCAGTTTCTCCATCTCTGAAATGGGGATAATAATAATATCAGTAGTAGTATTTACTTCACAGTGTTCTTGGGAGAATCAAATGAGATCATATTTACAAGGTACTTTCAAACCTTAAGTACTACGAAATACAATTATTATTTTATTGTTATAATTATATGCTACTTCATATTATTTGTCTGTCTTGTACCCACAACTAGATAGCAAGCCCTTGAAGAGTAGGAACTGTGTCTTGCTACCTTCTAAGTCAAGTATCTAGGAATCCAATGTATATTAAAAACTCATAGAATATTCTGGAACATTCTTTCCACTCCTTCACTCTATATACTACTGATCTTTTAAGTACAGGTTCAAATGATATCTCTTCCATAAAGTCTTCTCTAATATGTTCCTGCTAGGAATTTTCATAGAGCCTTCTTAATGTCTCAAGTCTTCCTTTCCTGCCCCCATGCCAGCACCTTAAGTCTTTTCCAGGCTAACTACTCCATGCACTATGGAGGCTCTTCACCATTCTGTGCCCTCTTCTGGGTGCTCTCCTATTTGTCAATGTCTTTTCTAAACCCTAGTGCCCAGAACAAATTAAATATGGCAGACATGGTCTGACCAGGAAAAAGTACATTGAGACTAGCACCTCTTTTTCTTAGAAGCCATGACTCCCTGAATGCAGCTCAAGGTTACATTTTCTATCTATTTATCTATAATAGACCCCTTTGGCAGTCTGGTAAAGCCTTAGGGACCCCTTATCAGAGCACTGTTTTGTTGTATGCATTCATAATTGAAGAAAAGCTAAATTTCAGTTAGAGGTTAGTGAAAATAATGGTATATTTTCCCTTCCTAAGTTATGGATCCCCTAAATCTCTCCATAAACCACTTAGGGGTCCATAGATCACACATGTTAAGAAGGGGGGAAAATGAAGGCTTGGTTGAAAGGAAAAAGACATTTCTTAAAAAAAATTTAGTACCTCCATTTCTCTGGAAGCAGAAAGGCTGAGATTAATTTTTGGTTCTTACATAAATTTTAGAGGTACAGAGAATGGATGTTCATACACACACACACACACACATACACATACACATACACACACATACACACTGTTTAAAAATAGAATCCCAAAAGGATTAGGTCATAGTGTCTCTTTGGCAAAACCCTCCTGCAAACATATGCGTGTATATGTGTGTGTATATGTACAATTTCCTTTTCATGGGTAGGCGACAGTTACAAAAGCCAACAGGCTAAAACAAGACATCAGGCTACTTGAAAACTTGTAAAAAAAAAAAATGTGTATATTCCCAGGATCTTTCGAACCTCCTTAGGCACAGCTCTGAATCTTTATTAGAGGCTGACAATTAAAGGCTTGTTTTCATATCACATGCGTTCACCAACACTTAGCTAAGGAGACCCTGAAATGCTGTAAGAATTCCTAGGTTTGAGGATAGCCAACTTTCCCTCATTGGGTTCAATCAGTATCAAGTCAGAACTCTTTTCAGTGTTGCCAGGGGCAGCATGAGGACTGGCACCAGGACAGCTGAGAAGATCATGCTGTTGGGGGAGGATGGGTGATTAATGTATTACAGGGCCTCCTGAGAACAGACAATTATATATAGAATCAGAACTTCCTTTGAAAGTCCAAGACTAGTGCTGAACCTTCTTTGGGGACTTTTTGTTTATTGTCTCCAAAGTGTGAAACTCTTGTTAGTGTAAATTTAAGAAAATGAAAAACTCTTTGATTTTCTTTTAAATTTTAGTGTTTAATTGCATGAAACCTGCATAAGGCATTTTTCAGATTTTGACCATATTTCAGAATGCACTGGATTCTTTTTGATCTGCGGTGAGGAGACAGCATTGTATAAAATGCATCCGTTTTTAGTTTTCATATGATAAATGAATTCTTGAAATGTTGTATATGAATAACATTTGTGTAAATTAAATCACATTTTTAATAAATGGGGGAGTTCGTTCAAATTGTAGATTGTTCAGTAATGAATACTAATAAATCTTTTTAGTTACTCTCTCTTTTCCTATACAGTAAGATTCACCTGTATTTCATGTCTTTTGAGAGCTTTAATATTCTTTCCAAATCCTCTGTTTATGAGCTATGTTATCAGGCATGGCTAATTCTATTCCATGACTCATTTTAACAAATGTTTATTGAGGGAGATTATATAGGGGTTAATCAAATATTCTGATTAACTGAGAGTGACCATATGAACCATAAATGGATTACCAATTTTCAAAAAAAAAAAGAGATGTGATAAAATATATTTAGCAATAAAACTATACCAACTGATTTAATCATTTTCTTTGATGACTCAGAAAGCAATTCAAGCTCTTGTGGATCCTCAGGGTGATCACTATAAGCATCAATTATGAGGGCCCTGCAGACATATTGAAGCACCAATTCATGGAAAATGCCTATTGGTGGCATGATAGATACCCCTACCTTTGTAATGTATCTTTGTGTGTAAGAAAGAGACAGAGACCCACATGCAATTACAAAAAAGCAAAGTATTCTTTACTTTTTCACCCTCTTTTTAATTTAAATCACATTATAATTATAATCAAGATAGGCCATAAGCAAAATTTTGAAATGTTTGCCTTTGGCACCTTCTGACCTCCCCTTTAAAAATCCCTCCACCATATTTTGCTCCTTTGATCCTCTACATAGTCTCAACTTCCAGGTACATATCCTTTTGTCTCATTCTAGCAAGGGATGATATTAGTAGGGTATTAGTTGTTAATAAGTGATAAGACTTAAAATGTTGCCCTTTTTTACCGTTATTGATGTATTTCTCTAGATATTGAATTGTTTTTCGGTTTTCAGAAATCCTTTTAAAACATGAATGCAATTGGATGAATTTAATATAGAAAGAAATAAATCTCTACTGGAAATATTTCAGGCTATTATTCAGGATAAGATATCCATCCTATTATTACTTAAATAACAGTATATAGGCAGCAGCCTTTGTCACTTATTTATGAATAATGAAAATATTGGCCACAGCATTGTAATGTTCAAACCCATGTCTATAAGACTGACTGATATCAAAGTTAATCTCATTAAACAGTGGGCATATTTCCAGGGGCAGAGTCAAGATGGTAAAGTAGAGAAAGCTCTCAGCTAAGTTCTCCCAATGTTTCCCTCCAAACGACTTTAAAATAACACCTTAAATCGATTTCTGGAGTGACAACACCAACAAAATGTCAGGATGAGAAATTCTTCCAGCCCAAGACAACATGGGCAGTCAGAAAGAGAGATCTGTGAGATGGGAGTGGAGGCTGGCCCAGAAGCCAATGAATGAAACACCAGTGGCGGAACCAGATGGTAGCAACAGAAGCAGCAGCAGCTTCAGGGTCTCTCAAACCAGAGACCGTAAGGGGGACTGGCAAATGGTCAGAAAGAGATCACAAAGGAACCCTATGCCAGAACTGGATGCAGAATCAGATGCTACTTGGGAAATCCATACCTAGACCCACAGTTCCGGGTCATAGTTCAGCGGGGGAGAGAAGTAATTTCAGTACAGAAGGAGCATTAATACTTCCTGGTCCCAAAGGATCAGGACCCTGAGAAGAAGTATCCATTGTAACACCAAGGGAACGGGGGTACTTCCTGAGTAGGAACCAGAGTGGAGGTCAGGAGAGCAGGGACCACAGCTCTCCCCATATTACACCACCTGGAAAGCACAAAAAATTTCCAACCCCCTAGAACTAGCTCTGAAAATAGCAGTACAAAAAAGCGTGAAGAGAACAGAGTCCAACTTTAACATAAAGTTCAAAATCAAAAAATAGGATGGAAAATAAGCAAATAACAACAACAGCAAAAAGAACCTAACCACAAAAAAAATTAGCTATGGTTATAGCAAAGGTCAAGATACAAACTCAGAAGACAGTGAAGTAAAAACAGTTACAAGCAAAGGTTCAAAGAAAATGTGAGATGGATACAAGCCCAAAAAGAATTTTTGGAAGAGCTAAAAAATTGTTTTCAAACACAAATAAGAGTGGTAGAGAAAATTTAGGTAAAAGAATGAGAGCAAAGAAGAAAATTATGAAAAGAGAATGACCAGTTTATTAAAAGAGCCATAAAAGTAATAAAGAAAATAACTCCTTAAAATGCAAAATTGGTCAAATGAAAAAGAGGTACAAAACTTCACTAAAGAAAATAATTCCTTAAAAAATTAGAATTGGACAGCTGGAAGCTAATGACTCCATCAGACATCAAGAAACAATAAAGCAAAGCCAAAAGAATGAAATAGAAGAAAATATGAAATATTTCACTGGAAGAATGACTGACCTAGAAAATATACTGAGCAGAGATAATTTAAGAATTTTTAAACTATCTGAAAGAAAGAAAACAGACATCACATTTCACAAAAGTATGAAGGAAAACTGCCCTAATACCCTAAAACCAGAGTTCAAAATAGAAATTTTAAAAATCCACCAATCACCTCCTAAAAGACCAAAATTAAAACTCCCAGGAATAGTATAACCAAATTCCAGAGCACTCAGGTCAAAGAGAAAATATTTCAAGCAGCCAGAAAGAAACCAATCAATATCATGGAGCCACAGTCAGGATCACACAAGATTTAGCAGCTACCACATTAAAGTGGAGGGTTTAGAATATGATATTCTGGAAGACAAAAGACAAAAGAGCTGGAATTACAACCAAGAATAACCACCCCAGCAAAACTGAGTGTAATCTTCCAAGGGGAAAAAATGTATATTTAAAGAAGTAGAAAACTTTCAAGTATTCAGGAGGGAGGGAAGGGAAGGGGAAGACAGGAGCATAATAGGATTTTTTTTTGCTTTTTTTTGGAGGGGGAAGGTAAGGCAATTGGGGTTGAGTGACTTGCCCAAGGTGACATGGCTAGTTTGTGTTAATTGTCTGAGGTCAGATTTGAACTCAGGTCCTCCTGACTCCAGAGCCAGTGCTCTATTCACTGAGCCACCTAGCGGCTCCCAGAATGAGAAATTTTCAAATAGAAGACTCAAGAGAAGCACTAAAAGGTAAATGACTATGAATGAGAACTCATAAACAACTCAATAAGGTTAAACTGGTTTTTGTTTTTTGTTGTTTTTTTAAAAACAATCGGGGTTAAGTGACTTGCTCAAGGTCACACGGCCAGTTATTTCTGGGTGTGGTGCTGAGTATCTGAGCCCGGATCTGATCCAGGTCATCCCGACACTGGAGCCGGTGCTCTTACTCGCTGAGCCACCTGGCCGCCCCTAAGCAATTGGGGTTAAGTAACTTGCTCAAGGTTACATGGCCAGGTGTTTCTGGGTGGGTGCTAAGTATCTGAGCCTGGGATTTGATCTCCAGGTCTTCTCAACACTGGAGCCGGTGCTCTTACTCGCTGTGCTACCTGGCTGCCTCAAGGTTAAACTGTTTACCTTTCTATATGGGAAGACGAATTATATAACTTCTAAGAACTTTATTATTATGTCAGTTAGAAAGATTCTATATAGAAAGACAATGCAAAAGAGAATTGATTATTTTGGGATGGTGTGAAAAAAAACAGATAGTCAAGAAAGTGGGATGCCCTGGGAGAAGGGAGAAAAAGAATGGGGGAAATCATCTTACAAAAAAAAGAGGTGAACAATAAAGAGCTTTTACATTGGAGGAGAAAATCAGTATAGGGGTGGACAATACTCAAACCTAACTCAAATCTAAATTAGTTCTACACACACACACACACACACACACACACACACACACACACACACACACATTCTTAATTGGTTATAGAAATCTGTTTTACCCAACAGGGAAACAGAAGGGGAAGAAGATAAGGGAGAGGAGGATGGGGGGGGAGATAAAATGGGAAGACAGTTAAAAGAATGCAATGATTAGAAGCAAAACAGACTTTAGAGAAGGGACAGGATAAAAAGAGAGAGGAAGAAACAAAAGAAAATGGTATGGAGGGAAATGCAGAGTTAGTAAGTACAGCTGTTTATTTGAATGAGATAAACACCCATAAAACAGAAGGGGTAGCAGAATTGATTAGAAACTAGGATCCAGCAATATTGTTACAAGTAACACACTTTAAACAGAGAGATATACACAGAGTTAAAATAAGGGGCTGGAGCTGAAACTATTATGCTGTAGCTGAAGTAAAAATTTTTTAAAGCAGGAGTAGAAATCATGATCTCACACAAAGCAGAAGCAAAAACAAACCTGCTTAAAAGGGCTAAACAAAGAAACTACATCTTGCTTTAAAAAAAAAACAAACACCATAGACAATACTTAACACATATGCACCAACTGGCATAGCATCTAAATTTTTAAGGGAAAATTTCAATGAATTATAGGGCAAAATAGGTATTAAAATTACATTAATGGGGGACCTCAATTTTCCCCCTCTCAGAGCCAGATAAATTTAACCATAAAATAAAGAAGAAAGAACTTAAGGAGATGAATAGAATCTCAGAAAAGTTAAATATATTAGGAAAAACTGGGGAAAACTGAATGGGAATAGAAAGGAGTATACATTTTTATTATCTATGTATGACACCTTCACCAAAACTGACTGCATTTAGGGCAAAAACCTCACAACTAAATGTGGAGGAGCAGAAATATTAAATGCACCCTTTTCAGACAATAAAGCAATAAATATTACATTCAGTACCTGGGATTCACAGAACTATTAAGATCTGCTTTGCAGGCTTTAAGGATCCCCTTCCCTACCCCCACCTTTAAGCTGTAGGAGACAGCATAAGCAAATTTCTAAATTATTTTCCTTCACAGGTTGTAGATGGCAATACAGAACAAGGCAAAATTTTCCCAGTCTGTTCTTTGAATAGGACAGGATTTTGTCATTTTTGTTGTTATTGTTGTTGCTGTTTTCCAATCGGCTCCCAGAAGCAGAGCTTTGCTCCTGTCATATCAGTCCCCTGTATCAATTTCAGAGGCTGTCTCTCTAAGTCATCTGTTCCTAGTTGAACTTGAATCCAACCAACTACTATTGTTTCTTCTCTTCCCCTCCCCTTACTTTGACTCCTCAACCCTATCAATCTCTCAGTTCAGTTAGAGTTCGGCAGCTTCCAGCATCAGCTTCTGCCTTCTAATTATCTGGCTTCTCATGTTTTTTCCTGCCTCCAATCAGGATCTCCTTGTGTTTACTGTCTCCTCTCTATCTTAAGCTGAGAAACTCTAAAATGCATATTTCTGTCAGATGGGACACAAATAGTAAGCATACAATTTTCCCCAAATCCCAAATAGCCCTCTTATTCAGAGTTTTCCACCTAGAAATGCCGTGAAAGCAAAAGGAGAAACCTTTACATTGGTTTATAGAAAACAATGCACTATGGCCATCTGATTTCCTGATTGGTGATTTTCTTTCTGGGAACACTTTTTCAGAAATGCCCCAGACATTATTCATTTCATTCACTCCTCTCTATCTACCTCCTTCACAACATTCTCACGCTCACTTCTCACATTTCCAGTTGATGTCATTTAATCTCTTTTGGACTCCTTGCCCTCTTCCATAAAGCTAAGATATCAGACTAGATGGTCCCCTACTATAAATCCATGATGCCATGGTAACAAATGCTCCTTAGCTCAGCAGTCTTCTAGAATTCACAACTAAATTACTGTACTCCTGTTTGTTATAACTGTATTTCTGGTTTCAATTGTTTTATTTGTTTATTATTAGTAGTAATAATAATAACAATAGCAATTCTAGAGTCTAGAGTCTTTTAGAGTCTAGTCTAACCCTTTCATTTTAAAGATGGGGAAACTGAGGCACAGGGAGGTTAGATGATCTGCACAGTATCACATAGGCAATATCTGAGGGAAGATTTGAACCTAGTTCCTCTGACTCTAGATAAAAGGCTTTTTCTATTATTTCAATTGAGAAATAGCAATGTCTCCAGGGGCTCCTATCTGACCTCCCTGACTGCTGCAGTGGAAGCATGCTATTAACCAGACTCCTGCTTCAGGGTCAGAGCCATCTTAATTAGAATTCTTTTTTGTTGTTGTTGTTATCATGGATGTTTCAACCCAGAGAGACACTTGGAGGGTTTTTCCTTTATTTTTAATTGGAAAAAAAAAATCTGGGACTGTGCTGCCTTGGGCTTCCTGAAGTTTTTCAGTTGAACAGATGGGGGAGCTTGCAGGCAGCTAATCCTTTCACTTTCTGTGTTCTTGAAAACAGGCCTAACAGCTCCGTAATAAATCCAAACATTAGCTTCTGTGCACGATCCCACAAATGACTTACCAGCAATGTTTTGTTTTTTGTTTTTTGCAAAGACTGCTGGAAACTTGGAGACACTGCCCAGTCAGACATGTCTCTGATCTGAAGGAAGAAAGAGAACACAGTAGTGTGTCTGACAATAGAGCTAGGGCAGACAGGAAAACTGCTTGGGACAGATGAACATGTCTTCTAAAACCAGAATGCTAGCAATAGTGGGCATTGTCCAGTCCTCTTGGGAAATTTTCAGTCAGGACAGCTCCTAGATTGTATGGGAAGTGATACTGGTGGGGTTGAGGCTGCAGTGTTAGGTATAAAATCCAGAACAAAGGAGATGCTAGGACTGCTGTACTATGCCCTACTCATAAGAGAACTGCAGTTCTTTGTAGCCACTACGGATGCCCTGTTTTAGGAGATTCGTTGACAAAGTGCAGTATCTGGGGGAGCATAACAAGAGCAGAGACAAGAAGTTAGCATATCCTGCTCCAACCTTGGCTTCTATCGCAAATCCTACTCTAATTGGCAGTCCAGGTCTCCAGGGAGTGCCAGTTCTAGAGGCAACCCTGAGGGGCTGGAATTTCTAGTACCATCATTCATGAGCCCTGACTGGTGTCCTCATCGTTACCCATCAGCCAGTTGAACTATATTAGGTTTTAGAAAATGGCTTTATGAAGATGGTATAGGTAGTTAGAAAAGCTGTCCTCCAAAACCAGAGGTGTACTCTTTCCCTGAACACACAAAGTGCCTGGCGAGAGTAAGCTAAAATTGGAAGTGCAGAGATAATGAGGATCACATGTTAGGGAATGTGTGCTACTGGTCTTTTCTCTCTTTTCAAGTATTCTTTAGGTTCTCCTTATAAGTAACTCTCTGCTGGACTTGAAAGGGTGGTGCATTTGATGAGTCGCTATTCTGCATCAGTGCAATGGATCACATTCCTTGGAGCTGTTTCCTTCCTTGAGTAGCTATTTTTTTTTTCAACATCTGTGTCAATAAGTGTATTCAGTGTGTCCCAAGTGTGAATCCCTATGCTCCCAGATGGATTTATTGTTTTCTACTCATTCAATATCTATAATAACATGATCAATAAAGGAGTAGAAATAGAGGGAAAACTGTCTCCCACAAGAGAAGATGTTTTTCAAGGGATTATCTGGAATTATATTCCCTGACTTCAAAACTGAAATCTCTCATCCCTCAGTTGGACTCCTCTGGATTGGAAAATTGCTGAAATTTCTCCAATATTTAAAGCTCCTTGAGAAATGATTACTTTGTCTGATCAACCAATATTTTTTTTTCACTTCTCAGCTCACTCTAAGAGGTTCCTACCTCAGGGTATAGACAATCTTGTTTATATGTCATGTTCATTTTTTTGATTGATTGATTCTATAACAGTTTTAAAAGGGCATTCACTCTTGGTGAAGGTATCAGCATAAAACATGATAATGAGGTGAAGATGTGGAACTCTACTTTTTATATGAAGATTATCTGAGAGAATTTTGGGGGAGGTGACATGAAGAGGAAAAGACAGTAGAATTAACATAGCTGTCTTCAAGTAGTTGAAAGACTACCATATAGAAGGGGCCTCAGATCTCTTGTGCTTGACCCAGAAGGAGAAGCAACGGTAGGAAATTACAGAGACAGAGTTTGGTACAGTGTGACCAAAAAATCCTTCCTAACAGCTGTCCAAAACTGCAATCAGTATACTAAAAAGTGGTGCATTCCTCCTCACTAGAGGATTTCCAGTCAAGGATGACAAATCTAGAACCAAAAGGTATCTCAGAGACCCTCTAGTTCAATCCATTCACTTTACAGATGAGGAAACTGAGGCTGGGGGAGGCTGACTGCTCTTCTCAAAGTCAATAAGGTATTAAGTATCACAGGTGAAATTTGAATCTACATAGTTTACTCTGAAGATAGTAACTTGTCAAGGATATTGCGGGGATATATATTCTTGCTTCATATATCCATTTAAAGTTTATTGTGACATATGGCATAAGATATTCATCTAAAACTAATTCTATTTAATTGCTTTCCAATTTGCCCACCAAATTATTTTCAGATAGAGAGCTCTTTCCATGATCAATGTGTTTTACCCCAAGAAAGGCAGTGGGCAATTGCAGGAAGGTGGAATTTGTATAAATATATCTTATAAGGTTCTGACATCCAAAATAAATATTAGGCAAGTAAGAATAAAACCAATAACCAGTCTTCAGTGAATAAATGGTCAAAAGATAAGAACAATTCTCGACAGAAAAATTTTAAACTATTTTAATATTTTTATTAATTAGTTTATTTTCAGTTTTCAACATTCTTTTCCACAAGATTTTAAGTTCCAAATTTTCTCCTCATCTCTCTCCTTCCCCCCACCCTGAGATGTCAGCATTCTGATTACCTCTTCCCACAGGCTGTCCTTCCTTCTATCATCACTCCCTGCCTCTTATACCCTTCCCCCTTACTTTTTTGTAGGGCAAGATAGATTTCTATACCCCATTGCCTGTATATTATATTTCCCAACTGCATGTAAAACCCATTTTTTTTAATATTTGTTTTTAAAACTTTGAGTTCCAGGGGAAGCTAGGTGGTGCAGTGAATAGAGCACCAGTCCTGGAGTCAGGAGGATGTGGGTTCAAATCCTGCCTCAGACATGTAACACTTACTAGTCATGTGACCTTGGGCAAGTCACTTAACCCCAATTGTCCTGCATTCCTCCCTCAAAAAAAAAAGCAAAACTTTGAGTTCCAAATTCTCTTCCTTCTTCTCTCCCCACCCACCCTCATTGATAAGCAAGCAATTCAATATAGGTTATACATGTGTAATTATGCAAAATATTTCCATAATGGTCATGCTGTGAAAGACTAATTATATTTCCCTCTGTCCTACCCCCCCCACACACACACACACACTTATTCCATTTTCTCTTTTGATCCTGTCCTTTTTCAAAAGTGTATGTTTCTGACTACCCCTTCCCCCAATCTGCCCTCCTTTCCATCATACCCCCTTATCCCTTCCTCCTTACTTTCCTGTAGGGTTAGATACCCAATTCAGTGTGTATGTTATTCTCTCCTTAAGTCAAATACGGTAAGAGTAAGGTTCACTCATTTCCTCTCACCTCCCCTCTCTTCCCCTTCATTGTGAAATCTTTTTCTTGCCTCTTTTATGTGAGATAATTTACCCCGTTCTATCTGTCCTTTTCTGCTCCTAACTCTTGCCCTTTAATTTTGTTTTTTAGATATCATCCCTTCATATTCAACTAACCCTGTGACTATATATATATATATATTCCAACTATTCTAATACTGAGAAAGGTCTCATGATTTACAAATATCATCTTTCCATGTAGGAATGTAAGCACTTCAACTTTAATAAGTCCCTTATGATTTCTCTTTCCTGTTTACCTTTTCATGTTTTTCTCAATTCTTGTAATTGAAAGTCAAATTTTCTATTCAGCTCTAGTCTTTTCATCAAGAATACTTGAAAGTCCTCTATTTCACTGAATGTCTATTTCCCCCTGAAGTGTTATACTCAGTTTTACTGGGTAGGTGATTTTTGGTTTTAATCCTAGTTCCTCTGACCTCTGGGATATCAAAGAATTTTAAACTATTAACAATGATATGCAATATTGCTCCAAATTATTCAAGAGAATATATTTGAGAATATCTCAACAACAAGAGAAATTGCAGGTCATCTCATACCCAGAAAATCACCAAAAATAGCAAAAGATAAGAGTGTTGGAGGGGTTGTGAAAAGACAGGCACACTGATACATTGTTGATAAAGTTGTGAAATGGTCTAACCATTCTGGAAAGCAATTTGGAATTATGCTAAGAAAATTACTAAAATGGTTATACACTTTGACCTAAAAATCTCACTGTGAGCCCAGTATATTAAGGATAAAAATAAAGGCCCAATATACACCAAAATATTCAGAGCAGCACCTTTTCTAATATAAAAAAAAACTAGAAAAAGGTTAGATGCTCTTCAGATGGAGAATGCCTAAATAAATTGTGGTACATTAAAGCAATATTATATTATTGTAAAGCCAAGCTTGAGCAGCTTTCCAGGAGAATGCCACTGTGAACATCTTTCAGGATTCTGATTACATAGTATAGTGAACACTCTATTCAATAATAAATCAGAGCAAAACATTCATAGTAAATCAAGGTACAGCATTCATAATGTTACAACTTATTACAGATAATCAAAATATAGCATTCACAGCAACTTATCACAGAAAATGGCCACATAGTTTTCACCACAGTGGTCACACAGTTTTGAACAAAGTATAATCATTTAGTCAATCAATCACTTAGTAACTCAATCATTCAATCAACTCAATCATTCACTCATCCTTAAGGAGGCTTGCTTCCTCAAGGGTCACAAAATACAATAGTGAAAGTTCTCCCCTCATGGGGCACACTAAGTTACAAGATCAGTCACTATTCAGCACTCTCTTAAGGGGTAGTGTAGAATACACAGGCCATTCACCCCTCAGTCACAAATAAGTTACAATCTTCTCGGTCAGTACACAGTATCCAAGTAAAGTCTTCTTTCAGCTTGACTTGGGGTAGTCTCTCAGATTCCCTGGATTCCCTTCCATGGTCCCAGCTCCTACCTGGATTCACTAAACTGTCATCTGGGTTCAAAGGCAGACACCTCCCAGTTTCTTGTCTAGCTTTCCATGCTGTTCCTGTTCCACTCTGAAGCTCACAGTGTCCAGTTCACCTTAAATCCTTCACAGTCTCTGTTCCTAGGAAGTCAAGCCCTAACAAAGCCACAAACAGGTTCATGCAAAGTACTAGTATCACAGTCATGCTTCTTCAGTCTTTGGCAGCTCCCAGGAGAAGCTGGTAGCTCCCCAGCAGAAGCTGCAGCTGGTTCCCAGAATCAGAATCACTTCACCCAGGTTCCCAAAATCAAAATCATTCTCTCCAGCCTGGGCCTTTCCTCTTCAGCCTCCTCAGCAGCAGCTGCTTCTGCCTCCATGAAGCTTATCCCAAAGAGTTCTGACTCTCCCTCTCCAGGGCTTTTCCTTATATACAGTGTTGCTTCTCCCTTTTCAGCTGCTTCCTGTTACATCAGCAACAGAAGTTCTTACCTTCTGTTTCTTTAACAGAGGCTTAGTTTGAACTAGGTGCTAAGTACCTCTTAGCTTCCCAATACAAAAGGATCTTTAAATTTCATTACCATTACATTTATATTGCTGTGCTTTATGAAACAACGAATTTGGTGAATTTGGAGGAGCATGGGGAGACTTATATGAACTAATGGAAAGTGAAGTAAGCAGAAATAGGCAAACTATATATACAATAAGTAAAACAGTGTGAATAGGAAAAAATAAAAAGTAGATACTTTGAAATTATAACTTGGTTAATTATAAACTAATTTGGTTAAATTATAATTTGGTTAACCCTAAAGAAGAGATGGTAAGTCAGTCAATAAATATTTATTTAGTAGCTACTATATATCAGACATTGGGCTAAGTGTTAGGTATACAAATACAAAAAAATCTCTGCTCTCACGGAGCTTACAATCAGTACCCTTTGCCCCTATGACTGGAGGGATGACTAAATAGCTCCTCTCAAATCTTCCATTTGAGAAAAGGCCCTAGACAAGCTGTCTTTTCATTTCCCACCTGGTTACACTGATTTGTACTTTTCCATCATACCTGGATTTTCTGATACTGGTTTTCTGAAAGGGAAAGGAACAGGATATATTGAGAAACATAGTTGATATAAAAATTAAAAAATCAATAATTTTAGAAGAGATTAATAAATATGAATGGAATTTAGGGCATGCAGAGATAAGGGAGGGGGATCTAGTAGGAGTAATATTATAAATAAATGTATAGACATAACAAAGCATGAGGGTTTACTAGAGTACAAAAAAAAGTAATTCAGTTTTGTTGGAGTGTGGGCTACTGTTAGCTGAGGCGAGAGTAAGAAAACTAAAAGGGTTAATGGTGGCCAATGTATGTAGGACTTTGAATTTCAGGTTTATGAGTATCAATTTAATTCAGTAGACCAAGGGAAACCATTAAGTTTTGCTTTAGGAATATTAATCTGGCAGTTGTGTATACAGTGGATTAGAGAGATGTACTGGAGACTAGAAGACCAATTAAGAAGTTGTTGCAGTAGTTTGAGAGGTAAGGATGAGGAGCTGTAGTGAGATACAAAGGAATGGAAGTGAGGAGATGTATTTGAAAAGTATTTTAGAAATTGATCTGATAGAATGTGGCAGTTCACTGGATGAGGAAGAGGGAAAAGTCAAAGATGATGCCAAGGCATCCATGCTGTGTAACCGGAAACCATCAATGGGAATAACACATTTTAGAGAAGGGGCTGCTTTGAGATGTGGGAGGGAACAGGGAAAATTATGAGTTTCATTTTGAACATCAATCAAAAAATTATTAAGTTCCTAAACTGTACAAGGATGGAAATACACGTTGAGTTTCAGGTATACTGCCAGTGGGGCATTCAAGTGGAAATGTTCAGCAGGCAGCTTTATATAGTGGAATGAAGATCAGAAAGGAGGCAAGTACCAAAGATATAAATTTAAAAATAGTCTAAATAGTAGTTTGTTGAGAGAGTAAATTCCTAAAATGAGACTACTAGAGGCAGGTACAGCAACAATGGGAAGAAATGATAACTAAGAACCTTATATTGAAGGAGGAAGCAAATATATATATATATATATATGTGTGTGTGTGTGTGTATGTATGTATATATATATATGTGTATATATGTATATATATATGTATATATATAAAGCAGACATGAAATTAAAAAATTCATTTATTGTTTTTTTAAGAACATCACTATTATATAGTAAAGAATAATAACTGATATTCATAAAGAATTTAGATCACTGATTATAAAGAAAACCTTAAATTCTGTTTAGTATACTTTGGAAAAGATATACAATCAAAAGGACTGAATTTGTTGTTGTTGTTAAGTAATGGGGGTTAAGTAACTTGCTCAAGGTTACACGGCCAGTCACTTCTGGGTGTGGTGCTAAGTATCTGAGCCCGGATTTGATCCCCAGGTCATCCTGACACTAGAGCCGGTACTCTTACTTGCTGAGCCACCTGGCCACCCCTAAGCAATTGGGGTTAAGTAACTTGCTCAAGGTTACATGGCCAGGTGTTTCTGGATGGGAGCTAAGTGTCTGAGCCCAGATTCGATCCCCAGGTTATCCCAGCACTGGAGCCGGTACTCTTACTCTCTGTGCTACCTGGCTGCCCCAGGACTGAAATTTTTTAAGTTGTAATGCTTAGACAGGTAAGCTTCAGTTATCTAGAAAG
The DNA here is from genome assembly GCF_028583685.1 of Petaurus breviceps papuanus. Classification (NCBI taxonomy): domain Eukaryota; kingdom Metazoa; phylum Chordata; class Mammalia; order Diprotodontia; family Petauridae; genus Petaurus; species Petaurus breviceps. Next base: position 42,131,329 of record NW_027186304.1, on the reverse strand, counting down.
TTTACTGTACCAGATATGTACAACTTGTAGTATATTATTTGAAGGAATACCACTGTACCATGGGACATGACAAGGACAATGGGGTTTGGGGGTGGGGGGAGGAGGCAGATTCAGAAAAACCTAGGAAGACTTCTATGAACAATGCAGAGTGAAGTAAACAGAACCAGGAGAACACTATACATAATAACAGTAATATTGTAACAATGATCAAGTCCTACCCTAATCAAGACAATGATCTAAGTAAATTCCAAAGGAATCAAGGAAAAATTCTATCCATCTCCAGAGAGAGAACTGATTAATTCTGAGTGCAAATTGAAGGATACTTTTTTAACTTACTTTATTTTTCTACTTTTTTTTGCAACATGGCTAATATGGAAATATGTTTTACATGACTTCACATGTATAGTTGATATCATATTGCTAGCCTTCTCGATGGGTGGGGAAGATCTAGAGGGAGGGAGCAAATTTGGAACTCAGAAAATTTTAAATGAATTTTAAAATAATCACTTAAAAATAAAATGCTAAACATATTTACATAATTATAAATAAATTAGTAACATATTATAAATATCCTTCATACTGCTATACTTCTTCTTCTATCTTTGACCCAGTACTCTAGCTCCCATTCTGGACCCATATGATGCTGACTCTTTAAAGTCCGTTATATCTAGCTCATCCTGGACCCACCATACTGTTCTCAAGTCATCTTCCTACCATACTATCTATCTGATGTGTACAGTCGCCACCCTGCCCTTGGGGGCAGGGACCATCTTTGTTTTTTTGGTAGCTCCAGTGTTTAGTACAGTGTCTAGCATATAGTAAGTGCTTAATAATTGATTTTTTCATTCATTAATATATCATTGTCCTTCTTTATATAAATACTGGTAAATGTGGAGTAGCAAATCCTAGAGATTCTTCATTTTCCATACCCAAAGTTGTACCCAGATAATGGCTGTGCCAACCAGAACTGTTTCCTCTCCTCCCCCCAAAAAAAATCATCTGGTGACAGTAGCAAGAGATAAAGACAGAGTACAAAGAACAAACTGATCTGCCTCTTTAGGACATGCCTGAAAACCTCCAACCATGACAGGAATGTCATAGCCAGTAATGTGTGCAAATCTTTGGGATCCTAGCGCCAAGTTCTGCATCTTTCCTCAGGCATTTCCATAATTTGTAGCCTAATTTTCCAGATTCATGGATTCCTGCTGTTCCCTATCTCCACTTAAACTCTCTATCAACCCACCTAACTTGCTGATTCAAGGAATGTTACCCGCCCCTTCTTTCAGCAGTAGAATGTCTGCACTGTTTAGGATGAGGACTGCTGATTTAATTCTATATAGTCATCTGCTGCTTAAAATGCCCAAACAACACAGTGGTTCCAGCCAAATCCAATATCCTGCTCTGTATAACAGGAGACTTAGGTGACCTTAAAAACTGAAAAGTGGTGGCCTTTCTCGGCTTTCTGGAATAGAAACTTGTAGAATTATGATGATGACAAAGGAATTATGATGATTCCAAAGTCACTGGACATCCAGTTTTGGAAACAGGAAAAACAGCATCAAGTTATCATGACTCCCCTTCCATAGAGCTAATATTTCTTGCTCCAAACCTCTATAAGCATAAGGTTGAACCCCAGTTGAGCAAGAAGCATTTTCCAGCTGGATGGGATGCTAGTGAGTAGTTCAAAGATACCTATGAATTTCCTAATTTTTTATTTTAACTTTGTTGGAGTAGAGAGAGGGGCAGGAAGAGGAGGAGGAGAGGGGCTATCAGAGACATCTTCTTTATATAAATAGTGCTTACCTGAAGAATTCTAGCAATGGACTCCATCACAATAACCCCTCTCTGAAATCAGTAGCCTTCACTCACATTTAAAAATAGGGCTTAATCTTCACTTACACTGAATACAAAGTTTTTATGATTTCACTTTATCCAGGAAAAAAATCAGTAGTTTAATGGAAGAGTTTTAAACAGAAAATGACATAACTATTAATGTATTAAAATGCCCTGGACTTCATAAACTTGAGTAATTTGTTCAAGTTATTGCATTCATATCAACAACTAAATTTGGCCAGAGGGGATAGATTTTTTTCAAGACAGCAGATAGAACCCAAAATGGAACTCACCCATTTACCCATCATAAAAAATATAAAATGACAGAAGTTGCTTCCTGCTAAGTGGGAAAAAAGCTACTCTTTGCAAACCACATAAAATACAGTAGGATAACATAACTTAGAGCTGCACAGGACCATAGAGCTCATTTAGTCCAACCTCCTTATTTTAAGAAGGAGGAAAATGAGTGTGGGAAAGGCAAAGTTAATTGACCTATGTCCTGCAATGTATAAGTTACAGACACAAGATTTGAACACAAATCCTCATCTGCCAAATAAGTGGGTTAGTCTAGAACAATGATGTCAAATTCAAATAGAAAGGTGGACACCAAACCATGCATAAAGATCCATGTGAGTTGTATATTGATTTAGAAAATCACGTATTAACATGACCTATGTTCTACTGTATTTTTATTTTGTTAAATATTTCCAATTATATATTCATCTGGTTCCTTCTCATTCTGGAGTATTATTTGACACCTCTGTTCTAGAGGGAATTTAAGGTCCCTTCTAACTCTGAATCTGTGATCATATGTAGGAGGAAACCTATAATTGAGATCATGAGGATGAAATTTCCCCCAGAATACACCCAGAGAACACCCTCAGTCTTGTAATTTTGAGTTTGTCTTAGAACGTGGGCATTAGAGGGAGAAACCTAGTAACTTGGATCCCCCTCCCCACTATAGAGTTTATTTAATTATTCTGTTCTGCTTATGTCTAAAAATGTACTTTATTTAGGGAAAGGAAAGTACATTTCATAAATATGTATAGTACTATGTAAATATATATACATACATATACATATACATATGTGTGTATACATATGCATATCTTTAGACAAATAACATTTTTTCTAAATCTAAAGCAAAACAAAAATAATGCCTCTGTGATAAAAATTCCAATAAAAGATGGAACTTCTCATTTTGGAGGGATTTTACAGGTAAACACAGAAGATGTTCAGTATAATAAGAGGGACCTAACCTTATAGTCTATGGGTCATAACTGGCCTCAGACCCTAGAAAGAGGATTATGTACATGTCACAGATATACCACCAAACACACAAACTATTCCTAACCAAAATGCAAAATCAACACCTTTTCCTTAAACCCCACATGATCAAGGGAGTTTCTTACTTCTACCAATGAAGACACTGATCTAGTCTAAAAACAACCCCAGCATATGAAATCAAAATAAATTCTCAGGTCTCATTTTCCTTAGTAGAGTGGCTAAAGGATTCAGATCACTCACCAATAAGTGAATGTGTTTTATTTTGTAAGTGGGGAATTTGGAAGAATTAACTGAATCCACTGACTCTTCAGTCAAGTGAGACTCAATTTCCTCATTTGGCTTTTGTTTAAAAGAATAATAACGCTTCCCCCACTGACAAATGGTTGGAGACTTTGAATAGGCAATTCACAAAGGAAGACATGCAAGCTATAAACAGTCAAATAAAAAATGCTTCAAATAACTAATAATTAAGGAAATGCACATTAAATCATTTCACCACCTATCAGACTGGCAAAGTTGACAAAAAAGGAAAATGAGAAATTCTAAATTTCTCAGAAAATAGGTGAGATTAATTTCACAGGAAAAATAGATATATTCAAGCATTGATGAATGGGATGGTTTCAGTTGAACTTGGGAAGATCTACAACAAAATCATTGTAAAAACAAATAATTGCTTAAAAAAGATTTAAAAACTAATGAATGCAATGACCAGTTATGATCCAGAAGAGAAATAATAAAAAAACACTACCTGCTTACTGACAGAGTGGTGGACTCAATGTGTTGTAGGGAGTTGGGGAAGATGGGAAGAGAAAATAAATGCTCATTAATGTTTTAAATTAGTAAGTTAAACAAATACAAGGTTTTATTGTTGCTGTTCACTAGTTTCAGTCATGTCCAACACTTCATGACTCCACTTGGATTTTTCTTGGCAAAGATACTGGTATGACTTGCCATCTCTTTCTCCAGCTCATTTTACAGATGAGGAAACTGAGGCAAACAAGGTTAAGTGACTTGCCTAGGATCACATAGCTAGTAAGTTTCTGAGTCCAGATTTGAACTCAGGAAGACTCATTTTCCTGACTCTAGACCTGGCACTCTATCCACTGTGCCAGCCAGGTATAATAGTACAAATGTCTTAGCCTGCCTGAAAAATAAACAATATTGGTATTTAACAAAAGGACAGCCATTACCTAATTTCTATGGGGTTATAAAGGTAGGTGTATAGTTCAATATTAGAGAGCAGAATGGACCTCAAAGGTCATCTATTACATTCATATCCAATGAGGAATACCCTCTACAGTATACAAACAAATGGTCATACAGACACCATATGAACAACCGAAGTCAATGGAACACAATACAGCAGTTGGTTCCATTGTGATTACTAGGAATTTCTTTATATAGAAATGTGATAACATGAAACAGAACTGAACTTGACATCTGAAGACTTAAGTTCAAATCCCAGCTATAGCACATACCATCTGTGTGAACTTGGGCAAATTGCTCCCCCTTTTTAAGCCTTAGTTTCCTTACAAATAAAATGAAAGGGCTGGGTTAGAAGTCATTAGATGATATGTAAGGTCTCTTATAACCCTAGTATCCTGCAATTCCTTTACAGGATGTTAAATTACATGCATTGCACCTAGCTGTTCTGGAGTCAGGTAGCTAGGTGGCACAGTGAATAGAGTATTGAGCCTGGGTTCAGGGAGACTCATCTTCCTGAGTCCAGATCTAACCTCTGATACTTACTAGCTGTGTGACCCTGGACAAGTCACTTACCCTGTTTGCCTCAGTTTCCTCATCTGTAAAATGAGCTGAAGAAGGAAATGGCAAACCCAGGTATCTTTGCCAAGAAAACTCCCAAAAAAGGGATCACAAAGAGTTTCATATGACTGAAAAAACAACTAAGCTACAAGAAAACAATTCTTGTCATGCCAGTCTTTCGGATACTTTAAGATCACTATTATATGTCCCACTATTTTATCCTTTCTGGGCTAAATATCCCTCTTTCCTTCAATGAATCAACCAATTTTCTTATGAGTCTAATCACCAGCCTAGACCCTCTCATCTGGATATGTTCCTTTTTATTGCTGAACTGAACCCAATCCTTAGTACAGACTAAGATCACATTAGCTTTTGTGACCGCCATGTTTCCATACTTCACTGTTGGCTCACATTGTTCTTGTTGTCGTTCAGTTGTTTTAGTCATGTCTGACTCCTCATGACCCCATTGGGGGTTTTCTTGGCAAAAGTACTGGAGCAGTTTTTCATTTCCTTCTCCAGCTCATTTTACAGATGAGAAAACTGAGGCACACAGAGTAAAGTGATTTGCCCAGGGTTACACAGCTAGTAAGTGTCTGAGGTCATATTTGAACTCTATCCACTGTGCCATCTAGCTGCCCTATATTATTCTTGCAGTCCACCAAAATCTACCAGTCTTTTGTTTTATTTTTTTTGAGAGGGGAAGGTAGGGAAATTGGGGTTAAATGACTTGCCCAAGGTCACACAGTGAGTTTTGTGTTAAGTGTCTGTGACTGGATTTGAACTCAGGTCCTCCTTATTCCAGGGCTGGTGCTCTATTCACTGTGCCACCTAACTGCCCTGTACCAGTCTTTTTCACATGAACTAAGTGCCATTTCCATGTAATTGATTTTTTTTCCTTTTTTTAATGAATAAGCATTTTTCTCTCCCACCACCTACTCCCATTGAAAAAGAAAAATAAAACCCTTTTGTACAAATATGGAGTCAAGCAAAATAAATCCCCATACTGGTCATTACAAACATGCATGCCCTATTCTGAGTCCATCATTTCTCTGACATCAGATGAATATCATCATTAGTCCTTTGAGATCATAGGTGGTCATTTCATTGATCAAAGTCCTTAAGTCTTTTAAAATTGTTTGTTTTCTCAAAGTTGTTATTATAATATAAATCATTCCCCTGGTTCTACTCACTTCATTCTGTGTCAGTTCAGACAATCTTCCCAAGTTTCTTGGAAACTGTCCCTTTCATCATTTCTTATGCCTTACTGATATTCTGTAACTTTCATGTACTATAATTTGTTCAGTGATTCCTCAACTGATGGGCATTTCCTTCATTTCCATTTATTTGCTACCACAAATAGAGATGCTATTAATATTTTTGTAGCATATTTGGTCCTTCTTTCTTTGATCTCCTTAGGGCATAAGCTAAGCAGTGGCATCATACAGTCAAAAGGTATGTGTAATAGTAATATAATTTAAAGATCCCCCTGTATTGGCTTGGTTTTTGGTTTGATTGTGTTAAAACCCAGAGCTTGTGAATCCCACTTGTGGGATGGACTTGTTGACCTCAAAAAAGTGAGGGCTGAACTGGGAGGAGCTGGTGACATAAATTTAGAGCTACACAAGAAAAGAGAGAGGCAGAAGAACTTTTTGGAATCAGCACCTTGGAGGCAGAGAGAAAGTGAGAGGATTGCTGAAGGCCACTTTGAATTGCCCAGGACTTTTGAGAGCTGCCACCCAGAGCTGCCAAGGACTGAGGAGACATGGCTGTTATGCTGGTACTTTGTCTGTCTGTTTTGATGTTGTTTGGCCAGATTTGTCCACTGGTGAAGGACAGTCCTGTTGTTGCAGAGGCCTTGGAACCTTGCTGTTGGTTCAGAGCTCCTGAGACTGTTCTGCAGACAGAGAGTGAATTCTGTCCACTGGGGAAGGACAGTGCTGTTGTTGCAGAGGTCTTGGAACCTTGCTGTTAGTTCAGAAGCCCTGAAGAAGGATTTTCTTGTTGTATGTTTACAGAAATCCTGGGAGGGGGTTTTGCCAATGTTTTCAGGGGGCCTAGGACTGTTCTGCAGACAGAGAATGAATTAATGAAGACACTGACAATGTATCTTGTGGCCTTGCTAAGCTTTGTCTCCCCAGGAACAAAGATTGCTGAGAACTTGCCTCCTGTCAAGATGAAGAAAAGACCTCTCTTTGGGTATTAAATGCTGTGCTTAAGTTTGTTGTAACTCTGTGGTAGATTCAATTGTGATCCAAGGGTGGGGAACTTTTGACCTTTTTGTACTCTGTGATTAAACAAATGAATGTACTTATGATTGGAAACTAATCTCCATTTGAGAAGGGGGGCTTTGTGATCGACTAAATGAATGTACAGCCTAGGGGTGGAGTAGTATTTAGAAGAGGGACTTTGTGACTGATTAAATAAAAGTAGTGTCCAGGGGTGGGGTAGTATTTGGAGATTATTGAATCACACTTGGTAAATGCTGTATTTTGAATTATGATATATGTTGATTCTCTCTGTTCTTAATTTGTCACTGAATAAAATGGAGAGCACCTATGCTGGTATTTTGAACCTTGGGAAGTTGCTTTTCCTTGGCATTACAGTATGCAACATTGTTTTTCAGTCATGTCTGACTCTTCATGACTCCATTTGGCATTTTCTTGGTTTTCAATTTCCTTCTCTGAATCATTTTATAAATAAGGAACAAAGGCTAACAGGGTTAAGTGACTTACTGAGGGTTACATGGCTACTAATTATCTAAGGCCAGATTTGAACTCAAGAAGATGAGTGTTCCTGACTTGGAGCCCAGCACTCTATCACTGAGACACCTAGATGCCCAAGGGACTGCTCCTACTGGTCCTCACTCACTCACTCATTCATTCATTTGTTCATTCATTCATTCATTCATATATACATACATTTATTTATCCATCCACTTATTTTAAAAAGCATTTTTAAGTGCCTACAATATATCAAGCACTATTATGGACCATTCAAGACGTCCCTCTACCTTTTCCCCTGGGATTTCTTTCACTCTCTATTGGTAGAAAGGTACCTAGATGACCTTCCTTTCTCAATGAGCTTTATTATTATTTTTTAAAGCAATCGGGGTTAAGTAACTTGTTCAAGGTTACACAGCCAGTTATTTCTGGGTGTGGCACTGAGTATCTGAGCCCAGATTTGATCCCCAGATCATCCCAACACTGGAGCCAGTGCTCTTACTCACTGTGCTACCTGGCCTCCCCGAGCTTTATTATTTTGGGGATATCATTTCTCAGTGTCTGCGACAATATACATAAATTGATCTTCTTACAGTTCTCTTATGTCAGCTTTTTTGGGGGGGTGGGGTCAGTGAAGGGATAGGAGGATTGTTAAGGAAAGAGGCTGTAGTAAACAGGAAAAAGTTGAATTCAAACTAAGAATTGTACCATGCAGAAACCCTGCACATGGAAGGCACTTAATAAATGATTATTGTTTGATGGTTGATTGGTTGACTTGTCCCAAGTACTTGTGTTAATAGCAGAGGCAGAGAAGTAGCCCCAAATGAACTGCTTGGCCTGAGTTAACTTCCTATTATTTGGAGCTGTTAAAGTCAAGGTGACAAAATTGTACCAAATCATCCAACCAACCACTCGGTGTCTTTATTCTCACCCCACAAAACAAATTTCAATCCTTTTTTCCTCCCACCCCTCTCAAGCATATATGCCTGGGGAATATTGAAACATGAAAACTGTCAGCTCCCAAGGAACTTTTGCAGAATAACAATATGAGGATAAATGCCATCTATTATTATTTTCATCACCATTTAAGACCTAGATTTGCTGTCTGACTTCCTTCTGAGATGAATCATAAGTAATGAACATAAGTTTAGGAAAACATCAAAGGAAAAAGATAGTACTTTTGTATGACAAGTGAAAATATCTGCTTCTGGACGCTGAACCCCATGGAACACCGATAGCTCTTTGGGGGGGCAAGTGTGACAGATACACATCTATGCCATTTAAAACTGTAAAGGATCTTTACAATCTTCCCAGAGGCCAGCCACAGTCATGTCACAATTTTACATCATGATCGTTTTACAGATGACAAAACTGTGACTTGGGTACAGGGGAAAAGACAAATAATAAAGCAGCAGCAGAGTCCAACTGAATGCAGAGTTCTCTAGTCTGCTTAGCCCCGGGCTCCCTGAACCTCTCATTCTTTTTTTTTTCCTTTCAACATTACAGGGCACTGCTCCTTCAGTTTATACTTAAGTCTCTCTAAACTTTCCTCTGTTTATTTGAGGGAAACATGGTAGGTTTGATTGATAGAGCAATTTGCATCTCAAGGCATCACTCGATAAATACAGTGAAATGAGAGGCTACTCTCTCACAAGCCACTTTCTCCCCTTGGGCTGACTTTAGAAACTCATTGATGTCACTTCCTTCCTCAGTCAGCAAGTGAATTTTCTTTAATTCTCAAGACCAGCTGTCCATGCTGTCAACAGAAAGTTATTAAAATTCCTTTAAAGTGAATAAAAATAGCCTAAAAGCAAATGTACTTGGAAACAGGAAAGAATCAGTATGCAAAGTCCACAAACCTTTGAGCAATATAGTGTTGATCCAACCAGAGATTTCAAGGGTTGTCTATAGAAGATGCTAAGAAAATAATTAGAAGATGTTAAGCCACATACTCCTTCATCTTTTATTAGCAAAGCCTGATGCAGTTAAAAATTGGCCCTTAAGTTTCATTCCTCTTTTTTTCGAAGATGATTTCAATAAATATCAGAATGGCTTATGTCTTCCCTAAATGGGGTTTCCTTTTTCTTCTCCAAGCTACAGAAAACATTTACATCTCCCTAAAAGGAAGACCCTCCACAAGCAGGGGGGAAGAATTTTCCTATGAGGTATTCATATAAAATAGCCCAAAGTAAAAAAAAATGCTTTTTAATTTTTTTTTCCTTATAGGAAGATTAACATCCTAATAGATGGGAAAGAAGATAATTTTTCTTAGGTTTACATATTCTAGTGGTCTGCCTGATTCCTTCCTCTTTCATCAGCTACTCCCCAACTTTTGCACCTCAGATCACTTAAATATCACCTGTTGGTGAAGCCCTACCTTAAGGATTAATCCTGTCCTGAGGAAACAGGACAAGAAGGAACCTCAAGTCAGTCCCTTACTGACTGAGCATTAAGAGAGTCTGTAGGGACAGCCAGGTGGCATAGTGAGTAAGAGCCGGCCTCAGAGTTGGGAGACCTGGGATTGAATCTGGGCTCAGATACTTAGCACTCACCCAAAAACACCTGGCCGTGTAACCTTGAGCAAGTTACTTAACCCCAACTGCTTTAAAAGAGAGAGAGAGAGAGAGAGAGAGAGAGAGAGAGAGAGAGAGAGAGAGAGCCTGTAGCTGGCTTCTCTAACCTTTAAAAGTCAATTGCCCAATATCTGTATTCTTGTCTCATATGACTATGTTCCCACCTGATCCCCCACTTTTTACTTTATATTTTTCTTTTGGGGGTGATTTTTTGTTTTATTTTGCTTTTTCTGCTTAATATTTTTTCAATTACATGTAAATATAGTTCTCAACATACACTTTTCTAAGGTTTTGAGTTCCAAATTTTTTCCTCCCTCCTTCCCTTCGACTATTCCCAAGACTGCAAGTATTCTGATATAAGCCATACATGCTATCCCACTTTTTAAGTGAAATGATTTCAGGAGCAGTTAGGTGGCACAGTGATTAGAGCACCAGTTCTGAAGTCAGGAGGACCTGAGTTCAAATCCAGCCTCAGACACTGGACGATTAATGAGCTGTGTGACCTTGGGCAAGTCAATTAGCCCCAGTTGCCCTGCCTACTCCCTCTGGAAAAAAAATAAATAAAAACAAAAAGAAATGATTTCCCAGATTACTGTTCATAGGAATTTGACATCCTGTGACTAGGTTCCTGACACTGAGTTGAATCCCCCTGATAGCAACAGCCTGTCTAAATGGACCTTTGCTTTTCAGATCAACAGTGAATTATTGAGTAGCTGCCATATTGCCTGATTCCATGCTAAACACTGAGGGTAGAGAGAGTCTTCCAAAGTTATGAACAACCTGGTTTCTGCCATAAACAACTGAATATGTTCTTGTAGAGTTAAAGTATATGTACAACTCTACCTGTTAGGCAATTCCTTATACAGACCTGCCCCACCAAATGCTGATGATCGGTTCTGTGAAAGTACAGCATTAGATGAAGCAATGATACTCGAAGAAGTTAACTCCTTAGGGACAACTTAATAAACTGGAAATACGTTCCTGAATGACCAAAATTCAGACTATAAAAAATACATGTAGTAACTGAAGACTATATTATTTTTACAATCATGTTGTACTAGAGATTTAGCATCTCTTTAGAATCAGAAGATGGGTTCAAATCTCAGTTCTCCTAGTTATAGGCAGTTAGAACAAATAAAGGACCATTGGAGCAATCTAGGTCAACGTTCTCATTTTATAGGTGAGGAATGTGAGGCCCACATCAGTTAAGCACCTTTCCTTGCATTCCATAGGTAGCAAAGGACAGAAGTGGGATTTCAATGCAGGTTCTCTAATTCCAAATTCAGTGCAATGAGCCACGCCCCCCTTCACAATCTCTCCAACTTATTAATTTTGTGAAATTGGATAAGTTACTTAACCTCTCTAGGCTAGGTTTCCTCATCTTTAAAATGAGATTTGACTAGATAATCTCTAATCATTTAATTCTAACTTCAGCTCTAAATTCATGATCCTATGATCCCTCCTCTCAAAACCCTCCTCAGAACTTATCTGCTTCCAGCTTCAGAGACCCAAGGGTAGATCACTTGGGAGGATGAGTGAAGGCACAAACATGTGCCATTCTGTGTTTGTGACAGACCCTTGGGCAGGAGAAGGGAGAGTTAGATAATATCTGTGTTTGATCCTAGCTGTCTTCTCCTATCTCCTTGATTCCCCTTGGCTTACCTGAGCTCTGCAATCAAGTCTACTCTCAAAAGGAAAAGGATGCAGCTATCAATCCCTAGGTGATCATTCTCTGTCTATCCTGCCTCAGTAGGGTATCAGCAACACCTATGAGGCTATAAACTGCTTATAGATGGAGGGGCAGAAAAAAAGACACCAGCTTACCTGAAGCATTCTGAGGAAAAGGCAGAAGGAGACATGTGCCAGGAAAGTCAAACTACCACTTCTGTTACCTTCTTTCCTCAGACCCTGATGGGTCCTGAGCCCAGGACCTTAAGCCCAAAGGTCTCACAAATGGTAATGTCCCCTAAACTACTAGCCCTGCTTCCATCCCAGCCTCCACAGCCATTACTCAGGTCATCAGCCCTTGTAGAGTTCCTACCTGGCAACTGCTTGTATAGATGCTAAAAGCCCCTGCTGCCTCAGTAGCCGCAAGTACTGAACTGCCTGCAAAGAAATTTCTTACCACCAAAATCCTTGGCACTATCAAATGGTTCAACCTTAGAAACTGTTTGACTTCATAACAGTAAATGGCATTACAATCTCTACCACAAGGACCATGGGGTCCCTTCTTCCTAACTTGAGGCTGAAGCCTTCTGTAGGTGTTTTCTCTCCCATTAGAATGCAAGCTCCTGGAAAGCAGGGACTTACACTTCTGTTAATATATCCCAGCATTTAGCACAGTGCTTTGCATATAGTAAGTGTTTGATACGGGTGCTTATATTCATTCATTTACTCATTCATTTGCTCATCCATTCATTCATTCACTCATTGGGTGATCCAATGATGCTATCTGCCAAGTTTTAAGATTAAGTGGAATCACTACTCTCTATTAATAAAGGAATAGAAGGGCTTCTTTTTAATTGAGAATGGCATTAGAGTGGGATTTTGTGCAATTTATGGTAAAATTTGCTTTCGAGCATTGACAATGTTATCATAAAACAATGTTGGAGCAGTGTTGAAACATTTGTCTGTGTTGCTGAGAACTGCCTCCCTATAACTTCTACCCATTGTTTCCCATTCTACTTGGGTACCAGTCATAGTAAGTCTTAATGATCTTCCACATGACAGATGTTCAGAATTTGAAGACATCCATCATGCACTTCTCCTTTCCAGTCTGAGCTCTCCCACTTCCTTCAATGGACGCTTGTTACGGCATAGTTTTAAGCCCCTCTTTTGGAACCTTTACTAAGAAATTATGGGAAAACAAAATTAACAGAGGAATATAAAAGCAGACTGGTTTATGAAGCACAAGTTTCTGTGCTAATTTAACTAAAGTATAGCAACCAATTGGGGTTACTATTGACCCTTCCAGAACTGTCTTTCTTTTCCTTATCTCTCAGCTTCAACAGTCAGAGGGAAGATTCCAAACCAAAGGGCTCAACCTCCGATATCTAGGTAGATATAGATTCACACCACTCCCAAATCCTGTCAAGATTCTCATCCCCTCCAAAAACCTGATCTCTCCAGTTCTAGGACACTTCTGGCCCCAGCCCACTCTGCACTCCCACTCTATTATCTTCTGTGGCCTGGTAAGATTCTCTCCTGGGTCGAAGTTCCTGGGCCTTAGATAAACTATCCCTCCAATTCCCATTTATTTACAGAACAGAGATGATTGGCAGGTCATGAACTCAATGAAAAAATTAAGTTTTTCTCTACTTAATGGAGCCATACTCTTCCCTAGGCTTTCTTTGATGACTCATCATTCAAGTACCCTTAGGGGAGTGATCCTCCAGAAACCAATCACTACAGCTTTATGATAAGACAATTACTTTATATGTACCATAAAAAGAGCAGACATAATCACCACCAAGGGAAGAGGAGTCGTTGCCTCACTCCCCTTTCCTCCCTGTCCTCCGATTCTGGTCAACCACAAGACTGCAAATGAAGAATGGAATAGATCCTTAGCACAGCACATGCACACACACACACTCGCATATACACACAGTACCAGGAACCTTTGAAATAGGAGTCCTGTGAGGTCAGAAAGTACAAAAATTAATGTGTGGCAAAGGAATTAGGACAGGTTCCACAGAAGGTGAAATATTTGAATCAACATAATTGTGACTAGAGGAAGCCCCTGAAGAAAGTCACTCCTCTAATCTAATCCAAAAAAGCATTTATTGTCTGCTATATGAAAAGCACTGGGAATACAACATCATTATCATCATCATCACCATAGCTAGCATTATAATTATATGTGTGTGTGTGTGCGCGCGCGTATAGCTTTTTAAGGTTTGCAAAATTATTTGCAAATATCTCACTTTATCCTCATTACAATTCTAAGAAGTAGGGGCCATCATTACCCCCATTTTACAGATAAGGAAACCGAGGCACAGAAAAGTCAAGTGATTTGTCCAGCATAACATGGCTATTAAAAGTCTGAGGCCAGATTTGAGCTTAAGATTCCAAGTCTAGTGCTCTGTCTATTGCCCATCCTTAAGGAGCTTACAGTCTAGTAGAAGGATATAATATGTTAATATATATACATATATTATTCTACTAATGTTTTATGTGACACTAAACCATGGAACACAATTTATGAAAAATGACTATCTCACAGATGGTCATGGAAAGGCTCATGAAAGGTGTGAACAAGCTGTGAAACAAAATATCAAAGAACAATAGTAAACAATGTAATCAGAGAAATAAATAAAAGGAGATGAGCTGGTCAGGAGGTCAGAATGAGGAATGACAGAGGGACAACTTGAGTACTTCACTGGTACTTTCTGATACCCAGAGAAATCAAGGAAAGATTCCAGGAATTTGAGTGATGCACAGGTGGTAAATTTCATAGGTTCATAACTTTCGACCTGGAACAGACCTCAAAGATGATCTAGTGTAATTACTTCCTTCTAGAAATGAGGAAACTGAGGTTTGCCCAAGGTCACACAGGTATTAAGCATCAGAAGTGAGACTTGAACTCAGGTCTTTGGACATTTTCCACTGTAGTAGGATATGGACAAGATTCAAAAAGGATGGACAGATATGGATGGGTGATATTTATCATTGGAGGAAACAATGTAGAAAATCATTAGTGCACTTCAGTATTGAGTATTTGAGGAAGAGTGGAAAGAGAGACAGAGAAAGAGAGAGTGAGAGAGAGAAAAATAGAGAGTAGGAGATAGAGTGTGAGAGAGAGAGTGTGAGAGTATGAGAGAGTAAAAGAGAGAGTGGGAGAGAGAGTATGAGAGTGAGAGAGAGTATGAGGGGGACAGAGAGAGAATAGGAGAGAAAATCGGAGAGAGAGTATGAGGGAGAGAGTATGAGAGAGGGGGGGAAGAGAGAGAATGAGAGAGAGTGGGAGAGAAAGAGAGGACTTGGGGTACCAGGCAGTACTTCCATTAGGAGGTGGCATATAAGCTGAGCTTTGAAAGAAACTAAGTCACATAATCAATAAGCAAGCATTTATTAGGTGCTCACTCTGTGCTTAGCATTGGGAATACAAAGACAAAAATGAAAAAGTCACTGTTCTCAAAGGGTTTATATTCTACTGGGGTCAACAATATGTTCACATAAAGATAAATACAAAATATTTACCAGGTTTGGTGTTGAGTCATTTCAGTCCTGTCCAACTCTCAGTGACCCCATTTGGAGTTTTCTTGGCAGAGATACTAGAGTGGTTTGCCATTTCCTTCTTCAGCTCATTTTACAGATGAGGAAACTGAGGCCAACAGTGTGAAGTGACTTGCCCAGGGTCACACAACAGCTCAGAAAGATGTCTTCCTGACTCTAGACATAGTACTCTATACACTGTTCCACCTAGCTGTCTCCATTTACTAAATATGAGGTAATTTCCAGGAAGGAGACCTAGCATAGTGGGGAGTCAAAAAAACCCTTTAGAGGAAATGTTAGGCGAGCTGAGATTTGAAAGAGTCTAGGGATTCTCAGAGTCAGAGGTGAGGGAAGGAAGTCATTCCAGGTATAATGTGCCGCCCCTTTAAGTTTTGCTGATGAAATAAAGCCCACCAGTTCTCTGAGAGACAGTTACTCTGAGAGACAGTTGCCAGAGGCTGTGTCTGATTAGGCAATTACTGAGTGTTGAATGTGACAGGCTGTTACAGACTGGAAAAATATCAACACCAGAACCGTTGTATGAATTTGGGACAAATGTAATCTTTCTGATTATTCACAGATGAGAATTTGATTGCTAATCATCAGCTAAGATAGAGTTATTCACATAAGTAATCCTCTGAATTCAGAAAGAAGAGAGGTATGAAAGGTCAAATGTCAGAAGTGCTGCAGCTAAGTTTGAAGGTATAAATAATGAGGTCTACAGTTGTTAAAGATTAAGTAGAGCTAAACAGAGAATCAGAGAGAAAACTCAATGGATCAACCTGTTAGACTGAGACTTCATGCCCAGGATGCAGATCGTCAAGCACCCCAGGAATCAGCTCAGCTTAGCAGGAGGAACATCTATTCAAAACAAAAGCTTAGGGCCGGCTAGGTGGTACAGTGGATAGAGCACTAGCCCTGGAGTCAGGAGGACCTGAGTTCAAATCCTGCCTCAGACACAACACAAAAACTAACTGTGTGACCTTGGGCACGTCACTTAACTCCAATTACCCTACCTCCCCCCCCCCAAAAAAAAAAAGCAAAAAAAAATTGTCAGGTTAAGTCCCTACCTTCTGTTTCATGAACTAAAAAACGTGGAGAGAAATTCCTCTAAAATGAATGGCAACAAGTGTAATAATATTAGAAGGTAATTCACATATCTCATACCCCACAAATCCTATAAAATATTTTGAACATAATGAGGGCATTTCTCCCCCTTGAAGTCAAGAGGAAATTAGCATTCTCCCTTCCTATACATAGAGGTCAAGTAATAGAATCTTCCTTCAAACCTTCTCCTTCTGATTTCCCATAGATATAAATTGGCCAGCATTCCTAAAGAAGAGAGTGTTTAGATAGCTCCACCCCACCTGCCTTCATTACCTAGAGAGGACAGCTTTATTATCTGTGAGGTAAACATATTCATTTGCTTTCCTTGTGGTAATCCAAAGAACTGCAGATCCCTGGGCATTATTATCTCAGGGTGCTTCCATATTGGGCAATCTCGATGTGGCCTAAAAGCCCCTTACACAGGCATCATCATTGGCCTTTATACAGCACTTCAAATTTGCGAAACACTTTGCATATAAAGTTACCACAGCTTTGTGGCTCAGGCCAAGCTCCCTTTCCCAGCTCCCCAGTCTGGGAAATGCATGAATAATGTTGTTTCCAAGCACAGTAAAAGTGTGTCCAACTTCTCTGGTCACTAGGGCACCTAAGAATGTCCAGGACCTCATCACGTAACTTCACACCCTGCTCATTCTCAACCCTTCCCACCTCCACCCCCTTTGGCCAAGGGGGAAATGGGGCTTACTGTGTTTCATTGATGACTCTTGGAACATTTCATAAAGTTGAATTAAATCTCACAGTGCTGGCTGTGATGAGGGCAGTGCCCTTGGTATTTTCTAAAAGTGTGGGGTGAGATCACTGCCACTGGTAACTGAAGGAGGCAGCATATTTTCACAAGCTCCCAGGTTAATATCTTCTAGCCTTATTGAAGTGCCTCTTCAAGAATTATACCCACAACACACCAGTATTGATTAAAAACACAGAATTGCTCTCCCGGAGCAGATGAACAGCCCATTGTGTTCATCACAACCCAGTGTCTTAATGGCTAAGGGAAGAAGACAGAAAAATAGAATACAGCATCCCCGGAGGAAAGTTTTAGTTTCCAATCTACCATGGTGTTGTACCTCTTCAGTCCTGTATTTCTGAGCATGGTGGTATCTTATTCAGGAGTGATATTCTTTCTGCATCTGATTCATAATTAATGTCAATCACTCTTTATTTTGGAGGATTGGTCCAAGTTTATTTCATTGGACATGCAAATGGTGGTAAATTCCAGGTTCTGCCAGTTTTTGTTCTTCATTACTTCATGCATCTGATAGCAAGCATTTTAGAAATCAGATCATAGAATCCCAACTCCTACCCAAGGCAGCTAGGTAGGTGGCCCAATAGAGCACTGGACCTGCAGTCAGGAAAACCTGAGTTCAAATCCAGCCTCAGATATTTATTATCTATGTGAGCTTGAACAAATTATTTAACCTCTGTTTGCCTCAGATTCCTTGCCTTAAATTAGAAATAATAAAAGCAAAAAATTAAAATTAAAAAAAACAATGGGGTAACTAGGTGGCACAGTGAATAGAGCACCAGTCCTGGAGTCAGGAAGACCTGAGTTCAAATGTGGCCTCAGACACTTACAAAAACTAGCCATGTGACCTTGGGCAAGTCACTTAACCCCAATTGCCCCCTACCTTCTCCCCTACAAAAAGCAAAAAAAAAATAAATAAAAATTAGAAATAATAAAAGCGTGTAATAAAATCCTCATGGTTACTTGTAAACTGCAAAACACAGACTCCAGCATATATTAGGTACTGCATAAATGCTAGCTATTATTAGCTATTGTTTTTCAAGTGAAGAAACTGTTCATAGGGGGTGGCTAGGTGGCGCAGTGAATAGAGCACTAGCCCTGGTGTCAGGAGGACCTGAGTTCAAATCCAGCCTCGGACACTTAACACTTACTAGCCATGTGACCTTGGGCAAGTCACTTGACCACAATTACACTGCCCTCCCCCCTCCAAAAAAACAAAAAGAAAAAGAAACTATCCATAAGAAGTGGTAACTCATCCAAGGGTGCACAACCCTTGGCAGTAGAGTCAAGTCTAGAACTCAGGAATCTTGTCTTCCTTCCCAACTCGCTTCCCACTGCACTATGCTGAGAATGAACAAATTAGTAGCAATATCTGGAGCTCTTAACAGAACCTGTGTTAATTCTCCTTCTGATTTGGCTGCTAATATATTACTAGAACCTTTAAAATGTTTTTAAGTATCTATCTGTGAACTACCCACTAAGAGCATTTTATGCCCCTTCCTTCAGCCACAAAGCCTATTTTTGGCTACCATGGACTGTTCTCTAAGAACCTGGCCAGGGGCTATCTGACACCACAAGTCAATAGGTGCTCAGACAAAGGAATATGAATGAATCTTTGTGTTCATCATATAAAATATCCCTAGGTTATCACGGCAAAATAACCATATAATGCACTTCAAAGTCCATTTATACATTATTCTTAGGGTATCCAAGTTATGGAAAATCTACACTTCTACTCCCCTGTTGCTGTCATTCATCACTTTTCACTCATGTCCAACTCTTCATGATACCATTTGAGGGTTTTGTTTTGTTTTTTTGGCAACGACATTGGAGTGGGTTGTCATTTCCTCCTCCAGAGCATTTTACAGTTAAGGAAACTGAGGCAAACAGGGTTAAGTGACTTGCCCAGGGTCACACAGCTAGTAAGTGTCTGAGGTTGTATTTGAACTCAGGTTTTCCTGACTCCAGGGCCAGTGCTCTATTCACTGCACCACCCAGCCACCCCTCTAGTGTCATTTTGAGTCATCCTTTCTATACTTTTTATTTTAAATATCACTAAATCCTGCCAATGCACTCACACCACTCCTTTATATACTCTCTTCTCCTCACTTGTATTACTGTGAAAAAGACCTCCTCCCTGGTGGCTCTGTAACAAAGATATTTTCCTTCCTGCCCCCCTTTACAAAGCTACCAGACCAATCAGCATAAATAGAGCTTTCACCATATCATTCCTCTACCCAAGAATCTATATTAAGCCCAAATTCTCCTGGTGTTGAATCCTTTTTTTTTTTTTAAGGCAAACAGGGATACGCAATAAGTTTCTGAGGTCAAATTTGAACTCAAGTCCTCCTGACTCTAGACCCAGTGTTCTATCACCTGACTGTCCCATCTGTTCTAATCTTAATTCACACTTTCTGTTTAACTTATTTCCAATCATTACCCAAAACAATCTATGCACTCCAGTCAGACCAACCTCCTCAAGGTACTATGGTCATTCACACCTCCCTCTCTTCTTTTCATGTTGTTTCTCAACCTGGGCTCTCTTCATCTCCTTTTTCTTTGTTTTTTTCTAAATCCTGCCCATTTACTTCAAGTCCCATCTTCTTAATCCCTCCCCTTGACTACTCCAGTCCCAAGCAACATATTCTTTCTCTAAAACTTCCATTCTGTGTATAATATGGACACGCCACTTAGCACTTGAAAATAGGTACTGAGACTTTATATTGCTAGTTGATTTGGGTTGGCCAATCTTGTTTCAATAATTAGATGTATATGTAGTTTCTCTCTCATCTTCTACCTCAAGACCTACTTTTCAAGCCCTTGATTTAATTCAACAAATCAGTTCAACCAACAATTATTATATATCTGTGGTAAGAACTTCAGCAGAGACTAAATTTAGATAAAAATCCATCTTCTGCCTTCATGGAGCTTACAATCTAGCAGATTCCATAAAATCACTGCTATGCCTTGGAGCACTATTTTAGTATGTCTTCTTTTGTATTTCCCAGATACCTGTTACTGTCACTCAGATTTTAAAGTCCTTTTGAGATTTCCCTCTGTTGTTTCCCAAAAAAGTTTGGTTCATTTCCTTATCATTCATTACCTTTGCTGGATTTCCATTTTTTATTTTCTTAGTTTGGATAACTTGCCCAAGGTCATATAGCCAGTTTGCATTGGAAGTGGTTCTTGAACCTAGATTTTTTTGACAAAAGGGTCTGTTTTCTATCCACTATCCTACACTGACTTTCTCTGAGGCAGAAAATATGAATGCTGTAAGGTACAGGCCTGGCTTGACTGGTTTGCCCATTTCAACAATGTATTAATTCTCATTATTTTCTTTTTACTTTTCAGTATCTAGAGAGAAACTCCAGCAGCCGATCATCAACCAGGTAAATTTTTTGTGTTCTTACACTTAAGATTGAACTTTTACTTTGAATTTGAAGAATCTGGCATTTGTGAAAGTGGAAAAACATTTGGGTGAGGAGGAAAATTCAGTAGATATTTGATGGCCGTGCCAACCATTTCCATTCTCTTCCCATCGTCTCTTATTGTTGTCCAAAGAAACAAGAAGTGGAGAAAAAAAATTGATTTCCTGCCAATGAAATGGAATTCTGGAGTCTGAACAGTCCCACAGTCATATCATTAACCTCTAGAGATAGAACCAAAGTTGCAAATGGACACTTTTATCTCATTTTCCCCTAACAAACTCTGCTCTCCTCTGTGATTTTCCCAAGATCCAGCTCTCAGTGGTAAGAACTAAGATTTTACCTTACATTACTACCTCTATCAAAGTCTTTAAATATATGCCATTCCCCACTTGACTGGCATAGCCTTTCAGAGGTTTGTTTTAATCTGTACCTGTGATTTAAATGTTATAGGGAATTTGGTGTAGAAAGTTCCTCAACAAACCAATTAATCAAAAAGCATTTATTTTACACCTACTCTGTGCCAGGTGCTGCATTGGCCACTGGGGATACAGATGTGGTGTGTCCACGGGTATCTCTGCCTACAGTGCGAGTACTTCACACCTGCATTGGCATGTACTCCTGCCTCTCTTGTATTGACTTACTTTCCCCAACCTGCCTTCACATTGGCAGGTGCAGGTTCCTACAGAAGGACTAGCAACACAGTTACATTCAGACTCTCTCAGGCTTTAACCTTTTTAAATTAACCCTTTTTGGAAGGAATATACTCCCCCCACCCCCCATTACCACTTAGGAGCTTCAACCGTGACCACTGTACTTCCATTACACAAAGCTAACTTCATAATGACACTTTGGGAATTTTATAACCACTTACTTAACAATAAGGCAAAAAGGGATAATAGTAACATCACAGGTACTAAGGTTAAAGCAGACACATTGATAGTAAACACATCACAATATCCACACAGACTTGAGATACGCTCTTTCAGATTTGTGAGTGGTTGAGTCTCTTTCCAACCAAATGAGAGTCTTGTACCTGAAGGCTGCTGTCAAGTGACAGTTCTGGCTACACCTTTTATCACACAGCTCCTAGAGAGCTCATCTTTTTAACCTCATACTGTTTCTTCAGTCTTCAATTTTCATTAGTTACTTTCTTCCATACCTTCAATGACTTAAATCAGAGCCTCCTAGCACTCACTCACCTTTTACTTAGGAGGTTAAAAGCTTAACAAATCTCTCCATGCTATCAAAAATCCTGATTTAAGGACCCAGTAGTCTTCAGTAACATGAATTTTTATTTTGTACCCTTTGAAGCCTTAAAAGGTACATACAAATGAGCTGAGAGACAATGAAACTCCAATCATTCTATAGTCTTCAAATTTTTGTTGTTGGTTAGTTATTTTTAAGTTGTGTCTGGCTCTTTGTGACCCCATTTTTTAGCAGAGATACTAGAATGATTTACCATTTCCTTATTCAGCTCATTTTATGGATGAGGAAACAGAGGCAAGCAGGACTCAGCGACTTCACCAGAGTCATGCAGCTAGTACCGTGTTTCCCCGATAATAAGACCTATCCCGAAAAGAAGCCCTCCCCTTACTGTGTAAGATTCCTCTAAAATAAGCCCTCCCCCGAAAATAAGCCCTATTGAGATTGTTACTGTAGTGAAGGTGATCCCCTGCGCTACACGCTACATTACGGTACCTTCTGTATGCACCGTCCCCCCCGGGTGAAACGCACACCGCGCTCCGAGCTGCATCCAATCAGAGCTGCAGCAGTGAGCGTGTCATCCTGTTCTTTATTGAATTCATTATTGAATAAAGGTACATTTTTTTGTTCACATTTACCTGTTTATTAAAATTGCTGTCAATGTTCATTAAAATAAGCCCTCCCCTGAAAATAAGCCCTCTGGTGTTTTTCTATCCAAAAAAAATAATAAGACAGTGTCTTATTATCGGGGAAACACAGTAAGTGTCTGAGGCCAGATTCGAACCCAAGAAGATGAGTCTTTCTGACTCTAGGGCTGGTAGTCTAATCACTGTGCTACCTAACTGCCCTTAGTCCTTGAATAGGGCCACTCTAACAGCCTTTGTCTCCTACTTTTCTTTATGCTTGAATTTTTAGCAGTTATTAATAAACTTTCTATCCCCTTAAAGCATAAAATTGTTCATACACAATAGGAAAAATACCCTCCATCCTATGTAGTATAATTTAAGCCTTTATATTCATTACACAGTTTATTCTCTGTTTCATTTGTTGCCAAACTGCTCACAGCTTATTTGAAAACTGAATTTCTTTACAAATAGACTTTAGCAGCTATTACTAAACCAAAGTTTCTTTCCTAGTCCTTTCAGGAACCAAACTATCAACGTAGGAAAAGGTCAATACTTTATATCATTTATTACTTTAGCTATTTTTCTTTACACAAAAGTACATTTTTAATCCTTTCAGCACCAACCTACTAATCTTAAAAAGAAAATACAATGAATGAAGAAAAAAAGCATAGTTCATACCCTAGAACCCAGGGCTGTGTCCTGGGCCCTCTTTTCTACTCCTCCTTTATTATCTCACTTGTTGATGTTAATAGACATGAATTCAATTATCTTCTTCATGCACCAGTCCTGTCTATTTCCACCTACCCCTCAGTCTTTTTCCTGAGCTATAGTCTCACATCACATACTGGTTTTTGGTCATCTCAAACTGAGTGTCCTACAGGTGTCTTGCACTCGACGTGTCCAAAACAGAACTTGTTAACTTTACTCCCAAACCTTCTCCCCTTCCAATGTCAAGGGAATCACCCTCTTCCAAATCTTCCATGTTTGGAGCCTTAGGGTCGTCCTCTATTCTTCATTCTCACTTACCCAATACATCAAATCTGTTGTCAAATCTTGTCATTTCACATCTCTTGTGTATGTCCTCTCCACAGTCACCACCCTAGGTCAGGCTCTCCCTATCTCCCGTCTGTCCTCATTCTAATCTTTACTCTGCAGCTAAGGTGAATTTCCTAAAATGCTCATCTATCTCCTCCCCTTACTCAATGAACTCCAGAGGATCCTATTACTTCCCCATCACAGGATCAAATGTAATGTTCTCTTTTTGACATTTAAAGCCCTTCTCAACCTGCTCCTTTCCTACCTTTACATTCTTCTTACATATACTACCCTTCTCATACTCTGGTAACTAGCTATTCTTACCTATGTATTGTTCCTAGACCACATCCCTTCATTTCCTGGTTCCATGTATTATATTGTTGCATTGTATTTGTTGCACTATATTTCCCTTCAAGTCTGGAATGCTCTCCCTCCTCACTTCTACCTACCTCTTAGTTCCCTCTGGACTCAGCTCAGATCTCACCTTCTGCAGGGTCCTTCTCTGGTCCCCAGCACTCTTCCCCTCCACCAAGTTCCTTCACTTCCATCTGATCTGTGTATGTATGCATGCATGTATGTGTATATATGTGTATGTATGTGTATATGCATATATGTTCATGTATGTATGATGGGGATGGGGTGCTTGGGATCTATGTTTGTAAAATCTATTTGTAAACTCAATTTGTAATACCAATTTGTAACATCAGTAATGATGGGGTGCTTGGGATCTATATTTGTAACATCAGTCTGTAAAACTTTGTAACATCGGTTTGTAGAACCAGTCTGTAAAATCACGTTTCCCTTTCCCAGCCTCAAACTCTGCCCCTTCCCCCTATCGGCACTCTGCCTAGGCAACAACTTGTGACTCCTTTGTCCTGGCTTAATCTCCTCATGCCTCCTCCAGTCTGGCCCAAATCTCATCTCCAAGTTAAACTATCTATGCACTGAAGTCACAAGTTCCTCTCAGTCAGCCCTAACTTTTATCTATGCACTGAGGTCCCTTACATCCATCCGGTCAGCCCTGACAATGGCAGCCCTACCCTTTAAAAGTAAAAGCCTGTACCCCTTTCACTTGCAGGTCCCCTAAGGATCCTTGCCCGCTGCAAAGCATAAAATAAACTTTTTCAACTCTCATTCCAATTAAGCCTGAGACTTTGAATTCTTTCCAGATGTTATTGCAAGTTTTCTGGTCTTAGATAAGATCAGAGTTCCTGATGAACCTAGTAGCCATCCCTCATCATATATATATTTGCATTATTATTCATATGTCTCTTCAATTAGTGTGTATGTTTAAGGACAGGGACAGTGTTTTTGCCTTTGTGTCTTCAGTGCTTATCATAGTACTTGGCACATAGAAAATGTTTAATAAATGCCTGTTGTAAATAAATTAACAATCTAACTGGGGAAATAACATGCATATACACAGGTACATATAAAGCATTTAAAAAGAAGTTATAAAATAACCTTTGGAGGAAGTCACTGACAGCTGGGGAGGATGGGACCAGAAAAGGTAGTGTGCTTAAGCTGAATTTTCAAAGAAACCAGGGTGTTGCAATAGTCCAAGATGAATAGGAAGAGTGTATCAGACATGCAAGACAGCCAGTGCAAGGATTACATGAGGAATAACAAGGAGGCCAGTTTGACTGGCCTACAGTTTGTAGAAGGAAGTAAAATATAATAAACCTGGACAGATAAGGTGGGATCAGAATGTAAATTGTTTTAAATATCAAACACAAAGTTTATATTTTACCCTAGAGGTAATAGGGAGCCATTGTAGTTTATTGAGGAGGGCTGCTACTCCTCTTTCCCCTTCCTGCTTCTAAACTTTTGGAGCTGTACAAGGCATGGGTTCCTCAAGGAAGTTGTAAGTTAAATGCACCCAGATACCTAGGCAAGTTGCACAGACATAAACCCTCATGGCTTTCCTTATCATCCACACCCCCCTGCAATAACCTCATGACTACAGTGTGCACTCTTCTTCAATAATCTCTGCATTAAGACACCTGGCTGATGGTTTTCATTATTTGGTGGAGAATAGTAAGTAGTAATGGAGGAACAGGCATGCTTTCCCCCAAAATAAAATCCTATGAAGGATTCTTTCTCTGGAGAGATCATCTTTCTAATCCTGCAGGTTTATAACCTGGGTCATCCTCAGCACCTCACTCCCCTACGCCTCCCCTGTTCAATTGCTTGTCAGGCTTTGTCATTTCTGCCTTCACAACATCTCATGCATTCATCCCCTTTCTCCACTGAGTCAGCAGCCCAGTTCAGTCCTTTATGATCTCTTACCTAGACTATTACAATAGGCTCCTAAGAGGGGTCCACACCTCATAATCTCTCCCCTCCAACCCGTTCTCCACACAGCTGCCAGAGGGATTTCCCTGAAGTCCAGGCATGATCATGCCCTTCCCAAACTCAGAAAGCTCTGGTGGCTCTCTACTGACTCCAATCTTATTTCATCTTTATTGCATTTTTTCTGTAATTTATATTTTATGTGTTTTGTAATGTCAATAATTATATATATATGTATATAATTTGTACGTGAAAAATATTGGACAGTGGTGAAAAATGTTTGCTGATAAGGTTTTATAATGTTAATGGGATTCAAGATGTTCCCTTCCCACCCTGCTGCCCATTAATAGGCCTCACATGGAGCCCATTAAGCCAAGCTTGCTTAAGGGAGGCTTGCTTGTAGGAAGGCTTTCACACCTTTTGCTAATTTCTAATTAGGCACCGAGTCAAGATGGTTGTGATGCCTTCTGGCTCTGAGAAGTGTATATATGCTCTGAGTTGGTATTTTGCTTTGGGGGCTCACTTATGAGAAGGATCTTGTGATTCCCTGGTCAAGATTCTGAGTGACTGGGGCGGCCAGGTGGCTCAGCAAGTAAGAGCACGGGCTCCAGTGTTGGGATGACTTGGAGATCGAATCCTGGGCTCGGACACTCAGCACCACACCCAGAAATAACTGGCTGTATAACCTTGAGCAAGTTACTTAACCCCCCATTGCTTAAAAAAAAAAAAGATTCTGAGTGGCCATTTGTTCAGAGCTCCCTGACTGTTCAAATGTAAAAGCTCTCTCAATAGAGCGATGCATGTAAAGTATATAGTTGATTCAGGCAGTCAGAGCCCTGTCTGTTGATCTTTATTTCTCTGCTTGTATTTTCTCTGTTTACATTTTCTCTGAAGTTCAGGCTGATGACTTTTCCCCTGAACTAATGAATGTGCTTAAAAAAAGATTGTTGACCCCTTACACAGTATCTTTCCTAGTAAAGCAGATCTAAGAACCTTTGGTAGCAGCCATCCTGGGGATGCCAGTGTAGTTGCTGCTAAAGGTGTCCAAGCAAAAAAAAGTAAGGAGACCACTAGCCTATGTCACTGGCTCAAAATGCAGACATTTGTCTGCAGTAAGATATACGTGATCTTTATCCACAAATGTCAGTCTCCATGTTTTCCTACTCATCTAGCTCAAGTTGTCATTCATCCTTGCCAAGAGTATAAGTTTCAAGTCAACATTTATGGGGCGTCAGAGCATCCTCCAGGCCACTTTCCTCCATGCCAGCAAAGGCTATATTCTTCCATGGCTTCTTATGCCTATCAACACTGGTACCAAATATAAGATCCAGAGTGATTTCATCCATAATTAGGGTCGTATTTTACTCAATGGGCAACAGATAGAAAATAACAAACACCTATCTTACTTAGCTTTAAAATAAAATTCTTTCACTCATTTAGCCAATGTAATATACTCTGTGAGTTCAAATGGTAAGACTGGATTCTTTGAATAGACTCATCTCAATATTTGAAATGACTGTTATTTATAACACTGAAGTCAGGTGACTATTTGAGTATTTCATAAAATGCTAAAGTTGAATGGAGGCCCTTAAGGTCACCTAATCCAACTCCTTGATTTTATATCTAAGGAAACTGAAGGAGAGCCAAAGAGTTCAAGTAGCTTGTCAAAGGTCAAATAGCTAGTTTATGACAGGATCAGGACTGGAATCCAAGTCTCCTGACTCCTAGGCCAGTGGTCCTTTCTCAATTCCATGGCGCCACTCCCAGTCACCACTGGGGCACTGATGTCATTTTCTCATACTTCCTCTGCTGTGCAGCTTGAGAAAAATCACACAAGTTTTTATATGGCTCATGATGACTTTTATAAGACTCATTTCCTTTAGTATTACACTTATAGCTATTAGTGAAACATCTCAATGTTTTGGAAAGCTAGGCAGTGGTTCCTAGATTACCACTCTTAAACAGTACTTTGTTGCAGTTGAAGTATTGAAGTACAGGTTTCTGTGTATTAAAGTCACACAGTGGAGTTTATAAAAGCAGATCCTGAATCTTCACCGATGAACACAAGAAAAAAATATTTCAGTCAATTAACATTTATTAAACACCTACCATGTGGTAGGCATCATGCTGAGTGCTACAAAGACAAAAATGAAACAATCCCTGTTCCTAAAAGCTTACATTCTAATGGGAAGAATAACACATACTTATATATGAATATAAATAAATACAGAATTTTAGATGGAAGTACTCCAACATCTAGGGGAAATTAGGAAAGGCTTCATGAAAATGGTAGAACTTGGGTATTACAGGAAATGAGAGTGAGGTTCCAATATCACCAGCCCTCCACCCCCACCTGATTCCTCTGTATCAGTTCTTCATTTCACACACCATTTTTTTTACTTTTTTTTTTGGAGGACAATTAGGTTTAAGTGACTTGCCCAAGCTCACGTGGCTAATTTTTGTGTTAAGTGTCTGAGGTTAAATTTGAACTCAGGTCCTCCTGACTACAGGGCCAGGTCTCTATTCACTGTACCACCTAGCCATCCCTAAACACCATTTTTGTAAGATAATTATTTCTTTTTACCTTTTTCTACCCAATTGTGTTTTTTAGAATCACTGCATTATATATAGCCCCAATCTTTCTTTCAAACAACCATAGTAATGACAGCAGTTTAAATAATACTGATAACATTTTCATGTATAAGAAAAAAAAGTTTGATACTAATAACTGCCTGATAATTAGTCGTTAATGTTTTCCTTATATTTCTTCTAATTTCCCATTGAGCTCCACTCTTTTTGTCAAAAATATCTGAAAGTGTTTCAGTTCATCAAATGTCCATTTTTGAAATTGAGGTTTATACTCAACTTTGCTGAGTAAGTTATCCTTGATTGCAATCCCAACTCTTTTGCTCTTCAAAATATAATGTTGGGCAGCTAGGTGGCACAGTGAATAGAGCATCAGCCCTGGAGTCAGTCTGAGTTCGAATTCGGCCTCAGACACTTGACACACAATAGCCGTGTGACTTTGGGCAAGTCACTTAACCCCAATTGCCCTCCAAAAAAAAAAATATATATATATATATAAAATGTTCCAAGACCTACAGACTTTAGTGTAGAAGCTGCTAGATTATGTGAAATCCTAACTGTATCTCTGCAGTATTTAAATTGTTCTTTTTCTTTTGTTGCTTGTAATATTTTCTCCTTAACCTGGGAGTTTTGAAACTTGGCTACGATATTTCTGCAAGTTTTCTTCCTAGAACCTCTTTCAGGTGGTAAATGGTAGATTTTTTCTATTTCAACTTTATCCTCTTGTTCTAGAACTTTAGGGCAATTTTCCTTAATTTCTTATAATATTGTATCTAGATTCTTTTTTTTTAATCATAACTTTCAGGTACTCTAACAATTTCTATATTGTCTCTCCTTGATCTGTTCTTCATATCAGTTGTTTTTTAATGAGATGTTTTAGTTTCTCTTCTGTTTTTTCTAAGTTTATAATTTCTTGTTGTTTTATAATGTCACTTGATTTCTCTCGTCAATTCTAGTTTTCAAGGAGTTATTTTCTTCCTTAAGATTTTGGACCTCTTTTTCCAATTGGTTAACTTTCTTTTCAAAATTTTCTTGGATCACTTTTATTTTTTTCTAAGGTTTTCTTGATCTCTCTTATTTGATTTTGTAATTCCTTTTCAAATTCTTCCAATACCTTTTTGGGTTTGTGACCATTTGATGTTGCTCTCTGGGGAAGGAGTGGCTTTTTTTAACCTCATTATCTTCCTCCAAATTTGAACCCAGATGCTCTTTTATAACATAGTAGCTCTCTCTGGCCAGGTTCTTTGTCCTTTGCTTACTCATTTTTGTTTTTATTTTGTTTTATTTTTAATAGCCTATTATTGTTATCAGGTTTTAATCTTGAATTGTAGGTAATGTTGCCTCAGGCCTCAGCTCCTCCTTACCGATATTTTCTTAAGTTAGTCTGGGGCACAATCTCAAGGATTCCTCTCCTCCCCTAAGCTACAGCTGGGGTCCCCCGCTATACTCTCCAGAAAATTCTCTTGCTGCCTGTGGTAAGACACCAAAAGGGTTGGGGGAGGGGAGGGTCAATTTTCCCACACTCAGCTGTCTGCTCTTCCTTAGGTGAAAATTAGTGAGGTGAAAGTTCCTGAGGCCATGAGGTCAAATTTCTTGAAGCCTAGTTTGCTTCCAAATGGAGCTGCCCTCAGGGCCTGCTGCTTGTTGATTCAGTGGAGTCTAGGTGGAGGTATCTACTTTCCACTCAGGCCAAACATCCACCTTTGGAGGTCTTGTCTTTCCTGAGGACCTCTCTAATCATCTTAGGAGGACAACTGCTTTATCCTTTTATTTTTGCTGCTCTTTGTTCATTTCATGGTGATGTTCTGTTCATGGAGGAAATTTGGAGAGCCTGGAAATTTCTGACCTATTCTACCACCTCCCCAGAATACAATGTCAGAAACTGAGGGTTTTTAAACATGGAGATGAGAAAGGAATACATTTTAGTAGTGGGAAGAATCAATGCAAAGATATGGGAATGGAGCATAGTGTGAGACAAATGCAAATAAATGAGTATGTGTGGGTCAGAGAGGGTATCTAGAGAGAAGTCACATGTAAGAAATCTGGAATGGTAAAAGGCTTGTAAAGTTCTAAATGTCAAATGTAGGAGTTTATATTTGATTTTTTGTTGCTGTGGTTTAGTCATTTAAGTCATGTCCAACTTGTGGCCCTTTTGGGAATTTCTTGGCAAAGATACTGGAGTGGTTTGATATTTCCTTCTCCAGGTCATTTTACAGATGAGGAAGCTAAGGCAATCAAGGTTAAGTGACTTGGCCAGGGTCACACAGCTACCCAAGGCTGGATTTGTACTCACGAAGATCTATTCCTGACTCCAAGCCCAGAGCTCTATCCACCAGAGGTAATAAGGTCACACAGGTAGTAAACAGAGGCAGGATAGAACACTACACCTGGATATAACCTGATACATCAATTCATCAATTGCATTCCTTTTTCCAATGAGAAAACTCTCAAGGTCAAGTGATTTGTACAAGATCACACAAATCAGTAGTATCAGAGCTGAGATCAGAAGAATCAAAATTCTCCTAACTGGACATTTAGTGTTCCTTCCACTGTCCAGTGGTGCCACTCAGAAAATGTATTTCACCTAAGAGCTTTATGGAAGAAGAGGACACATCTTTTCTCTAGAACTTATAGCTAGTATTTATTAGTGGGGCAGAGGCAAACATGACAATAGGCATCATCCATTCTTAATTTATTTCCCTTTTGGCACTGAGACAAGAAACAAAACCACAGCTTCTTGGAATACCAGTTTCTTGGTTTCCGAGTTTAATTCTTGACAAGTATTTTCTTTTCATCACTGTGGATAATCAACACAGAAATCCCAACCAGAGAAGGGTATCCTGTGGAACACTGTCATACCAAAGTTTTATCTGAAATCAACCTAGATCACGACTTTGGATAGCATTATTGCACTGAAATTGAAAATCAGATTTTCTTTCATTAGGTAGATTATTAACTGCACACTCACCTAGGATGTAGAGATTGAAAACTTTAAGAGACTACTTCCATCAGCAAGGCCAAGAGCTAGCAGGATTGTGTAGCCCGCGGCTTCTTTACCACACCTGAGCTCAGGGCACAAACAACTGCTTGAGCTCTCTAGAGAAAACATTGAATTCTTGACTATGTGATTCACTGGGGAAATCAATGATCTTTTAAAAAATAACTTCTTAACAATATTGTTTATTAGGCTAAGACAAAAATTAGCAGTGACCCATGTGGCTACCAGAATAGGATCCCAGAATATTATCCCATAATAGGATAAATCCATAACCTATTATTTTTCCTGTTCTCTAATTAGCCCTACAACTTCATGAAAATTATATATTTTTTAAAAGTTGAATATATTTTATTGATACCTTTTTATAGATATTCTCCTTCCAATCATATATCCCTCTGTTATAAAAAAAAAATTTAATTAAAAGGGAGGAAAAAGAGGACCTGAATTCAAATATGGCCTCAGACACTTAAAATTTACTAGCTGTGCAACCCTGGGCAAGTCACTTAACCCCAATTGCCCTGCCTTCCCCCCTCCAAAAAAAAAAGACAAAAAAAAAAGAAAGCTACATCATCATTTCAAATTAATTCAGAATCTACAAACATAGCTGAGATAGCTACTGACAACTGCAATTTTAATTAAAATGCATAAGGTACTTAAATACTTCACTATCTGAGTATGGGGGATTTGCTTTGCCTGGCTATGCATATTTGTTACCAGGGTTTTGTTTTTTTTTTACTTTTGGGGGTGCCAAAGTGGATGAATAATGGGAGGGAGAGATAACAAATGCTTGTTAATTGAAAAAAATCATTTTAAATACTGTTCTATCAAGGATAATTAAACATTTTTCATTAAAAATATTTTAAATTTATGAAATCTTGCTTTAAATTTTTTTTGAAGACATTTTAAAGCTGTCTTTTGATACTGACATTATCTCTGGACTACATTTTCCTCTTCTTTAAAATGGGAGGATTGGACTAGATGATATTTACAACCCCTTCCCCAGTTTTAAGTCTATGCTGCTCTGATTTTCCTGTTTTTAGAAGTAAGATTTTGGTCTAATGGAAGTAAGATGCTTATCTTTTTTTTTTTTAATGTGTGTAGCAAAGCATTCACTTAGAAGTACTGGTTTGGAAAATACTCTTGAAAAGTGAACTCTTGGGGTGGCTAGGTGGCTCAGTGAATAGAGCACTGGTCCTGGAGTCAGGAGGACCTGACTTCAAATTTAGCCTCAGACACTTAACACAAAACTAGCCTAGTGACCTTGGGCAAGTCACTTAACTCTAGTTGCCCTCCAAAAAGCAAAAAAAAAAAAAAGCGAACTAAAAAAAAGTAAACTCTTTGCATCCCTCTTATCACTAGAGTCACATTGTGATGGTTAGAATTTACCAGGTATTCCTTGTGCATAGGTTTTTAAAACCATTGCTTACCAAACACTAGAGAAGCCTACTAAATGTCTCTTACAAGTTTTGCATTTGTCAAACATTCTGCATAAATTTCAGGTGCCACAGTCTTCAGACTTTCCTAACCTGGGCATCAGGTACAGTGGGTACCAGTTATTTCTCACAGGTGGACCACACAACACATCTAGTACAAGATTTCCTCTGTCCCTTTCTCTTGAAACTTTCACTTTAAAATGAGCAGTAAAGTGTTCTAAGGTTCCAGGTCCCGGTCTGTTCATTTCTTCAGTAACCTCCTTTGGTCTGGAAAATTTTCACCTTCACAAATGAAACTATCTTAACTCACATCAGTCAGAAGCAAAGCTAACTAACATTTAGCCCTTCTACCTTAACTCCCTACTTTCAGGGATTTCTTGTTCCTTACAGCAAAAGACTACTTTAAATCTATGAGAGAAAGAAGGCTAGAGGAAGAGAGAAAGATGGAATAACAATAATAAAAACAATGGCATTTACATAAGTCTTGAAGGTGGGTAAAGCTCTCTACAAATATTATCTCATTTGATCCTCACAACAACCTGGGACAGATGAGGAAACTGAGACAAAGGTTAAGTGCTTTGCCCAGGGTCACACAGCCAGCAAGTGTTCCAGGCTATATAGGAACTCAGATCTTCCTGACTCCATATCCGGCTCTCCATCCATTACCACCTAGCAAGGAATTGGGGTGTAGTAAGAAGAGTACTGGACTGGGAGTCTGAAGACCTTAATTCTCCCTCTAATTAATTATCTATGCAAGCTTGAACAAGTCTAGAACTCAGTTTTCTTATTTGTAGAGTGGATTGTATTAGTTACCTTCTAAGAGACGTGTCATATATATATGCATATATACACATACACACACATTTGTGTGTGTGAAAGGAATGAACAGGCATAAGATTTTGTCCTTAGTGTGATGAGGGCGCTCACTTCTAAAGATACATCAATCCTTCCAGGTTCCAGATAGAACAATTAATTATTTATTGCTCCGATGTATAAAATGATATCTAGATTACTGCAAATTATTAAATCACCACAAAAAGAAGTGGACAGCCTGCATCCTGGAAGAATCTGGCCTATAATTGCATCAATACTCCTAGGTACTCCTACATAAAGCTGAGAGGAAGCAGGTGCTGATAAGAATTTATAATTGAAAGGTAAGTAATCATTCTAAACCACAAACAGAAACCCTGACTCTCCTCTCCTCTCCTCATGAATACCTCGTAGCCAGGGGAGGAACAGGGTGTCTGACTCCTGCTATTCCGACCTTGACTCTTCCCAGAAGTCCTTGTTCTCAACCTGCCACACGGAGTGAAACATGGGGCTTCAGCCAAGGCTGGGAGTGATTGCTTTTGATCTGTAGTCTCACCGTATGTATGGCTGCATAATCTCTCCCCTTCTGCCACTAGGAGCTGGTAAGCAAGCCTGCTTGGCAGTCTGCAGTGAACTTTAGAACTTCTAATTTTAACATGGGATTGCATTACCTTGATCTATTCTTATCAAAATAACCTGACCCAAGAAGGTGGTTTTGACTTATAGACATCTTTCC
Organism: Petaurus breviceps papuanus; assembly: GCF_028583685.1. NCBI lineage: Eukaryota > Metazoa > Chordata > Mammalia > Diprotodontia > Petauridae > Petaurus > Petaurus breviceps. The sequence goes on along the minus strand of NW_027186304.1, from coordinate 42,096,924 downwards.
ATTTGAAATCAGCACTAATGGGGCAGGGAAAGATCACATCCCTCTCACCTCCTCTAAAGCTTCTCTTCCAGAATTGGAAGTTGCATGTTTTAAAAAAAATCTGTCCTACTTCATGGTCCCTTTGAAATTGCATGAAAGCAAAGTGGATGGGTTCAAGGAATAGTGACACTAATAACAGGGGTTAGCAGTGAAGTATTTCACTAATGAAAGACCATCCATAGTAAAGGCCAGCCAGTTCCACAACCAGGGAGCTCTCAGGAGCCAGCGATGAACTGGAATGTCAATGTGAAATCTAGAAGAAGAAAGCCATAATAACAGAATACCCAGAAAGCTGAAACTTTTATGTGTGTCCCTGCCTCTGTAAGTATGGAAGGAAGGAAGCAGGCATTTATTAAACACCTACTATGTGCCAGGGACTGTGTGCTGTGTTTTACAAATAATATTTTATGTAATCCTTACGACAATGCTTGGAAGGTAGATGCTATTATTATCACCATTACAGTTAAGGAAACTGAGGCAGACAGAGGTTGTGACTTGACCAGGATCACACAGCTAGTAAGTGTCCTAGGTAGGATTTAAACTCAGGTCATCCTTCCTGACTTCAGGCCCAGTACTTTATCCACTGTGCCACATAGCTGCATCTAGGCATTCATGGGAGAAAGTATAGAAGGTTGATAAGAATCATTTTGGGTATTTGTTAAGACCTGGACACTAAGAGGAAAATAATGGCAACCATAAACACAGTTACTAGTTAGCAGCATTGTCTGAGGTTGTTCTATTTAACACCAAACACCCAGGTAGATAATTCAATCAAATTTTTGGAATTTTTTTCAATTTCAAATGGATTTTTTTTTTTGCTATTTAATCATGACCTGTGTTATGACTATTAATTTCTAGGATAATAAGCTGAAGCTGGAAGTAATCATCTGGCCCAACCATTTTACAGATAGGGAAACTGAGGTCCAAAGATTTTACGTTATTTGTTGAGAAGCAGCCAAATATTAACAAAGCCAGGATTTAAACTCAAGCATTTTGTCAGCAAATCCAGTGTTCTTCCCACTAAACTCTGTTGCTTTCCTTAAAAAACCTATAAAAACTCCTTTGTTCAGTCATGTCTGATTCTTTGTGACCCGATTTGGGTTTTTCTTGGTAAAGATATTACAGTGGTTTGCCATTTCCTTCTCCAGATCATTTTATAGATGAGGAAACTGAGGCAAAGAAGGTTAAGTGACTTGCCCAGGGTCACACAGCTAGCAAGTGTCTGAGGCTAGATATAAACTCAGGTCTTCCTGACTCCAAATCTGGCATTCTATCCTTGTGACACTTAGCTGCCCCCATAAAAACTTCTACAACCTCAAATTTGCAGATTATAATAATTATATGTACAGATCTGAGCAGTGTCGAGTCAGGAAGACTTGAGTTCAATTCCTGATTCTGATGCATACTTGCTATGTGACCATACACAAGTCCACTAACCTCATGGGGATTCAAACAATTCTCTAAGACTATAATTTAGGGAGGAGTTGAAATCATCAGCATCAGAAAGGAGTTTCTACACTAGGAATCCCTCACATTAATGACCATCACAGATTTGGGAAGAAGGAAAAAGGAAGAGATGAAGGTAGAATAAGGGAAAGATGATTTGCAAAGGTGTTTGAATACAATGCTCTATAGATTTTTAGCTTTAACATTTCAAGCTTGTGGTTTAAGCAAAGATTGTTCCATAGGAATAAGGGCCACACAGTCAGTAGAACCCTAGTTCAGTATCTCCGTTTAAGCATAGTTTTTTTTTTTTTTAATGCCCTCAGTCCTTGTGTGAAGCCACTTTTCCATAGAGTAAAGTTCACTCCTGCACAGCAGGATGACAAGAGCTCTTCATTCCCTCAGAAAAGGTGGGGTAGGTATATAAAGGTAGGAGAGAGAGGCTAGAGAATCATTTGAAGAGCAGGAAGTTTCTGCTATCCTTAGTAGAATACTAGAATCTTAAAGCCGAAGGAGCTTTCAATATCATGTGACCAAGTGCCTTTATCTTACAGAGTAGGACCTTAGTTGAGAACTGACCTTCATCATATTTATATCTGAAATACTCAAGTCTTCTTATATCAGTAAGAAGATTAATAAAAACAAATATAGGAAAAGAGATATGTAAATAAAATCCATGCATAAATAATGACCTTCAAAGGCATATTTCAGACTACCTATCAGCACAATGACATGAAGATTCTAAAACCCATTCTGACCTTCGATTTTGAACTAAACATATCAATGAAGGCTTTCCCTATGGAAGTATTACTGGGTCACCCTGTACTTGCTGATTGTGTTAGACAGCAGTTAATAAGATTTGTGGTCATGGATCAGTGGTTTCAACCAATTTAATCTAATTGAACTGACCTGAAAAACTGATAGATTTTAGTTTAAACCTTTTCTTCAGTTCACCTCAAAAGGAAGATCCTAATGACCCGGGAAATGAATAAGAAGCAGACAATGGGAGGGAAAAGGAAGAGAAAGTTACTGATGGGATAGTCAGCCACTTAATAGAGTTGACTAGATTTATATGTACACTCTTTTTGAGATGATCCAATTCATTCTTGTTACACAGTAACATTAACCACCATTTTTTGTTCACCTAGTTAATAAATCTTTTAGTGTGGAAAATCAGTAACCCATAATCTTTACATTGCATATATATGCAATAAATCTATTATAACCGACTGTAAAGACCTGGCAGATGGGTTTTATGGATACTTTTCAAGAATACCAAAGGGAGAAACCATGAGTGTCTCAGAAGGGGTTTTGTGGCATGTCAGAGTGTGAAGGTGACCATTTCAATTCTAGTTTTTACTTCTTTCACATTCTTATCTGAAATCCTAGTGAAAATTTTCAGCGCACATCAGAGACTAATAAAAGGTTTTATCTTTGTAGTTTGTTATTTCCTTTTTGGGGAAGAAAAGTGACCTTAAATGAGATTCCAGAGATTTCCATTTATTTCATTTTTTGAAATGCTTTTAAATTCTTGAGCATGTTCTTGAGCATGGAATACACATACATATGCAGTAATTTCAGTTTCATCCTCTGTAAAATAAAGGGCTTGGGTTATGTGATATCTAAAGCTTCTTCACCTTTAAAATTCTAATATTCTAAGTGTACCTTTTTCCTCATCTTCAGATGATTCTCTATCCTATTTTTCCTACCCTTATCTACCTACCCTACCTTGTCTGTTGTGTTTGCATTTGTCCTTCATTTTCGAAGAGAATCATGGCGTCAGGGAAATGATGACATGACTTGAAGTTGACTTTAATTTGAGTGAGGAAGGGCTATGCAAAGTCACCAGCCTCACTTTCTCCTCCAGAGCCATCTGGATCCAGCGACCAGATATTCATCAGGACGACTGGAGATGGCTCAGGATGCGATGAGAGACCTGCCCCTTTTAGACCAAGGCCCTTTCACACACTCGCCTACCCCACCTTGTCTGACTGAACAACACAATAACCAAACCAGAAAGGCACTGAACATACACCCAGCAGCAGATAACATGTCTGTTATCAAAGCCTCAGCTTTGTTCATTTCATAGAGACTCATCACCAGAAAAGTGGTCACTTGGTAATGTTTTTTTTTCAGCCACAGCAACTTATGACAACCACAAACAAAGAACTGGAGAGGTCTCCTCAATGGAAAGAGTGCCCACACCAATGGGATCATTAATCCTTGAAGAATTAGATTAAGAAATATCAGCTCAACTTTGTAAAATCCAAGTAGTGACTGAGAAAAATATATATGTATGTATATTTTGCGTGTGTGTATGTATATATATATATATATAGTATATATATGTAATATATATATATGTATGTGTACATAAAATTTTGGATTTCCTAAGGTATAGTCCCATTCATGCCACTTATGTCACTTCTTTGATCAAAAACATTTGATGGGTTCCACATCACCTACCCAATTAATTCTAAATTCCTCATCTTGGCATGCAAGACCCTTAACAGTATGATACCAAGCTTCTTTCTAGCCTGAACACTCTCCACTCTCCACATAAACTCCACATTCCAACCAAATTAGACTGCTCACTGTTGACTGAACACACATGCTTGCTTCAAAGTCTTTGCTTGTTCCCTTTCATCTGCCCTTCAAAATGTTACCATTCTTCAATACTCATCTCAGATTTATCTTTTCCTTATGATTCTTTGAACCAGATGTGATAGCCACATCCTCTGTACCCCCCCCTTAGTATATTGTGCCCTTCTTGCGGGTCATATAATATTCTCCCTAGAATCATGGTTATTTGTAAAACTGTTTTATTCACTCCAGCCATGAGTTCGCAAGTTCCACAAAGGCACAGGACTATATCTTATTTATCTAGCACAGATTTACTCTGTGTCTAATGCAAGTGAACTTTTAATAAATTTTACTTTTCTTTGCCTGAAAAGATTCGAGTCAAATTCATTCGGCAGGACCCGGCATATTGGTATTTTGGGGTCTCCAGAGCAACCCTAACTCTCTTAGTGGGTAACCTCTTCATTTTTATTTCTCTTCATCACTCCTAGCACAGTGCCTTGTACATGGTAAGTGCTTCATTTGTTCAATTAGATTAAGTCGAATCAAATCCCTAGTTAATTATCTTTCCATAGGAAAAGTAGAGTCAATAATAATTTTTCTGTCTCAAATGTGAATGGAAAATAAATTTCATTTAACACTCTGCTTTTATCCAGACTACGTCAGGATATGTATTTCTGGGAAAGGAAATTTAATGTAACTATAAACAAAAAGGGAAAATTCTGTATTCCAGCATAAGACCCTAATGAAACCTGCCTCATTTCTATTGTTCTTAACGTGGAGACAGTTCAATGTCCACAGAAGTGCTATGTTACATCCTGTGGTCTACCATCAAAAGACAATGAAATAAACAAGATTTTTCACTGTTTCATCAATGGAATGTGCCTAGTTTTAAAAAATGTAAAAAGGAATATTTTCATCATGCTATTATTTGCTAATTAAATTAGGCCAATGTTTGGTGGATATGGAATAATGTAATTTACTATATTGAATAATTAACCAATCAGATTGTTCTTATTTTCTGAAACAATGGATTGACTAAAATATTACTATAAACAAAATAGATTTTGTTAGGCATAATCCACTTTGTAAACAAATGAAATTAATTCTTTGCCTGACTTAAGCCTTGAAAATGAAAGACTGAAACTGAACACATGCTTCCAATTCTTGTTCTCTTACTAATATGGCACTTAATATAAAAGTTATAATTTAACCTACCCCCAAGTATTCCGTACTTGAGACTAAATGGCTCATAGAAATATGTTCATCAACAGATGGGAACCACTTATGGCCTCATAAACTCAAAAACAAGTGAAATTATCTCAGCAAAAGAGAAAGAGATTACAATAAAGCCTCATCTGGTTATCTTGGATAAAATTAATATATTGCACATTGATTTTCATCTTGATGAAGAGGGGCTAGTAATCACTTTTCTTCATATTATTTGAACACTGAAGGAACAGTTCATAGAACTGACTCTTTTAAACAATCAACAAATATCTAGTAAATTACTGCAAAGTGCCTAGAACTTTGCATCATTGTTCCTGCCCTCTAATATCCTACAATCTAACTGGAAGGACAAGGCTGAATATAAACAGCAATGATTTGGAGTGCAAAGTAGTTTTTGGCTACCAGCCAATTGGCCTGATACAGACTATGAGAGTTGCCAAGGTTCTGGGGAAAAAAAATCAGCAAAGGTTTGGCAGATTTTCATGGAAGAGATTTTTAGCTAGACTTGGAATGATGGATGTGATCTGAATTGACTAGGAAAGGCAACTTTAATGAGGGCAATAGCATGAGGAAATGCATAGAGGCAGAAAAAGGCACTGTTGTGATAGGATGTTGAAAAGACCAACATGACTAGAGTGTAGGGTATCTGACTGAATGATAAAAACGAGATTGGATAGATCAAGTTTAAACAGCCAGGCAGAATAATTGCTTTAAGAACACAACATATACAACACAAGTTTTCATTAAGCACCCTTTTACTTTCATATGACTATGGGTAGATACTTAGGGGAATACATAGGGTCATAGGTTTAGAGCTGGAACAGGCCTTAAAGATGATTTGGTCCAACCTTCTTATTTTACAAATACATAAACTGAAGCCCAAAGACATTGCCTAGTTTCACAGATGGTAAGAGGCAGAACCAGCATTCAAATCCAGGTCCTCTGACTCCACATCAAGTTCTCCTACCAGCTACAACATACTGTATAGTCCCTCTCCCTAGGGAGCTTACCTGTATAGTGTCAGGGCAAGACACCAACATAGATATCTATAATACACAACATTATACGATAAGTGCATTAGAAAGTTACAAAACAGTGCTCTATGAGGTCAGGGTGGCAAAGCCATATCGACAGAAGGAGCCAAGGAAGACTTCCCTGAACAGATTATATTTGATTTGGGTGGGAAAGAAAGAAAGGAAGGAAGAAAGAAAGAAAGAAAGAAAAAGAAAGAAAGAAAGAAAGAAAGAAAGAAAGAAAGAAAGAAAGAAAGAAAGAAAGAAAGAAAGAAAGAAAGAAAGAAAGAAGGAAGGAAGGAAGGAAGGAAGGAAGGAAGGAAGGAAGGAAGGAATCTAGCCAATAAACCTCAAGTTAAATGAACAGCTTCTAGTCATCAAAATTTTACCTTCCTTTGGAGAGGAAAAGGAGAAGAAGAGGGAGAGGGAGAGGGAGAGGATGAGGTGGGTTACCCTATACTAGGGATTGGAATAGAGAGGTGAGGATGAACATTGCCAAGTCAGAATCAAATCTGTCTAGGCATGTGTGAGGGTGAGGGAGAGGGTAGAATCAGACAACCCCAAGGTTTCAAATATGGGAAACTTGGAAAATGGAAGAAAACAATGAAGTCAGAAGATGAATAGGTTAAAAAAAATAATTTTTAGACTTGTGAAGACTGAAATACCAGTGTGGTATCCTGCTAAAGAAGAGCTTTTAGGTAGTTTGAAATGGGAACTCAAAAGAGAGATCAATACTAGATACATAGATTTGCAAGCCATTGATACAGAGGTGATAGCTGAAGCTATGGGAGTGAATAAGATTACCAAGAGAAAAAGTATAGAGAAGAAAATGCAAAGGATAGTCCCTTAGCAAACACCCACATTTAGGTTTGGGGAAAGTATGAGTAGCCAAGAAAGAAGAGAAACAGATACACAAAAAGAGAACCAAGAGAGTATGGAGTCTCTGAAAATCCATGTGGAGGAGATGGTCAGCAATATCAAAAACTAGCAAAGGTGAAGGATGATAAAGACTGAAATAAAGCTATTGCATTTTACAATTAGGATGTAATTTTCTTCCCAAAGAGAGAGCAAATTGTGTTGCTCTTATGTCAAGGTAGAAACAAGATTGCCAGTATGGAGTAGTAGATAGATCATTGCACTAGAGTCAGGAAGACCTGAGTTCAAATTCTCCCTCAAACACTTAACTATATGATCTTGGGCAAGTCACTTGTCTCAGTTTCCTCACCTGTAAAATGAGGATAAAAATAGCACCTGACACAGTCATTGTGCAGAAGAAATGAGATAATATTTGTAACAATATTTGCAAAATTTAAAGTACTATGTAGATGCCAGCTAATATATTATTTTCAAAGGATTGAAGAGGAAGTAAATAGTGAATACTGAGGGAATGGAAGCATAGAAATAAACAATTTATCAAGGATATTAGCAGTGAAGGAGAAGAAAGAAACAAGACTATGCTACTTGGTGTTAAAAGTTCAAGGGAAGTTTTTAGGGGATCTTTTTCCCAGGACTATGAAGTCTGGTTCACTAGGTAGTGCAGTAGATAAAGTGTCAAGACCTGAGTTCAAATCCAGCCTCAGACACCAGCTGTGTGATCTTGAGCGAGTCACTTTACCCTGTTTGCCTCAGTTTCCTCATCTGTAAAATGAGCTGGAGAAGAAAATGGCAAACCACTCCAGTATCTTTGCCATGAAAACCCCCAAAGGGGTCATGAAGAGTCAGACACAACTGGAAAATCGCTAAACAACAACCAACAAAGTTCCATGTTCACAGGAAGATGGGAAGAAACCAGTACTGACAGACAGAATGAGATTCATGAGAGAGCAGGGATGGTTGGCTCTTGTGGAGGGTGGAAGGAGTGAGATTAAGAGCACAAGAACAGGAATCAACCACAGTAAGTAACAGGAAAATCTTCAATCACTGGAGAGGAGTAGAGAGAGAATGAAGAAGCTGAGGAGGTTTGAGATATAGAGGAGATAAGCCAAATGAGTTGTTATTGAATGGTACCAACATGTGCAGTGAAGTAGAAGACTAAGTCATCTTCTGTAAGTGTTAGGGAAGGTGCCACAGTGGTACAGAGGAGAGGAGAAAAGAATTGGAACATTCACCGTGGGGAATGAGATAAGGGTGGAGTAGAAAATTAATAAGATTTAAATCTAGAAGGGACTTTATTGACTACCTTCTCCAGGGGTAGTGAACCTGTGTCCTCAATGCTACATGTGGCCCTCTAGGTGCTCAAGTGCAGCCCTTTGAATCCAAACTGTGAAGGGCCACACTTGAGGACCTAGAGTCCTCAAATCCAGTCTCAGACACCTACTAGTAACTCTGTAACCCTGAGCACATGTGACCTCAAGGCCATAGGTTCCCCACCCCTGATTCTAATCCAACCACCTAACTTTACAGAGGAGCAAGCTAGACTCTGGGAAATCAAATGACTTTAGGTCATATAGCTAGCTTGTTACAGGGACAGGATCCAAACTCAGGTCCTGTAACTACAAATCTAGCATTTTTTCATGACACTATACTACATACAAGATTGATAAACAACAATAAGTATCCATCTGAGATGATGTCATGAATTTGCAGTGGACAAAATCAGTTCTTTTTCAGAGGCCTAGTAACAGAAGTTGCGTTGGACAAATTATTTGATAAGAAATTCAAATCAACACTTTGCTTACACAAAGTGAAAATGCTTGTTTAATTTATATTTTTTTAATCTACAACTTGAAAAAGTCTATTACCTTATGATGAAAAAGCCTGTCTCGCTTTGCATTATCCACAGTTGTGTTGTTGTTGTCTAATTGGATGATTTTTAGATGTTCAGAAGGACTAAGGAATTGACTTCTTCAAGAAGCCAGGTTGGGTCATTCACCTGGAATAAATATACCCCTGAGAGAGGAAATTATAACTGCCAGTATCAAATGAAATATGGTGTTATTAAAGTTGAGAAGATCCAGAGGGGCTGAGAACTGCATACAGCAAAACAAACAGTTTAAATAGGAAATAAGACACATTTGAAGATATTTTGTACTAAACAACAGGGGAAGTTTTAAAGAAGTAATTAATACCTATATTCTAAATATTAATCATGAAAAATTTAAAACAATAATAATTGTATCATAACACTCTCCCCATAAACCTAGATCACACTCTCCCACGAACGTACAAAATAACTGTGGCGAAGAGTGGGTGTAAACTTGCATCAACCCAGCAATGAGATATAAGAGTAACTCAACTCTCTGGGCCAACTCATAATTTCAGGCCTTGATGTCTTTGGTCCCCTTAGAGACCAGTCTACCCTATCACCATATGTCACTCTCTGGATAGGCATGCTCATCTTTGGACCTGGCCTCCTACTGGTTAAAGCTACTTCTCTATTTTTGGAACAGAATTTAGTTCTTTTGGCAAATAGTCTTAAGCCTAGGATCTGTACAACTTTTCAGAACTTCTCTCTTTGCCAGGACTTTACACTCTTTCAGTGAAAAGCCATGTCCTTAAGACAAGGATCTACAGAGCTCTTCAGATCTGCTCTGTGAAATTTAAGGGCTCTCCCTTCTTGAGCAATAGAACGCAGTAGGAAAGCCTCTAAGTTTTCTTAAACAGTAGATGGTCCTAGAGAGAGCAAGATGGGCTTTTCCCAATCAGCTCCTCAAACAGCAGAGACTTACTTCTGCTTTCTCCAATCAGCCCCCAACACCAAAGATTTTCTTCAATCAGATCAGCTCCCCATACCAACTGTAGAGCTTGTCTCAACTCAAAGCATCCATTGTTATTTTCGTCTGTCTCTGCTCTGTTTCTCTGCTTCAATTGTATCAGCTTCCCAGCTCCATCAACTTTTGTCTTCTGGCTTCTGTAGATGGCTTCTAATATCAGCTTCTACCTTCTAATTCCCTAGCTTCTCATCCTGAAGCTTCTTTCCTGGCTTCTCTTGACAGCTTCTTTTCTTTCAGCATAGTAATCCACCTCTCTCTTAGGTTGAAAAATCTAAAGTCCTCATTTTTGTCAGATATGCCACAGATAATCAATATACATTTTTCCATAATACCCAAACAGTCTTTTATTCACAGTTTCTGAGCAACAAACATCAAGGGCTTTTTTTTAAAATTTGTTATATGTAAATTAGCTCCTCAGAAACAACGTACTTCTACCATAAGTCAGTACTTCTACCACCTCAAAGGGGTTGCTTTCTTCTCAGGTTCTGTCAGATCTGTCTTCTTCCCCTTCAAGCTGATTTTCTCTGGGTAACTCACACAAGTGTCCTTTTTCAGCCCCTTTCAGGAAATAAAATGTACACATAATAAAAGGGAAGTACCACACATAAAAAGGACTGTGTCTGTCTAATTGATTTACAACAGTGCTTAACATAGTCCCCACAAAAAGACAGGCACTAAATAAGCACTTTTTCCAGAAAAATGAGGAATAGCCACCCTTCTGAAGACATGTTTTCTCATTTATTACTCATAGACTAAAGGTATAGGCTATCTTTCTTCTCTTTGCTGATTCAAGGAACCAATGGAATTCCAGCACTGAGTGTAGGAGAACATTCTGATTTCAGAATAATGGGCCGACATGGTACTTTTATGGCCTATATATATCTTATCTAGTTTTGTAGTCAAAGTTTTTTTTTATTTTAAAAATGGACCAAGAGAGTGCTTATGAAATGGTTTGGGGAAAGATAAGAAAGTGTTAAATCTTTGGCTTACAAAGAAAACACTATGTAGCCCTTAGCCCTGACCCAAAGGAAATTTAATGTATTGAGTTGAGGCCCATCGGATGCCTCATGCAATCAGTTGTCATCACATCATATTAATACTTACTGTGTTCTAGGCACTGTTCTAAGCACTGAGGATACAAATAAAGGCAAAAGATAGTCCTGGCTCTCATGTTGTTGGCAGTCTCTCGTGGAGAGACAATATGAAAACATCTATGTGCAAACAAGATGTATACAGGATAAATTGGGGATAATCAATAGATGGAAGGCTTTAGCATTAAGGGACCAAGAAACGCTTCCCATAGGAGCTTAAAATTGAAGGAATTTCATGTTAACATGCTACAGCTGCTCATAAATAATGTATTGGGTCTGGGGAGGTGGTGGTGGAAAGAATGTAGTCTGCTCAATGAAATATGTAGGACTTGAATTTGGGAGAAGCGAACTGTGGTCCTGATTTCATCATTGACTTACTGTGGGGAAATTTACTTGAGTAAGTTATTCCTCCTGTCTATGCCATAATGTTGCCATCTGTAAATGAGAAAGCAAAAGAATAGCCTTGCCTATTCTATATAAGTTAGAGGGAATTTATAATGATAAATCTATAAAATATATTGAACTCCTTGAAGAAAGGACTTATTTGTCTAGATGTAGTGATGCTCTATTTGTTTTCAGTCTCTGATGGTCTTGCCAATCCAGAGTAACAACACTACACTAAATAGAAACTTTCCATTGATTTTTCCACATTCAGTTACATCCCTGGCCTTCATATTTTAAGCTTCTTAGAGAACAACAAACATTTTGACTGCAAGGGAAAAAAAACCATAGGGGAATTAACTTCAGAATGAAAAGAATAATTGTAAAATCACAGCTTAATTCCTCACATCCAAGAGAAAAGCCATACAAATCAGCACATTGAACCAACATGTACAAATAGTCTCATTCGATTAAAGAGTGCAAAATTGGAATAGTCTTAGAATGTGCCAAGATTGAGAGCTTGTGGGTAGGTAAAAATTACTTTATTCTTAGTTCCCAAAGTCTCTACTATTCTTTCATCTTAATTTTTTTTCTTTCTCTTTCTTAACCTTTATTTCCTAGAACTCCCTTTCATGTATCTTATGCTAGAGTCTAAGTAGGGCATTTGCCATTTTCTTCTACCACAGATTTCCCACAATGTTCCTCCTCTGTGCCCTTTTTTATATTATTCCTTAAGCCCATGTTTTTCTTCCTCCCCTGTCTCATCCCCACCTCCACCAATATTTCTACCGATTTGAATTTTGCCCTGTCATTTAAGGCCGATTCAGCAATGTGGCTGTGGAAAGGAATATCTGGGCTCAAGACCCACCTCTTAAACATGATGGCTGTGTGATGATAAGTTGCAGAAAAGTTGCTGACAGGAATTGGTATAGAGAGTTTACCCACCTAAGAGTTCCAGGACAATGTTCTATTCCTGTCGTACGTATCCTTTAAGGACCAATTCCAATGTCATCTCCTCCATGAAGACTTCCTTCATCCCGTTTCTCAGTTGAAATGTTGGACCTGGAATAGTATTTGATTTTCTCCTCTCTAATGAACTTATTAAGCATCATCTTGTATTGCAGTTTTCTCTGTAAGTGTCATCCTCCCTTACTAAAATGTAAACCCCCCCCCAAGAGAACCGCATCCTAATCTCTGTGTCTTGCCAATGAATGTTCAGCACATAAACATTTTTTGAAATTTATTCAATGCATGATTCTGTACAATGTTACAGAAACTGGCCCTCTTCATTCTGGAGAATATTCTAAAATGACCAATATCAGTACATGTTTGTAGGAGGAAATACAGACACAAAAGAAATTCTAGACATATTGGCCAGTGTTTACATTATACAAAAGCAATTTTTGTTTGCTTGTTGTGTTTTTTGTAACACAAAGTTAAAACATCTTCTCTCAAAGATGATGTGTGTGACCTTAAGGAAAGAGAATCTCTAACCTGGACCTGGAAATCCAAGAGGAGTCTTGGAAATTCAGATATTCAAGAATCCTCAGAACCTAATTAGGGTCAAGGACAAGACATATGTATGGATTCTACAGATGTTCAAGAAGGATTCTTTCTAGACCCAATATTATATTTCTCCTGCTACTGATTCTAAGTTACTTTGGTGGGTAATTTGGGGGATAGCAAATGCATTAAGTCTCCCTACTCCCAGCACATCTTAGAACCCCTAGAGGTTAGACTTGCCCTTTTCCCACATCTTTAAAACTATCACAGACAAATCCAGTACTTCTATGGCAGTGGTGACTCAGAGAAGGGCTTTGAATTCTAACCTGAAACCCCAACTATCCCTACGTTAGTAGGGAACCAAAATCCTAAGGTAATAATAAGACAACAGGATCATCCAGTAATCATTAGGGAATACTTCCACTGAACAACAGAAGAAGGACTGGTGTAAGGAACTCTGAGATGAGGAAACTCTCTCTGCCAAGAGAGGTTGCTACCTCCTCTGCAAATTATAGTGTTAAAGATTTGTCTAGATCACTTAGAGGGTAAATGACCTATCTAGGATCACACAGCCAGCATGTTCCAGAGGTGAGACCTGAACCCAGATCCTCCTGGCACCTAAGCCAGCACTTCATCCACACCCCCCTGCTGTCTCTCTAGTAGCACAGAAACATTATGAAGCATGGTCCTATATGAATTAGATGGCTCAAAATAAGTGATGGAGGAGGGAAATGAACACCCTTCCAAGAAAGGTTTTAAGATAGTCCTGAGCAGTGGTTCTTAAATTTTTTTTGCTCAACACAGAATTATTTTTCATCACAAGGAATCATGATACATTAGAGAAAAGCAGGAAGTTCACACATGTACATGTGATTAAGAGTGTGAGTTCCATCCTATTCATGGGAGATTTGCACATGAATGCTAGTGTAAATTCAATACAATTCATGGGCCTCTGTATTACCAAGCACCCTAACAAACCCAGGATGGCCTGCTAGCACAGGTTCTTTGATCTGCTTTTCTTCAAGGAAAGGCAACTTTTAAAGGGGTCAACAATCTACTTTAATTACACTCACTAGTTCAGGGGAAAGGTCAGCACCCCGAATGTGGAGAAAATACAAACAGAGGAATCAGCACAAAGACCAACAGACATGGCTTCAGCCATCTGAGTAAAGCAATATTGCTATATACTTTACATGCATCACTGGATCGAGGGAGCACAGCAATCTGAGCAGTCTGAAGGCTCTGAGAGTCATGGCTACTCAGAGTCTTGACCAGGAAATCAAAAGATCCCTCTCATGAGTGAACCCCCAAAGCAAAACACCAACCTTCCAGAATATATAACAAAGACTCAGCATCTGATTAGCTGAGTGCCAAAGAGCTAGAAAATCCTTGTGCCCCAGCAATTAATTGGAAATTCCTCATAGCCCAGAGCCTGATTAGTTCAGGGCCAAGGTTCTACGTACCTATTAAGGGGAAGGGAAGATCTTCAAATTCCCTTTACATTATGCCCTCCTAGCTAAATTTGGTACAAATTACTACCCCAAGAAAACAACTCATCCAGAGCTACTCAGTGTATTCTTGAGGTGATTTTTCTCTCTGTACAGCAAGACTACAATGCATTCTTTTGAGGTTTTGTATTATTCTCTCTTTCATCATTAAATGGATCTTAACTTGTTTTCTTTGATCTTATAATTGTATATCTTGGCTTGTTATCTCATGAAATTCAGTTGTTCAGCAGTTATTTTTGGGTCCCTTCTGTGTACCTAGTTTAATACTGTGGGTGTGCAAAGATTTATCAATACACAGATTCATCATTCAAGAAGTTTACAAATCGAACTCAGTTTTGGACATGTTGAATTTGAGGTGCTAATGGAACACTCCAAATAAATATGCCCATCAGGCAGTTGGAATATAAGACTAGAGCTTTAAAGAGAGAGAGTCACTTGTATAGTGGTGATCACCAAATTTATGAGTATATGTTAGTCTTCTGATGAAATTGAATAGAGACAGTGCATGAAATACCAAATTACTTTCACAGCTTACATGAAACCTACTGTTACAATGAGTTTTGAAACAAATTCATCTAATTTGCTATAAATGCAGTCATATTCATGGCCATATTTTAATAATTTCTCATTTTGTGTTTTAACAGGACTCCAAGCTCCAGATTCTAGGGGAGCTGAAACAAAACAATGAAAGTTTTATTATTACTAAGACATTCTCTGGGTCCCTGAGTGAGGTCAGCCACTCAAAAGGAGATGTTCAGGTATCAAGTGAGACAATAGGGTCACCAAATGGCAAGTTGTATGAACAGCATCAAGTAACCAAGTCCCTTTTCAAGAAGTTTAACCAAATAACTTGGCCATTGGGCACTCGCCCTTTGAATAAGAGTTTAATCAGAGGTGACAAATGGAAGAAAACTGATGCAGCTCAAGAAAAAAGGAGAGCTTTCCTTCAGGATTTTTGTAAGAAATATGGTGGTGGGAACCATGCCCAATCCCATCTTTTTCACATGGTGTCCAGAATCTATGTGGAAGACAGACACAAAATCCTCTATTGTGAAGTACCTAAGGCTGGCTGCTCTAACTGGAAAAGAATTCTCATGGTGCTAAATGGCCTGGCCTCTTCTGCCTACAATATTACTCATAATGCTGTGCACTATGGAAAACATTTGAAAAAGCTAGATAGCTTTGACTTGAAAGGGATATATACCCGTTTAAATACTTACACCAAAGCTGTTTTTGTTCGTGACCCCATGGAAAGGTTAGTGTCTGCATTTAGGGATAAGTTTGAACACCCAAACAGCTACTACCATCCCGTATTTGGAAAGGCAATTATTAAGAAATATAGACCCAATGCATGTGAAGAAAAAATAAACAACGGATCTGGTGTAAAATTCAAAGAGTTTATCCACTATTTGCTGGATTCCCACCGTCCAGTAGGAATGGACATTCACTGGGAGAGGGTCAATAAACTCTGCTATCCTTGTTTGATCAACTATGATTTTGTAGGGAAGTTTGAAACTTTGGAAGAAGATGCCAATTATTTTTTGCAGCTGATTGGCGCTCCAAGAGGACTAAAATTTCCAAACTTTAAAGACAGACACTCTTCTGATGAAAGGACCAACGCAGATGTTGTAAGACAATATTTGAAGGACTTGTCCAGTATGGAGAGACAATTGATCTATGATTTTTATTACCTGGACTATTTGATGTTTAATTATACAACACCATTTGTATAGCTGGTGTCCAGTAACCCTGTCCCTTCCTAATGATAATGTGCTCAGATAAGTAATTATATCTTCACCTTAGTTCTCTGTATTGAAAAAATGGAACTAATTCAGTTGTCTTGACTAAATGGAAATTTTGTCAAATAACATGACACCAATTGGCACAAAATTATAGGAAAATCACATAAAGGAGATATGTAAACAACTTGAATGGCATGAAAATGTCTGGAAAAGAGCTACTTTTGCATTATGGATTATAGTGTAGAAGCAATAACATAGCCAGCTGTTGCATTAGCTAAAACAGCACTCGTAATTCAAAAGCATCTAAAATAGCATGGTTTTTTGTTGGTTTCTAGGATCCATTGTCTGAAGTGCATGGATTTATTTTTTACTGTCTGTGGTATATTAATAAAACCACTGGACAGTTCTGTAACTCACTCAGAGCTTTCCTATCAATTGAAATGATAAATCAATTTTGAAATGATATTTTGTACCTAAGCATTTTAATTTAGATCAGAATGCATTATATGATATACAATATGAGAATGTAGGAGGAAAACCAGATGAGGCTTTGTATATTTAGCAGCCAATAAAAAATGCACAACCTGCTAAGATCAAAGTAACAAAAACAACCTTCCTCTTTAAAAAAAAAAAAACTTATGGGAATTGGTTCTGTTTTCTTTTGAGTTTACTAAGTAGAGACAAAATGAACACCACCACTAAAGGTCTCCATTTTTGAAGCTTGCTGTTGAGATGTTTAACCTTCCTTAGATGTAAATGTGCTCTTAATTCTGGTTTAATTGGGCAGGGGGGAAATTGTTTCAGGATGGAATAATCATCAAAAACTAGAGTTGCCACTCTAAATGTAGGCCTCCAACAATAACAAAGCCTTGTAAGTCTAGTATTTGAATCAAAGCATCATGTGCCCAGATTTATATGAGGAATGTGTTCCAAGAATAGCTTTCATTTTCAGTGTCTAATTATTCAGCTTGGGAATGACTGGGTTTAAAAAAAAAAAACTAATACACCACTTCAAAGATAGGTTATATTCTAGAGAGTAAACATCATGAGTGCCCCTAGAAAAGTTTTTAATAGGCTTATGAATAAACAAATTAACATATTTTCTTTTCAAGTTTAAATATTATATACTAACAAAGTCAAATGCCATTGTTTGCAGTATATGAAATCAAAGACTTTGGGAAAATAAGACCATGTGGTACCCGTATGAAAGATTTTAATATATTTTGTAACTTTTTTTTTCTGCTACCATATAAGGCACCTAAATGAGAGACACTTTCAATAGGGAAACTAATTTTATTTGTTGGGTTCTTTTACCAGGTTAAGGACCCCACACCTTTTTTATTCAAACACTGTTCAAATACCTTCCTTCCCCCAACTCATTTTTTCATTCAGTCAGTACATTTTCAATAACCTCTTTCCAAGGGAAGGGGGAATTAACATTTTAATATTAATGGACCAAAATACTTACCTTCACTTGATTTATTTTGATTTGCCATTTTATGCCTGAGCATTCAGGAATTGCTTCATTCTTCACACTCACACATACATACACTCACAGACACCTGCCTTGGCCCATCTGCATCTCCTAAGGGAGGAGTCAGCTTGAACTACAAGAGGCTGCATGATCTTAAGTACCTAACATATTGCTCTTTTACTGTCTTTTATCATCTCATTTATTCCCACCCCGTGCTGCACAATGAATGCGCTTGATGTTTTAGCATCTGCATTTATTTGAAACTTTGCTACACTATATGAGTGCTCAGAGACTGGATAACAGTGGATAGAGCATTGGTCTTGTTCTCTGGCAGCTCAGGGTTAGAGTCCCACCTCTGCCGCAAACTGCCTCTGTGCCTCTTCTTAGAGCCCCTTCACTTCTTAGGGTACTAGGCAGGTTTCTAAGACTTTAAGTTGAAGGATACTGGGAAGTCTCCTCATCGGGAAGTCACAGACTTGGTCCCATATCATCCTGTTCCATAAATGATTAGTAGAAACTTAGAGAAGTGGGAATTGTCATTCACAGGATCATAAGATCATTTCTTTATAGGTTGGTGGTAGAATATACCCCTCTCATTTTACAGAAAAAGAATTAATGCTCAGAAAGATTAAGTAGAGAATTGGGATTTGAATCCAGGTCATTTGATTCCTAATCTATCATCCTTTCCAACATATCATGTTTTCCTCCTTTTCCTGGTTTTTTACATGTGTGTTTGTATATGTATGTATGTATGTATGCCTATGCTATCTATTCTGCAGTAGAGTCTTCTTCTTGAGAAACTTTGCTCCTCAAAAAGATATAAAAGTGGAGCAAAAGTGTTAGAAAGTGAGCTGAACTGCATGTCAAAGGACACAAGTTCAAATCCCAGGTCAGTCACTATGCGTGTGACGGTGGGCCAGTTATTAAACTCTCTGGGTGATAGTTACCTCCCTCACCTATTAAATGAGGATGTTAGACTAGGTAAACTCCAAGATCATTCCAGTCCTAAATCTCTGATCCTAAGTTCTGAAAGGTCCTGTTAAGCAGAAAAAAAAATTAATATAGACCCTAAAGTATATATACATATATATCTGTACTCAGAGACTATCCTAATCTGCATGTGCCAGTCAAATGAAGTTACCACTACCACTATTATCTCCCTTCAGACCCAATGAAGATAGTCAAGGACCTTGAACCCAATAACCTCGGGAATAGTTGTGTCCCCCAAACTACCGACCTGTTTCTAACTCAGCCCCCATAGCCGTCATTGAAAGGAAAAATCATTGTGCAGAAGGGACTCACCTTCACTGCCAACATTCACATCACTACCAACAAAATCTGCTGAACAAATGTCAACAACAGACAAATAAGGACAAGATCTCTGGGAATAGCTTTCAGCCCAGGCTTCAAAGCCGTCACCCAAGAAAGCAATTTCTATGCAGAAGGGATAAGATATCCCCACCAAACATACATACAAAGCAGGCAGACCAGTCTGTCCAAAGCAGTAAGCACTAAGAGATCCATAGGAGATAGCATGTGCCAAACAAGTCAAATCACCACCATGCCTCAGAACCTAAAGGAGAAAACCCAGGGCCATGAACCCAAAAGCCTTGAGAATGGCAATGCTTCCATCTCAATGCCATGAACCAGCATCCTGGGAAGCAATGCCCTATGGAGATGCAGCCTGGTGACTGCTCCTACAGTTACAGCTACTGGAGACACAGAAAGGAAGGTTCTTGCTGCCAAAGTCAATGGCATTGTCAAATGATTCAACATAAGAAACTGATAGGATTTTATTAGAGGATATGATATTTTTTAAAGATGTGTTATCATTTGCTTTGGTTTCTCTACTCTAAGGACCATGGAACTTTTCCATCTGACTAGAAGTTAAAATCTTCTTTAAATGTTCTCTACCCTATTAGAATGGGAGCTCCTTGAAAGCAGACTGTCACACATTTCTATTTGTGTCCCCAGCTTTTTACACATAGTAAGCGCTTAATAAATGCTTTTTCATTCATTCATTAAATTCAAAGAGATTTAGAGACTTATGATCAGAGGTCTGGCAACAAATGCCAACTTTTTTTGGTACAGCAGCTCATTAAACTATATACTAAGGAGCAGAGGAATTCCCATCTATACCAGTGGAGGAGTACACAAAAGGGTGAAACTACATATCCGTGAATTATGAAATACTAAAGTATTTTTATGTATGTACCTATGTTTATATTGCTTCATGGAAGAGATAGTTTGTGTGTGTGTGTGTGTGTGTGTGTGTGTGTGTGTGTGTACCAAGAATGCTAAATCTCTTAAACTGGTATTGAATGGGATTTGATACAAGAGATTATGGCCATTACTCATCTTTTATCTTTCCCTTATTCAAAATAGCCATGAAATTTCCATGAATACTCTCTTCACCACTGCAAAGTTTAACTCCTGAATGACTTAATAACTAGTTTTTAGGAACTGCCTTGTGACCAGTGTTCTGGTGGTTAGCCTCTTGGACACAGAAATGCAATACATTGCTTGGCCCATGGTAGGACTACATAACCATCAAGAACTTTAGGGTTATACGAACACCACGACAATGCATTTCAGAGGCATTTCCCTTTCTTTTTTTTTAAGCTGGGCCTATTATTTCATTGGCATAGGGAAGTTCCAGTGAGAAAAATTCCCTCTACCAAATACAAATCAGCAACTACATTACAGCTTATAATCTCAGAAAGCTTCCTGGGATGTTGAGAGTTTAAATGATTTGTCTATGGTTACATAGTTTATGTAAGAACTAGGACCTGAACCCAGATCTTCCTACACTGTAGACTGCTAAATATATAGATGATAGATGGATGAACGGCTAGATAAAGAGATAGACAAGTAGGTAAATAGAGGATGCATTTATTAAGCAACAATGCTTTTCTCCTCCTTCATTAAAAATAAAAATCTATTCTTTATTTTATCATCCTAGCACAGATTCACTGGAAAAAAAAAAAACAGAAAATCAGTATGTTGCTTCTGATAGTAGCCCTTACAGAAATCCTCAAAGGAGGAAAATCTCCCATAATGCTTTCTGTCAAGTAGAGTTCTGTGCGTACTACTATACTTGACCCCTTCCTGACCTTTTCATTGATTCCTGGAAGCTACAAAGTCTGGGATTCTATTGCAAGTTGTCCAAATCTATATAACCACAGGTGTTCCTTTTGTCATAAGTTGGGCTTAGTCTTTTCTTAAAATCCACATACATTGTCTGACGCTGACATCCTGTGGTAGTGAGTTCCACAAGCTTTCTTTACATTGTCCTAGGAAAAGGTTACTCTCATTCAGCTTTTTGTCTGCTGTTCCTTTTGAGAGATGCTTCTCCCATTAAGGCAGGCTATTACAAAGGCAGACTAATCATCTTCCAGGATTCTTTGTGGTTTGAAATGCAGCCATTTGTTCAGTCTGAGTCCCTCTGTTTGAAATGCTGGCTAAACTACATTTCTTTCATTTATTTCCATTTGTGGACACATACCCAGCACTAAACCATCGCTGCTCCTCTAAATGTTTATAATGGCATCCATTTAGTCTCCTAAGGTGAATTTCCCCAAACTGGACTCAGATTCCAGATGTCCAGTGTTCCCATTACAACATTCTCATGCTTTAGGTGCAATTGTATGTCCTCTAATTAAGCCCCAAGGAACCCATTTGTGTTTACAGACAGCAGCAGCTAACTGGGCAGGCTCCATCAAACAGTGATTCCCCTGTTTGAAATTAGTGTTAAGGTAACAAGGTGGCAATTAAGCCCCAAATCATAGTCATTTAAACAGTTACATAGAACATGAATATATATATATATATATATATTTATATATATATATATATATATATGTGACTGCACTGCCAGGAAACTGCCGCAAAACAATGCAGAAACAGATAAAAAAGGATTCTCTGCTTCCTGTTTTTCTCATGTACATGTATGATTAATGACATGACTGGAAGGTTGAGACTTATTATAAAATAGCTCTGCAGTCCTCTACAACACCAAGAGGCTGCCAGGGTAGCCTTTGTATCTGTGGAAAGAGAGAAAAAAGGCACTTTATGCCGTGTGAATTAATTAATTAAGTTAATTGCTGTGACAAATGAGTAACAGGAAAGCAGCAAGTGAGTAGGTATCTCCTACATATTTAGAGGTCTTGGCTGAAGGGAAAACTTTGATACTTTGAAGGATCTAGAAATCTGGAGCAGGGAGCATGAAGGGGGTAGAGTACTTCCTTCACTAATACAGGGCACAAACTCCTGCGTGACTTTTCATCCCTGGGAGTTCTCTCCATGTTTCTCCATAAATTATCAATAGTAGCTCTACCCATGTGGGGTCAACCTTCTAGTTCCTTCACTGTCTCAAGGATTTCAGTGTGCCATGTGGCCCAAATGTGGTGGGCCCAAACTCTATTTCCAATAATATATTTCCTCCAAGATATCTTTTACATCACTTATTGTGTGCAAGTCTTTTTTGGTAACATACTATGGTCAGTTTATGCCCATCATATGCCATGGCTGAAGTGAGCTTTATAAGTAGATATTGTACATTGTTTTTGTGGAAGGAAAGGAAGGAAGGAAGGAAGGAAGGAAGGAAGGAAGGAAGGAAGGAAGGAAGGAAGGAAGGAAGGAAGGAAGGGAGGGAGGGAGGAAGGAAGGGAGGGAGGGAGGAAGGAAGGAAGGAAGGAAGCACTTAAACGTCTTTGTTAACACTGTAAATATCACCTACTAAATTACAGGATCACAGATTTAGAGTTAGAAGGGCCCTCCAAGGTCATCTAGTTTAAATCCCCACCTTCATTTGGCTAATAAGGAACCGAGGTTCAGGGAGAAGTGATTTGCCCAGGGTCACACAGGTAGGAAGCAACAAAGACTAGATTGAAGTCAGGTCTTCTGTCTGATTCCAAATTCTAACATCTCCTCAGTACCAAGCAGAAGCTTGAATTAGTAAATAGGTCTTCTTTTCCAGTCTCCAGAATATAATTTATTGTTTTATCTTTTCAAATTCTGGGCCTAAAACCTTATATGTGGTCCATTTACACAGTAACCATACATGTGGCTAGAAGACAAAATAATGCTGATATTCTAGGCATAGTTGGCAAGAAATTAAGACAACCAAATACTGTCTTTACTGTAAGACTAACCATACTACTTTCAACTTTCTTCTCTTTGAAATCTCTACCTTTTTTCATCATCTCCCTCTGATTAATTTTAAATGCTATTGCACAAACTGTCTTCTTCCCCTGACTTTTTAATCCCTGCCCCCATCATCCCCAAAGCTTGGTATATTATGGACCCTCTGAATATAAAATCACCCTTTATTTTTAATTCAAAATAGGTAGAGGAGAGAGGGAAGAGAAAAAAGAGACTGATAATGATTCATTTCAAGGCATTTGGATTTTTAATAGTTATCCATACTTGGTTATCCATGATTAAGTGTGCTTATCCACACAGGAAAGAAAGCCAATAAATATAAGCCCAAGGGTCCATTCAGAAAGTCTATCTCACTGGTGATCAAACTACACATATGAAAAACTCATAAATATTATCAGTGTGGAAAAGAATCGTCATGTTTTTCTAACCATCATAAGATCCACAGGGAAGAACTCTATGAATGTAATTGGTGTTGCAAGGCTTTTTTCAGAGAAAACGTTCTAAAGATTCATGAGAAAGTCCAGTCAGTAGAAAACCCTTATATATTCTATAAGTGTGAGAGAGGATTCAACCAACACTCAAATTTGTACATGCATAGAAAATACTAGCCCATTTGAAGTCAGTTTGTCCTCATCCCCCTGCAAGATTGGAAATTCATTACTTTTAGACAGTTGGGTTTGGGGGAAAGTGGGCTCTGTTTATTTCTCCCTAATTTAGTGTTTCCAAAACAAAAACAAAAATAAAATGACTATAATGAAAGAATACAATGAGAATACTATAGGATTCTTTGATACAAACAAAGGTAGTCAATAACAGTCAATTGAAAACCATATCCACAATTCTCTGTAGGGTATGAGGCTAGACATTCAAAATTTCAGCATTTCAGTGTTGAGAGAGACCTGGGAAAGGCCAACTAGACTAAACCATGCCTGGAAAAGAATGCCTTCTACTACATTTCTGAGAAATAGTCATCAAGTCTTTGTCCAAAAACCTCAAGTTGGCAGAGGAAGACAGGGCAGGAAAGGGGAGAACATGTTGCTTACTGAGATAATTCATTCTATTCTTCAATAGCTCTAATTGTTAGCAAACTTCCCAATATAAAGCCTAAATTTACCTCTTTGCATTCTGCTCCTTGTTCTGTTTCTAAAACCAAATTCAATAAATGAACTCCTTCTTCCAAATACTTGAACAGAGCTATCATGCCCGCCTACTCCACCATTTTTTCTCTTTTCCAGGATAAACATTTCTAAGACTTTTAATTTACCAATGCTCAATTAATTTACCATGGCTCAAATGCCATGAAAATGAAGACTGTCACCATCTTATTTGTCTACCTTTGGGCAGTGTCAAATTTATCAATGGTCTTCCCAAGTTTCCTAGAGGTAAATACAGTTCTCCAAAGATGGTCATACCAGTGCAGACTAAAATGAGGCTATCACCACCCTAATTCCAGACTCTCTTAATGTAATATCAAATTGCATTGGAGTTTGGATTTTTCCTTTGTACAGTCAAGTCACTGTTGACTCAGATTGTTTGCAGTCTGCTAAAAACCCTGCCATCTTTTTTTCAGTAGAACTACTGTCTGGCCATGCCTCACTCTGCCTGTGAAGTGGCTATTTGGAAACCAGTGGAAGACTTCGCATTTATCCCTTATCACTTGTTTATCAATTTCCTACTAAGAAGTTTCATTCTGTTCGCTATATCTTAAAGACTGCTATCCTTCTCAGAGAAAGCAGAGGCTAAAGAAGAGTTGAGTAATTCTTCCTCTCTTCATTCTCCATTAGCATTTATCCATATGCCCTAATTACTGATCCTATCCATTTTTGTCCTCCTTTCTCCCCAATATAGATTTTTTTTTAATTTTTGTATCCTTTACTTTCTTTGCTAACCTCAGCTCATTTTGAATGCTTTATTCCTGACATAATTCATACACATTCACACAGATTTATATTCCTCCTCCCTCCCATTTTGTATGCATGTCTTTTAAAAGTTAAAATTGGTTGGTGAGTTCCCTGTGTATTCACATCAATCTCTTCAGACAACCCTCCTTTTCATCAGAATTGTTTCCCTTTGTGTCCTCAAAAAATCATCCTTTGCTATCTTGAACTAGGCTGACTTTTTATTTGAAGCAATCAGGGTTAAGTAACTTGAGCAAGGTTACACAGCCCGTTATTTCTGGGTATGGTGCTGAGTATCTCAGCCGGGATTTGATCCAGGTGATCCCGGCACTGGAGCCAGTGCTCTTACTCACTGAGCCACCTGGCCCCCCTTAAGCAATTGGGGTTAAGTAACTTGCTCAAGGTTACACGGCCAGGTGTTTCTGGGTGGGTGCTAAGTGTCTAAGCCCAGGATTTGATCTCCAGGTCTTCTCAACACTGGAGCTGGTGCTCTTACTCACTGTGCTACCTGGCCGCCCCTAGGCTGACTTCTTTTGTAACATTTTAGTTAAAGTTATCTTGCTTATCCTTTCTCAGAACCCTTTAAAATCTGCTTTCCCAAATTCTAGGTTATTCCTACTTCCCTCTCCTCACAAATTCTAAGATGAAAGGGTCACTCCCATCACCAAGATTCCCTTCCTTTGTACTCTCATAAAACAGTTTCTCGTTGTTACAAATAAGATCCAGACTAGTTCCCCTTATGAGTTAATCCGCCTTCTGAAATAATCATTGACAAGTAAAAAAAAAAAAAACTAATTGCTCTACTTTTGACAAAGAGCACCAGCATGATTTGTTTCCCTGTCACTACTGTATCTTGCTTCTGTGCCAAGTTTCTGACCTGTTTCTTGTATTCCTCATCTATTTCCTCTTTCTGTTCAAGTACTTCATATTAGATTCCAAAGACAGTATCGCTTTTTTTTTCCCCCACCCCACCCTCAACCCTTCCCTCCACTAATCTTCACTCACATATTGTCCACCATGTTCACCTCTTTGGTTCTTGTATTTCCTTACATTTTATTATACAATATTACTCCACTAACTCTTTTACCTAGCCTGTTCCTTTTGAATAAACACTTCCCGAGCTATATTCCAGTCATAGGTCTCATGAAATCACATTTGCCTCCTTGTATTATTGGTATCTGCAGCTTTATCTTGTCTATTACCTATATTTTGCATATTTGTCCACACACTTACATGGATTTTATTACTGATTTCTTTCTTCAATTTTATCTCCTATGAACTTTTAAATGTCTCAATTGCTATTCTTCTTTCTCTATTGTATCTACTCTATATGATATCTGCCTTGGTGGCTATACATAAGTAATTTTCTTCCTCTTATTTTCCTTTCAGTTTAAAGTCCTTTTGATTAGATTTAAAAGACTGATCAAATACCTTCTCACCAGTCTTGTTAGAGCCCTCTATCTCTGACCATAAGCATGTTATTTCTGTTTTAAGTTGTGGCTTGGAAATCCCATTCTCAGATACCATTTTCTTCACTATCTGTTCACTTCCCAAATCTGCCTTTCTTTTCTGAAACCCTTGACTTCTTTGGCCAGCAGTTAAGAAAATTCAATCTTTTCCTCTAAAGTCTTCAGTTTCTTTCCCAAGACTTGGTAAAAGAAGAAAGAAAACAAGAATTAAGGAAAATAATGTAAGTGTTGACAAGGAAAAGGAATATAGCAGATAAAATCAAAGTTATGAGGTAAGCAGGCCAAAGCTGTTTCCTTTTGTAAATATACAACTATATCCATGTCCCAACTATAATGAGAGAACAGGTTAGTCATTGTAACCTGGAATAAACCGGGGCTGAAATACCATTAGAAGAGTTGCACCTGGAATGGCTAGGTGGTGCAATGAACAAAGCACTGGCCCTGGAGTCAGGAGGAGCTGAGTTCATAATCTGGCCTCAAACACATAATACTTACTAGCTGTGTGACCTTGGACAAGTCACTTAACCCCAATCACCCTGCCTTCCCCCCTCCAAAAAAAAGAGTTGTGCCTCTAAAATCTTCCTTTTTTCCATGCTCCATTCCTACAGTCAGTAGTAAAGGACTAATCCAGGTTCATTCTAGGTAACTCTCTGGAGAACAAAATGGAAAGGGTTTGGTGAAATCCAACTGGATCATTCGTGTAAAAAAAAATCATTCATGTAAAAAAAATCATTCACTAAATATTTTAGTGGTCTTTTCTTTTTTCTTAATTATTTTTCCTCAAATAATTTTTTTGGCTACATTTTAAGATAGGAACTGGCTCCCTCCCTTCTTCCCCACCACACAACAGAAAAGGCCACCATTTGACACAGATTTATAAATATATGTAAACCCATACCATGTGTGCTTTTATTTATCACTTCTTTCTCTGAAGATGGATTAGCATCTTCTTTCATAGGTCCTTTAGAGTTGATTTGAATATTTATAGCACTGCGAATAGAGTACTGGGAATAACTACAGTTATTCCTGGAACAATATTGCTGTTACTATACACAACATTCTCTTGGTTCTACTCACTTCAGTTTTCATTATATCACGAAAGTCTTTCCATGTTTTTCTAAAATCACCCAGCTCATTATTTCTTACAGTATGGTAGTATTCCATTACAATTATATATCACAACTTCTTTAGTCATTTAGTCATTCCCCAATTGATAGGCATCCCCTCCATTTCCAGTTCTTTGCTACCACAAAGAGAGCTGCTATAAATATTTTAGAACATGTAGGTTCTTTTCCTTTTCTCCTGATTATGCTGGGAAACAGACCTAATAGGTCAAAGTTTTATACAATTTTACAATTCTTTGGACATAATTCCAGATTTCTCTCTGAAATGGTTGGATCAGTTTACAATTCCACCAACAGTGTTTTGATGTCCCAATTTTTCCACATCCCCTCCAACATTTATCATTTTCTCCTATCATTTTAGCCAATCTGATAGGTATGAGATGGAGTTTGTTTTCAATAGAAGTCAGCAGTGTGGCATAACAAGCTAAAAACTCTATACGGCAGGCTTCATTAATAGAAATATGGTATCCAGAATGAGTAAGGTGATGCTTTTCTTTAAATCTGTTTAGGTTATCAGCATTCAAAAATGCTGAGTTAATTTCTGGGAATTACCTTTTAACAGGGACCTTGACAATCTGGAACATATCCAGGGGCAGGTAACCAAGATAATAAAGGGTATAACAACCAAACTATAAGAAAAGCAATTAAAGGAATTGGAGAAGTCTGGGAAAAGCAGAACTTGGGAAAGGAAGAATAACTGTCTTCAAATATTTGAAAGACTTTCATTTGGAGAGCTAATTAGAATTTTTCTGTGGGTAGTGGGCATTGGGCAGTGGGTAGAAGTTGCAGAAAGGCAGATTTCAATTCATCCTAAATTCTTAACAATTAGTGCTATCCAAAGGAAAAATGGGCTGTTTTTGGAATATTGTGCTCTCTTTGCTTATTACATCACCATTAGTTGGAGATTTTTTAGAGGAAGTTCTTTTTCAGGATTAAAAGAGGGAAAAGGTAGGAAGAGGGGAGTCTCATGAGCATGTGCAGGTTGCCCAGCTGATGCAATTGCCATGCGAAAGATGTTGGAGAGGGAACCTACCTCCAGAAAAGCATGATGATGTCAAACCAAAGGGCCTTGTTCTTCAATATGGAATCTGTGCAGACATTCCTTAACTGGTGCTGTTATGCTAACCACGTGATGAAGAAATTGATTATTGATTGGCTATGAAGCCTGGACTGGGAAGTAATATATTCAGGAAGCAATAACCAGGAAAAACAAAGTTAATCCTCATTCCTGTTTGGATGTATACCAGCAAAAAGGCAAGAATTGCTGAAGTCTCTCAGTGGGGAGAGAAGCTTTAGGCCTTTATCTTTCTACCCAGGTCACCACCATGTGGTCTGTGAGTTCATGGCCCTAGTGTTATTTCTGTATCTGTTGTGTCTTTTCTTTCTTGTTTAGGTGAAGGATTGTTGGAGACAGTTACGCCTTTGTAAGCTTCAAAATGTCAGAAGAGATTGAGATGCCAAAGTCAACGTCAAAATTTGTGACCAGCAAGACCACCAGTGAGGCCCCAAGGATTGACCTAAGGGATCTGAGAAAAGCCAATGGATATGCAATATTTGGAAGTGAATTCCGTGGAATCAAAACTATAATAGAAACTGATTTAAATTTGAGCCCATGCTCCCTAGGGACCAAGGTTTTACAGAGGATAATATGACTGGCATATAGTAAGCATTTAAAAAATGCTTTATTTTTCTATCAATTAACAAGTATTTATTAAGCACCTACAATGTGGGCCAAGTCATTGTGTTAGATTCTGGGCATTCAAAGAAAAGTGAAAATAGGCAAAAAATCAGTAAAACATGTATGTAAATAGGAACATACAAGGTACATACAGAATAAATAAAAGGTAATGTAGAGGGGAAGGCTCTAGGACCTGGTATCACTGACCTGGGCTGAGAGAATGCCCTTCTCCTCAATCTTGATGATCCACATATACCCTCCATTGAAGGGAGAAAGAGATACTGTCAGCCTAACCAGTTTTGCCCCCATGTGTATATGGAAAGAGTGCCTCCCCAAAAGGGGGTGACAACTATTCAACCTGGGTTAGTGATCACCCAGAAGTATTGTCATTGCTCTTAAAAAGGTGACTTGACGTTGAATTTGCACTGCTTGTCCAGGGTATGGTATCTGCTGTCCCCAAATAAACTTCTAACTATGGTTGTGCTTACTAGAGATGGAAATGAGAAAGAAAGGTAAACGATGGCCCTGAGACAACGAAGACACATCACTGGAAGGATAGTGGTGCCCCCACTAGAGAAATAAGGAAGTTTGATGGAGGGTTGGGCTGGGGGACGAGGATTAGCTCCATCTTGGGCATGCTCAGTTTCTTTTAGTGTTAAATCAGTCCCACGCTAGCCCTTGGTAACATGCTCAGTCACATATAGAATCAGGGGGATCAAAGAGGAGGTAATGCGGAAGAAACAAGGGCCCCCAAAACCTTAGTCATAGTCCATTCTCATCAATATGGCCTAATGTCAGTTTGAGCTACTGAAGGAGCAAAGTGAACAGTTCTCAAATCTCATCCTTGATTTGATGATAGGAAAGTGAAAAAAGCAGTGGGATGGTGCCTTTATCTGCACAAATTAAAGAAGGGGCCAGTGTGTTTTCTTTTTGTTGATGTTATAACAGTAATGCTGGTAACAATAGCTAACATTTATATTGTTCTGTAAGGTTTACATGGCACTGTGGATATGGATTTACCTAATAGGTTCTATTATTATCCCCATTTAACAGATGAGGATGAACAAGGTTAGGTCATCTCCCTAGAGTCATACAGCAAGCAAATACCTGAGGCAGGATTCAAACTCAGCTCTTCCTGATTCAAAGTCTAAGGCTCTCTCTCCTTTGCTTTGTTGTTGTTCAGTTGTATCTGACTCTCCATGACCCCATTTGGGGTTTTCTTGGCAAAGGTACTGGAGTGATTTGGTATTTCCTTCTCCAGCTCGTTTTACAGTAAGCAAATTAAGGCAAATAGGATTAAGCAACTTGCCCAGGGTCTCACAACTAATAAGTGTCTGGCGTCCGATTTGAACTCAGGGAACTGAGTCTGACTAACTCCAGACCCAGCACTTTATGCACTATGGCACCACCTAGCTGCCCCTGTGCCACATACAGGACTTTAATGATCATCACTGGTGAATTCTGGATTCCTTCAGTTCCTTTGAAGTCCTGGCTTCCCTTGGAACTTACATAAAGAAAGACATTAAAACAGTAACTCATTTAGAGCATGAAGAGAATATGTAGAGACCACTTCAGTGAGCATTTACAAAATGTGTATATAAGATACAAAACACTGTTAGATGCTAAGGGCACACCTAGGAAGTTAGGGCACAGTGGGTAGAGCCCTGGACTTGGAGTCAGGAAGGCCTGAGTACAAATTCAGTCTCAGACACTTCCTATCTGTGTGACCTTGGGCAAGTCATTTAACCTCTCCTGTCTCAGTTTCTTCAACTACAAAATGGCAATGATAATAGCACCTGCCTCCTAGAGCTGGGACAATAAAATAAGATATTTGAGTTATTTGTAAAATGCTTCACAAACATTAAAGTGCTGTGTAAATGCTAGTCATTGTTTATTATGAAGAAGCTTACGTTTTACTGGAGTGAGGGCAGACAATATGTACAAAAGTGATAGAAAATAAATATACAAAGTATATCCAAAGTAACTTTGGGTAGAGGCACAGCGTTAACAACCAGGGAATCAGGAAAGGGTTGTTGTTGAACTGACTCTTGCAGAAAGCTAGGTATTCCAAGAAAAAGAAGTAAGGAAAAACAATTCTTGACCCACCCAATACAATGTCTCTCTGTAGTATTTTTTAGTCATTTAAGCCCCAGGGGAGTCCTGAAACAGACACTCAGGCCCTTCAAGTTCAGTACTCACAGTACAATGCTCTACACAACTACAGACCCTGACTGAAGAGCTAATTTAGTTAGACTTGAGAATAAAAATACTCTTAGCAGCAGACAACATGAAACAATCTCTGTAATACCTTTTTTTATCCATTAATTCACATACTGGATTTTAGTATATGACTCAAATTTTTTCTGAAATACTACATACAAAAATGTATTTCTTCAAATCTTGATCTTCTGTCAAAATAAGTCAATTTCAGTCATTTATTTTGGCTTAAGATGACAAGGCCAATTATACCCATCCTTGATAAAAATATGTAATTTCTGCCTAATAGAATTTGGGGTGGGGGTGGGAGTATACTTGTGTATATCTGTGTGTATTGAATTTGGGTTACATGAGAATAATAAACCTTGTTCCATCCATTCAGTCAGTCCTTTGAAAAGTCAAATGCCCTCTGCTCAGGGCTAGGATAGCCCTCATTTGAACCATGGCTCTCAATGGGGTTCTTACTCTAGTGTTGTAACAGAGGTTTGGCGGTGTCAGCCAGCCAACTGCAAGAAGTAGAGCTGGAAATGATGAAATGAATTATGTGGACAGCACTGGGAAATATCCAGTCTTTTTGAAAGCTTTCAGACAGAGATGGGAACATGGAAATTTTCCTTTTGCATAGAGCACAAAAGACAAATGAAGACTAATGTGGGCAATTGCACTCTGAACCAAATGAGAATCATGAGGAAAGAAAGAAAGAAAGAAAGAAAGAAAGAAAGAAAGAAAGAAAGAA
>NW_027186304.1:42063614-42064912 GCF_028583685.1 Petaurus breviceps papuanus | reverse complement strand
AAGAAAGAAAGAAAGAAAGAAAGAAAGAAAGAAAGAAAGAAAGAAAGGAAGGAAGGAAGGAGAGAGGAAGGAAGGAAGAAAGAAAGAAAGAAAGAAAGAAAGAAAGAAAGAAAGAAAGAAAGAAAGAAAGAAAGAAAGAAAGAAAGAAAGAAAGAAAGAAAGAAAGAAAGAAAGAAAGAAAGGAGGGAGGGAGGGAGAGAGAGAGGGAGAAAGGAAGGAAATGGAAAGAAAGAAAGAAGAAAATGAGAGAAAAAAGAATAAAGGAAAGAAGAAAATAAAGAACAAAAGAAAAGATGAAGGAAGGAAAGAAAAAGAGAAAAGGAAAAAGAAGACAGGAAGGAAAGGAGAAACAGAGAAAGAGAGGAAAGAAGGAAGAAAAGAAAGAAGATGAAAAAGGAAAAGAAAGGATGGAAAAATGATGAAGGAAAGAGACAGAAAAATAGAAAGGAAGAAAGAAAAAAGGAAGGAAGAAAAGGAAAGAGGAAAAAAGAAGGAAGAAAAAAGAGAGAAAGAGAAAAGAAAGAAATGGCAGTTAGTAAACTGTTTTAAGATCCTTGAAAATTGGAAATAGTTGCTCTTGGACTCAGCAAGAATGGCAATGCCCCAAGAATTATTTTACAATTCAACTTAATTGATCAAAACATATATTTTCTTAGATTTCATTCAACAATTCCTTTAAGATATTTTTAGAAGTGTTGATATTTTCCAAGACCAAAAAAAGTACTTATTTAAGAAAAAGAAGCAATAAAATGGAGACACTGAGATGTCCCAGAAGAAAAAGAATGTTTGTGCAAGGGTGAAAATAAATCATTGCAGTTCTGATGTTGCTAGGATTTTCTCTCAAAAACCACTGACAAATCCTGACTAAAAGGTATTCAATCTGAGCTGCTTTCCCAGATCACACTGAATATTATGCCATTTAGGAAGTCTCCAGACAGACAACACTTGTAGTCACAGAAGCTTCAGGTGTATTACAGACTTTTCTCTTTTGGATAAATAACTCCTGGGATAAAATTTTTTAAGTTGCACCCTCTCCACTCCCTTGTGAATCTACAGACTTCTCTAGTTCAACTTTAGCTATGAGGGGGAAGATAGGATAATAAAAACTTTCTAAGAGAGAAATTGGATGGCTTACAGCAATGGTTCACACAATAGCCTAGGTATTCTGATGAGTGTTTCTGGCTTGCCCAAATTCATTGGAATTTAAGGTTGTTGCTCAGTCATTTCAGCCATGTCCAACTCTTCATGACCCCATTTGGGATTTTCTTGACAAAGATATTGGAGTGGTTCAACATTTC
>NW_027186304.1:41987658-42063604 GCF_028583685.1 Petaurus breviceps papuanus | reverse complement strand
CTTTCATATGTTTGTTGAATGGATGAATGAATGAATGAAGCATGGGAGAACAGTGGCTTCGCTGGTATAAAAATAAAGCACAAAAGTCAGTAGTGGACAAACATAATATCAATCATTTAAGCATTTATTAAGCACCTATTATGTGCCAGAAACTGTGCTAGGCACTAGAAATACAAATATAATGAACTAGACAATCTCTACTTAAAAGGAGCTTTTTCTATTCTTAAGGGAAGAGAAGTATATCTCTATGTTTATACAGAAGAAATATATATGCAAATAAATAAATATAAAATAGTTTGGGAGGAAGTACAGCAGTTGGGGAGATGAGGAAAAACTTCATGTAGAAAACAGGGTTCAGAGGTGCCTTAAGAAAGAGATTCTTTGAGGCAGAGATAAGGAAGCAAAAGATACAGGAAGTGGAGATAATCAGGTGCAAAGATAAAGAGATGGAGAGTTGCATGTGAAGGACCAAGAAGGCAAATCTGGCTGGATCAGTGTAATAGTAATGGAATTTAAAGATCCCCCTGTATTGGCTTGGTTTTCAGATTGATTGTGTTAAAACCCAGAGCTTGTGAATCCCACTTGTGGGATGGACTTGTTGACATGAAAAGAGAGTGCTGAACTGGGAGGAGCTGGTGACATAAATTTAGAGAGACACAAGCAGAGGAAGAGAAGCAGAAGAATTTTTTTTTTGGAAGGAGCATCGTGGAGGCAAAGAGAGAGAAAAGATTGCTGAAGGCCAGTTCGAGCTGCCCAGGACTTTTGAGAGCTGCCACCCAGAGCTGCCAAGGACTGAGGAGACATGGCTATTATGCTGGTACTTTGTCTATTTTGATGTTGTTTTGCCAGATTTGTCCCCTGGTGAAGGACAGTCCTGTTGTTGCAGAGGTTCTGGAACCTTGCTGTTGGTTCAGAATCCCTAAAGAAGGATGTTTTTGTTGTATGTTTACAGAAATCCTGGGAGAGGGTTTTGCTAATGTTTTAAGGGGTCCTAGGACTGTTCTGCAGACAGAGAGTGAATTAACGAGGACACTGGCAATGTATCTTGTGGCCTTGCTAAGCTTTGTCTCCCCAGGAAGAGAGATTTCTGAGAACTTGCCTCGTGTCAAGATGAAGAAAAGACCTCTCTTTGGGTATTAAATGCTGTGCTTAAGCTTGTTGTAACTCTGGGGTAGATGGCCTTTTCAGTTGTGCTCCAGGGGTGGGATACTTTTGATGTTTTGTGCTCTGTGACTGAATGTACTTTGCTTATGACTGGAAATTAATCCCCATTTGAGAATAGGGACTTTGTGATTGACTAAATGAATGTAATGTCCAAGGGTGGAGTAGTACTTGGAAATTATTGAATTACACTTGGTGAATGCTGTATTTTGAATTATGCTATTTTTTTATTTTCTCTGTTCTTAGTTTGTCACTGAATAAAATGGGGAGCAGCTATGCTGGTATTTTGAACCTTGGGTAGTTGCCTTTACTTGGCATTATGATCAGAAAATAGGATAGGCAGAGCAATGTCTAGTAAGACTAGAAAGATAGGCTGGGGTCAAACTTTAAAAGATAAATAGAGTAGGCTTATTTGATTTTAGAGACAATAAGGAAGCATTGGATTGTAGTGGGTATGGGAGTGACATGGATAGGTATGTGCTTAAAAAGAATCACTCTTACAGCAGTATAAAGGATAGACTGGAATGGAGAGGCATTTGAAGTGGGGAGACTGATTAAGAGTCAGTCACAAAAATCTAGGCAAGAACTGATGCCTGAATTAAGGTGGTAGCTGTTTGAGTAGAGATGAGAGGCTGGATACAAGAGGGCTTTCAAAGGTAGAAATGGCAAGATATGGCAACTGACTGGATTACGTGGAGTGGGAGAGAGTGAAGAGTCAAGAATAATAGAGAGGTTAAACTTGGGATACTGGAAAAATGATGGTGCTTTTGATAGAAAGAGGGAAGTTTGGAAGAGAGGTGTGTTTGAGGGGAAAGATAATAAACTCTGTTTTGGATATGTTGCATTTGAAATACCTCCAGGACATTCAGTCTGAAATTTCCAATGGACAATTGATAATATAGGATTGCAGCTTAAGGGAGAGAGCAGATAAATTTGTGAGGCATTAGCATAAATATGAGAAATAAATTTATGGGAACTGATGAGACCACCATAAGTGACCCCACAGAAGAAATAGAAGAGCAGGGGACCTAGATCAGAGTCTCCAAGAATATGAACCAAGGTTGGAGGTTAAAGGCCCTCCCTGTTTCACTTAACCTTTTTCTCTTGATTCTAACTTCACCTGCATGCCAATCAAAGATCTCAGGAGTGAGAGAAGCCTAGTCACTTCAATGGTTAATTGATTTCTGGGGAACCAGAAACACAATCATGCTGATATCATAATCTGATAATCATAACTGAAGTTAAGATGAACCAAATCAGATATATGTCTAAGACTAAGGACTTTGAGTCAGTAGTAATAAGCAAAAAAAAAGATTTAATTTTAGCCTAAGACATTTTTCTAATTTTTGTTCCTTGCCTTTTTGGATATGCTAAAAGAACTATAAATCTATCTGACAGGAAAGAGGTTTTCTACATAGTGCAAGCCCATAGATGGTTGTAGAGAGAACCAAATGACCTCGAAGAGGCTAAATAGATAAATTTAGCACAAGAGATAGTATCAAAGAGCAGTTTGATGATTCTGAGGCCAGTGAAGATGACCAGGAGAGGTAAACGATCAAATGCAGAGCAGAGGTATCAAGTCAGCAGAAAGCTGCTAAGATATCCCCAGAGAACATCGACAACTCTGCAGCCTGAGGAGTGGGACTTTCTCCAGCCATACATACACCCTGGTCACACAGACTGCCATGTGTGTGGCCTTGCCAAATAGCTTATTAGCATGAGGTCCTTCACACATATTCCCTCAACACTGCACATATGCCTTCTTCCATTGGTGGTTTAATAGCCAGTGGAAGAGTACATTTGGATAGTTTTGTCTATCCCATTGCCCTAATAAATTTTTGCAGGGTGACTATATATTTTCCCTTTCTTTGTTTTATACATCTTAAGAAGGGAGGTCAAGGTATAGGAAAGAAAAGGATCAGAAAGAAGAATCATATTGATATAAAAGGGAAATGGGAAGAAAGCTCCCGCCCTGTCTTTTAGACTTCTATTGACTATCCTGTTCCCTGGGGTTCAATCATGCTCCATCTCACCATTCACTCACTCTCATAGCCTTGGGCCCAGTCAATCTGGCAATTTGTTGTTTTAATAAATGCTTTTTCTTTGAAGTCACACGTCTTCGTGTTGGATGGGAAAGGCGCTTATGAGCTATGGTTTTTGGTGGTTACCGCTCCACAGAGAGCCTTGATCCTTGGGTCACTTTTCAGATAGCACAAATGCTACAGGACCCCAGATGCTACAGAAGCAAAAGAAGACCACCAATAAGAGTATCCATGGAGAAGAGAATTAAGAACCCATGTCTGGGGAGACACTGACCCTAGGCTATATCTCACATAAAAGTTCTGGGTAGAGAGCTGCATTTACTGCAGTACAACAGAAATAGCAGGGACACCAGGGTTCCAAGTGCAGTTTCCATCCAGAACTTATCTTAATTTGTAGTGATTCCATGGTAAAAGTGGCAGTTAGAGACTTTCCTACTTAGCTTTAGATCCCACCAGCAAAGTCACTCCATCAGCTTTAATATGCAAGAGTCTCAATAGTTGATGGGAAGAAGTTGGTGTTCTTCCCACCATGAAATGTGCAGGGCCATCTCCAGCTATATCTGGCCACTGGATCTAGATAACTCTGGAGAAGAAAGTGAGACTGGCGACTTTGCACAGCCCTCCCTCACTTAAATCCAATTCAGTTGTGAGTCATGGCATCACCTTCCTGATGTCATGGTCCAATTCGAGAAGGAAGATCAAACAACAAGAACAAGGAGGAGATGCAGCAAAATGTCCTGTCTACAATTCCTTCCCCAGTGACTTGCTGACCTCTTCCTCTTTGTCACCACCACCAACAGTGTTGGGGAAGCAGAATGACCATCCGGGAAGCAGTGTTATAAGCTAACCAGGGCTTTCTCCCATGGCACAACATGGCAATAGAAGAGATACAAAATTGGAATTCAAGATGGAAATGTCAGGAAGTGACTTGCTGTAGGACCTTGTGAGAGAGTTATATTTCTGTGTATAGAGATTTTCTTTGTCATTTTTTTCCAGTGTTTGTTTAATGTCTTCTGCTTTAATCTAGTTGTCCAATATTGGTTTGTTAAAGGAACTTCCCTCAAGCAGTGGTTTTGAATTGATACTAACCAATGGTATGCCATAAGCCTGGGGCAGCTTGAGAGGTAGGAGGAGAAAGGTGGGGAGAGGAGGGTGAGAGATACAGGCTGCAAGAGTTTTAACAGAAGCCTGAAAGGCAAGGCAGCACAATGAAGAGGAAAGAAAGCTGGATTTTGTTATCAGAAGACCTAGGTCAAATCCCAGTTCTGCCGCTGACCTCTGCCACCTTTAGCTGTGTGATATGGGGCAAGCCTTCTAACCTCTCTGGGCCTCCATCTCCTCATCTGTAAAATGAGGGGGTTGGATTAGATGATCTCCAAATATCCTTCAAGCTCTAAAACAAGGTTTCTGAGTGAGAGGAGTCCATCTGGGACAAGAGGAACACCTCCATGGTGTGAAATGCAGAGTACCACTGCCAGAACATACTAGGCATGTCCCCAAATTCTCACCATTAGAATCACTTCTCAGCTTAGACAGCAAAGGTAGGGAAATTTTATCCAGAAAGGCACTTTTAAAATATCATCGCCTGAGACAGAAGGGATGCAAGGCCTGTCGTGCTCTCCCATTAGTACCTTAGCAAAGATTAGTTGTCACCTTGGAAGGTAGCCCTGAGGATATAGAACACACAGATAAATCAGTCTGGGGATGGGGTGGGGGTAGGGGAGCGATCATAGGAGACTGATCAGGAGAAGATAGCCCCTAGATATATGTTGGGGTTTGGGGAGAGGGCACAGTTTAAAGGTGCCAGATTGACTGGGCCTAGGGCTGTGAGAATGAACTAGCAATGAGATGAGGCATGATTGAACCCCAGGGAATATGACAGTCAATAGAAGGCTAAGGGACAGGGCAGCAGCTTTCTTCATATCCACCTTCTCCATCAATATGATTCCTTCTTTCTTTCTGATCCTTTATCTTTCTTATTCCTCAACCTCCCTTCTTAAGATGTGCAAAACAGAGAAAAAGAAAATATATCTACTCTGGAGGGATTTACTGGGGGCAATATGCTAGGCAAAAAGAAAATTCTAAAAACAAACAAAATAACACACAAATGGGATATAGCATATGTAGGTAGCATAGCCCTAAAGAAATGCATTCAAAGAGTGAAATTTTTAAAAGCAAAAAATCAAATATACAGTGACATGGGGATTACATTGTACTGCATAAAGCATAACACCTTTGCCTTCACTGATCTCTGTTTATCTCTTTTGCTCTTTATCTCATCTCAAGAGAGAGAGAAATGAAGATGAAGGGAGGTAGGGGTATCAGAGACAGAGAAGGTAGGAACAGAAAAAAAGGAGACAGGAACAAAGGAGACAAAAGAGAAGAAAGGAAAATGGGAAGAGATAGAAAAACAAAGCGTAAAAGGGAGGACACAAGAATGAGAAACTTTGTAGGAAATTGGTGCTACAAAATTGGTAAAAATTTTAAGACTAAAACTGATCATTTATAGAATTTACTTATAGAAGTCTTTTGCCCCTTATTTCCTTGAAGTAGTAATGAGGCAGAGGGGGGAGGGGAAGCCCTGTAGCAAGGAGAATGGGGAAGGACAGTGTCTCTACCATTTTACTTAAAGTCTGCTTCAAGTTAGCCCATAAATAACCAGAATTCCTAAAGAGATTCACAAGTTTGAACTTGTAGTAGATATATTTGCTTGGATCCCTGCTAAAGAAAGGAATACAAGCTACTGAGGGTACTTTTGAAGGGGACTAATAAAAAGTAAATACTTCTCAATAAGTGAAAACTGACCCCAAAATGACTATATAAGGGACATCAGAAACTTAATTAAAAAAAAAACTTTTAAAACTTATGCAATGTACCAATGGCATATGGAAAAATACCGTATGTGCATGATGGACTAAATAGGTGATCAAGAGTTCCATGTCACTTTCATTATCCCACACTGACAGATGATGGACTCATTTTGTCTAAGGCGACCTTTGGATCGAGGCTCATTTAATGTCATTTAGTGTCTACACCCCTATTTTTTTTCACATTTGTAAAATGGGATGAATCTTTTTGACAACATAATCTGCAGGAACGGCTCTAATTAAAGAATTCATGACCATCTTATTATCATCTTTCTATTTGTAGTTATTTCTACTAAATTAAAATTTTCTTTCAAACTGTGATTGATCACAATTAATCTCTTGAATTGATATGGCATGTTAAGAATTGGCTCCAGGCAGGAAAGAGAACAGCTCTTGCAGCTAAACTCTAGTTCAAGTATCCCCTGGGGTTTTCTTTGTCAACCAGAAAGAAAGGCCTTTAGCCGGTAGATGGTCGGAGCCAAACAGGGTAGGCTACAGACAAGTGAGTCGGGAATCAAACAGAAGTTTAATTTCAAAGTGAGGGAAACAGCTTGCAAACAAGGACACATGGGCTGGGGTCCTGCCCCTAATAGGGGAACCCACATTGATGTGGCCAGATCTCAATTCTTATACCAATGGCAGCTCAATGACCTGTGGCCCTGACAATGAGGGATAACTACTACAATGTGACAAGTTTGATTCATAACAGGGTTTCATGACCAGAATATGGATACAGCAGATGCTTGTCTGGGCTGAGAGAACACCTGGTGCTGGTCAAAGCAATACAACAATTATGTGATTTGGCCGGAGGGTGAGTGCAAAGGATTGTTGTTATGCCAAGTTTGAGCACAGCTTGCTTGTTGGGCCTTAGCTCTGGAAAACAGGATGTTTCCTCATATCTTGACATTTCCCCCTTTTGACCAAAGGGAGGGAGTCGGAAAGAACCGCTACCCTTCTGGTCAATAAAGGAGAGGCAGATACAAGCCAAGATGCCAAGAGAGTCCAGTTTAACTTGGACAAGATGTTGATCTCAGGATGTCAGTTCCTTGAGGGGATCTATTGGTGAAGTGTACCCCAGGTGTCATTGAAAAATGTTCAATAGGGTAAAGAGCATAAGCAGATAGAGTAATAGGTCTTGTCTGGTCATTGTTTGGAAGCCGAAAAGGGAGGGGTAAAAATGTAGAAGAAGAAAATGCCAGCACAGGCTTGAATCAGGGTCTTGGTGGTTGGACACAAAATAAAAGGAAAGAGGAAAAAAAAACCAGGTCAGTATACTCAGCCCTCATCCAGAATCTTGGGACAGCTGTCTCATCTGGATGTCAGCTGCTTCTGGGTTCATACTAGACAAACGTTGAGGTTCATGGAGGGTTCTGACTTCCATTCAGGAACAGGGTCTTTCTTCAGATGATTTAAACCCAAATGTTTGATAGCTGTGGGAGTAGTCAGAAGGACTTGGTAGAGATCCTTAGAATACATATGGGTTGACAATTATGAGAAAATGTCTTATAAATAATGCAATAAAGTTTTCTCACAATTTCCATAATTGCATAATTACATTAAGTCAGGTACAGATAAAACTACTTAGAGTGTTCACAATGGGCTAATTTTGAGAAAGGAGATTTATATGTCACCAAGGTAGCCAAAAAAAACAAAAAGCTTAAGCATAAACCATGCAAAGCAATACTTTTAATTATTACCAATATTAACTAACATCAAGTCTCCTTCTATCTTAGTAACCCATTCTCAATATCCATTTAATCAGCAGATTTTGAGTCCCAGATATTTCATGTAGTTATTTGGTCCCTAGATATCTTTTCTTGGGACAATAGGCTTTATTCTCAGGACAGCTGTAAAGGGACACCTGCTTATCTAGTTCTAAGTCTAGAGATTCCTAAACAATTCTGAATTAATATAATTTAATATAATCACTTAATCTGGTTCTCCAATTTTGAAACTTCAAAGAATCTCAGTTCATATACCATTTGTTATTTCTATCCTTACCTAAATCCTGTCCCTAATAAAAGAATCTTTTAAAAATTCATGAAGGTTCAACCACAAAATGAACTCTTCTACCCTTTGATATTATCAGACAGATACCTTAAAATGGAAAAAACAATTTCACTTTCTTTAATATAATCAATATGTTTTATGTGTAAAATACAATTAATACTTAATTAATAAATCCTTAATTCAATTCCGAGAACTTATTACTTAAACATACTCAAAGCCTGAATTTCCATGACAAATAAATTTGGAAACCAATCATGTACATATGTATATAGTCCTTAGAGAAAACAGTCTAATCCTATTGCTTCCTCAAAATTTATTATTCCATTTATTTAGAAAACTTTTTACAACTTTATCTTATTACCTTGTGTAATCATTTCCCCCTTAGGAGAATATCATCCCTATATTAAAGTTTGACCACACATACAGGTTAAAAAGATTTAGTATTGTACTTATAAAACTTCTTGATTATAAATATTTGCTATGAAAGGAAAAAGAGGAAAATAATTATAACACTGCCATGTGATGTAACAGAAGGAAAATCTCCCTTAGTTTTGTTTGATTCAAGGCATGAGTCATGTCTGACAGCCAATCACTTAGTCGCAGGTGTTAAAAGCAAGTATCAGGATTAACCAGGTTAGGAAATTTCCTTCTCAGAAAGGAAATAGCACAATGGGGAAACAGAGTCAGAAAGATCCTACCTTGGGTCATGCCAAAGTGATCCCTGAAACTTTTTCCAGGCACAGACATCCACTTTTAGCAGTTTCTTGATGGCAGCACATGGAATTTTCTACTATTCAGAACAGTTCAGACAACTATCCCTGTAATCACAGCTCAGAACAATAGTAAATTACAGTCCCAAGAATTTCTACCTTAAATAGAAAAATTTCATTAATTTTTCACAAAATTTCACAATTTAGGGCCTTAATATTATTCCTGTTTTCCTAACAGTTAACATTTCATTTATCCTTTACTTATAAATTAAAACTACCCATATTATACCCATTAATAGTCAAGAATTTCAAATGAAAATTTCCTATCATATTATTATTGTTTTATAGCAAAATAAACCTCATTAAATATTTAAGTTTACAAATATCTATTTTATCACATTCTTTGAAAAGTCCAATCCATGTGTAACAGCATTCAGATGAAAAACTTGTTTTGTCCAATAGTATTTGTTATAATGATCTCTCAAATTTCACTATATAAAGGAATTTACAAATACAATAATAGCACAAAAATATCATGTATTTAAAACGTGAAACAACACTTCAGATGACATCAATTTCATTTCCAAATTACCACATAAAAATCATTAATCTTATTACCTTTGCCATTTTAAAACCACTTTAGAGTTAATCAGGTATGTAACAATTACATTCTATTAAAAAAATAATAATAATTTGGTGCTTAGTATATGCCAGTCACTGTGTTAAACAACAACCTTGAGAGATGGGTACCCACTATTATTTTTCTTTTTACAGATCAGGAAACTGGGGCAAACAAAGATAACTTGCCTAAGATTACACAGTCAACAAGTCTCCACAACTGGAATGTAATTCAAGTTTCCCTACATTTTACCAGCATTTTTTCCCAACACATTGGGAATCTTATCTGAGATGAAACAAGTTAAAAGATTAAGAGGCAAAGGGCCTCTGACCAAGGAAGAGTTAGAGGTGGCTATAAGATGCAAACCTTTTACCTATTTGTTTCTTTCTTCCTTCTGGCATTACTTCCAAACTAGCTGCCTTCCTTCATTGCCCTAGAACAATGAAGCTATCAATCTTTAAAGGAAAATGACATCTACCTTTAACTTTTATAAAGTTTAATCCTTATTTTTCCTTAAAACAAATTCCACAGAGTGGTACCCCAAAATTTGCTAGGATTTTTCAGAAAGGAGTGAGTTCCTGGAATTACCCTAAATCCCAGGAGGTCTCTGTAATCTTAAAATAATTCATCTCCATATTCCTTAATCTACCAAGATGTTTCTAGTAATCCTATAAACTTTGATTATCTGACTTTATTTCTGTAGTTCCAGCATAACCAAGCTGAAATGACAGGGGGGAAAGTGTCTTGCAGATTTTTTTCCTTTTCTATTTTCTTATAACCAAATCTCCCACAGAGAAACCTAAAGTGGGAGTTAGTCCTGCTTACTGGGACAATTGCTTCAAGCATGAAAGTTTATTAATCTCTCCAGTATTCTAAACTCTTGGCTATAGCCCTTAGAAGTTCCTCTGACTAGCTGCATTTTAAATCTTTCAAGGTAACAGTATCTGCAAGTAACACAAATATGGAACAGACATTTTACATTTTACAAAGACACAAACATAGACAAAATAACAAGGCAGATACAAACGGAGACAAACAATTCAATAAAGCATACAATTACAATTATAATTTTAACCAGTTTGGCAAAGGCACACAGTTAAG
The DNA here is from genome assembly GCF_028583685.1 of Petaurus breviceps papuanus. Lineage (NCBI taxonomy): Eukaryota > Metazoa > Chordata > Mammalia > Diprotodontia > Petauridae > Petaurus > Petaurus breviceps. The sequence continues at coordinate 42,053,094 of NW_027186304.1, read as the reverse complement.
GAATGCAGTTTAAGAAACAACAGAGGCATGCTGTTACAATGTTACAGAGGCATGTAGTTTAAAAACAGCAGAGGCACATGGAGAGGCCAATTAACAGAGATGGGCAGTTTAAGAAAATATATCCTCACCAGTGTGATTCAAGGCAGAAGGCCCAGAGTTTTCCTCACAAAGAATGGCAAGCTTAAACAAAGCTCAGAATTAGAGCAGAGAAAAGGGCAGAAGATTCACCAGATGAGGGGAGGGCAGACTCTGGAGAAATAAATCTCAAGTGGCACCTAGTCCATTCCTACTAGTACTAGAAAGTACAATGGCCAGGTTCCATGTTCAATCCCACTTCTGATGCCAATTAATGTCAGCCAAACCAAACTGATCTCTAACCTATGGATGGCCTGAGCCAAACAGAGCAGGCCAGAGACAGAAGAGTCAGGAATACAGCAGAAGTTTAATTTCAAAGTGAAAGAAATGACTTACAAGCAAGGAAGTCAATTAGACACATATACTAGGGCCCCACCCCTAGTGGGGAGACCTGAGACAGCATGGAGAGATCTCAATACTTACAGTAATGGTTATGCAGTAAGCTATAACCCTGACAATGAAGGATGATAACAGCAATGAGACAAGTTTGATTCATAGCAAGGCTTCATGACAGAACATGGGTACTAATCTGAGTTTCTTTGGTGCTTGTCCAAGCTCAAAGAACAATTGGTGCTAATCAAAGCAATACAATAATTACGTGATTTTGCCAGAGGGTGAGATCATCCAGAGAGTGAATTCAAAGAATTGTTATTAGCCAAACTCAGAGCACAGCCTGCTTGCTGCCTTAGCTCTGGAAAACAATGTGTCTCCTACTATCTTGATACCTCACTCTCAACACAGTCAATTCCGGGGTGTCCTCAAGGCTGTTGGCATTAAAGTCTTTTCTGTCACACTGCTACTATATACATCTACACTGAGCCTCAGTATAGACACTTCTACTCTTTCCTTCAATTATCCCAAAACAAGATTTTGTTGTTTTTCTTCTGTTTTGTTTCATTCTTTTTTCTAAAAAGAAAACAATTTTATAGAGCATAGAACTACTACATTATCAAACAAAGACATTTAAATAGAGGACCAAATCTAGACACAGTTGGCTGATTCTGTTTCCAGACCTAATTAGCCCCACTTTAATTTAACTAATCCCTAAACCTGGGCTTGACATGGGCCTATCTGTCTCCCTTGGAAGCATCTTCTCCTCCCAACTGTCTAGCTTGCTCTAACTGCCCACTTCCTGTGGACTCTGCTCCACCCTTCAGCAAACTCCTCCCACCACAGACTCTAAGTGATTACATTCAGTCTATTAGGGGGCAGAGCATATTTTCAAAGCAGGAAAGGTCTTCAAATTCCCTTAGGCTAATTAAAGGGCAGGGAAGATCTTCAAATTATCATTACCATTACACCTGGCCAGCTACCATGCTAAGTGAAGCCCCAGTTCTACTTAATCCTGGATGAATCCAGCCTCAATTAATTTTCCCCCCTGGGCATTTTCTTTTTTCTTTTTCTTTTTTAAATTAAATTTTATGTTTATTTTTAGTTTACATCATTCATTTCCACAAGATTTTGAGTTACAAATTTTCTCCCCATGTTTCCCCTACCCATCACCCCAAAACAGTGATCCCACTATATACCCCTCCCCCAATCTGCTCTCTCCTATGTCCTCTCCCACCCTTCCTCTGACTTTCTAGTAGGGCAAAATGGATCTCTATACCCCAGTGCCTGTATATTTTATTTCCCAGTTGCATGTGAAAAATAATAATATATTTTTTAAACATTTGATTTTAAAACTGAATTCCATATTCTTTCCCTTCCTTCCTCTTCACCCACCCTTACTGGGAAGATAGGCAATTCAATATAGGTTGTACACATGTAGCTACACAAAACATTTCCATAGTGGATATATTGTGAAAGACTGACTATATTTCCCTCCATCCTATCCCACCTCCCACTTGTTCTATTCTCTACTTTGATTCTGTCCCTTTTCAAAAGTGGATGCTTCTAACTTCCCTCCCCCCCCAACCTGCCTTCCCCTCCCTAACCCTCCCTCTCAGTCCCTTCCCCCCTGCTCTCCTGTGGCCTCAATTCTTTTCTGTTGCGAAGATGACATGCCACTGACCCCATCCAATGGCTTCCAAGGTCAATGCTTCTAGACACCATCAGTAATAATAACAGCTAACATTAATATAGTCCCCAGTATGTGTCAGGAACTTTGTTAAGTGCTTTATAAATTTTATCTCATTTGATTCTCACATAAACTCTGTGAAGTAAGGACTGTTATTATCCTCATTTTACAGATGAGGAAACTGAGGCAAATAGGTTAAGTGATTTGCCCAGGATCACACAGCTTGTTAAGTGTCTTCAGTCAGCACTCTATCCATTGCACCACCTACCTTCTCATTAGACATATAAATGTGCAAGAGGCCAGTCATTTCCTTAGCATTTTATACATAATTTTAATTTCCATAAAGAGTACTTCATGTCTTCATTGTGCCTTTGCTCAGAACACAATGATGATTGGCAGAATTCCACATTCTTATTCCAGATAGTTTGGTTTCTCCTTCCTCCAAAGTTCTGTTTGGATGCTTGATCATTGGTATGGGGTAACATTGGGTTCTTTTATTTTTTGCTTTGTGGAGGGGGGAAGGCAGGACAATTGAGGTGAAGTGATTTGCCCAAGGTCAAATGGCTAGTAAGTGTTAAGTGTCTGAGGCCAAATTTGAACTGAAGTCCTCCTGACTCCAGGGCCAGTGCTCTATTCACTACACCACCTAGCCTCCCCTAACTATGGGTTCTTAAAGCTTATTGCAAGGAACCTAAACCTTGAGCTTACCAAGCTGGAAAAAAACTACAACAAAGACCTTGGGCAAGTCACTTCACCCCAATTGCCTTGCCTTCCCCCCTCAAAAAAAAACTACAACTAAAAATAGTGCCATGTCATTGGAACAGTTAAAATTAAGTTAAACTGAGACACAAAATTCCATGCATGATCTATTTATTAGTAAAGCACAAATTTACCGATAAATAGGATCTCAAATTACCTAGCTAAGCTAAGACCCAGACTGAGAGGAACAGCTCTCTTTTCTAGTTATGGGGCGGGGGGGGGGGGGTGCAGAACAAAGAACAGAATTTTATAGGAAGAACACAGGTTATGATTGGTCAAAAGAACTCAATATCATAAATGCTGAAATCAGTATGATTGGTTACAGAACTGAGGTGCGGGGGACAATATGATTGATTGGAAATTGGGAATGAGGGGCTAGAAATAATAAATATGAAATATTCATTGTTTGAGTTCACCTGCAAGATCAGAGATAGTGGAACAGACTTCCTCAGATAACAAAACAGACATCTTCAAAGGACATTTGATAGTGTATAGATACTGGACCAGACTCCCTGGTGTCCACCTGTGTTCTTCAAGGATAATAGATTTCCTTGACTCAAGAATCAAACAGTGATTAATGAGAAAAAGTCTAAACTCAACTCTTAACAGGCCAGATGAATTTCTAAACTAAATTAAGAGACAAAGATCGCTACTTGGCTAGTTACAGAACAAAATCAATTAACTGTAAATAAGCTCAATTGAAAAAAGACAGAATCAATTTGATTATTTGATTATTTCATTATCCAATGTCCAGTTAAACTAAGAACTGAGAGGCTTCTCACTGGAAAACTAACTCCTCTGTCATGAATTTTCTTGACCACTATAACAAAGGAAATAATCTATTAAAGCATGTGGGACTCATCTAAAGTTTGCATCTCCCCAAGCCCTTATAGTAGAACTCTGCTTACAGTGGTGCCTAATAAACATCTACTGAGTGAATGAATGAATCCATTTAATAGATGAGTAACTTTGTTAAATTCACAATGCACATAGGCCTGAGCTTGAATCTTTTGATTCCCTTTTCATTGTTACTACAGAAACCAGTCATGCTGGCTAATTTAGCTTGCTATTTCAGTCTTCTAGAGTATGATATAACTTTTTAACATATTTATTCAAATATGTCATTTGAAGAACTTTAATATAATAATCATGACAGTATAGTCATGTATGATTTCATACAGCTTATATAGAATAGTTTTATTTAAAGTAAGCAAACACCTTTTTATCTGAATATACAGTTATGTATACCCTCCATACAGCTAAGAAAAAAAACCTTAGATGGAGTTACAAAGAGTCAGAAATGATTGAACTCATGGAACAACAAATTCTTCCTAATAGAATATGCATACCAAGCCTCAGGTACAGTCTTTAATGTTGCCTTGTGATGTAATCTTTAAAACAGTATTAATGAATGAAGAACATTTCAAACCTGTTATTTCTCCTCTATAAAATGGATGAAGACTGATCTCAGTGATAACTAAGTTCCTTTTTACTCCAAATGCAAACATATATTCTTTCATCTAAGGCTAGGCTGAAGAACAAGGAGTCTGAAGAACAGAAATAAAGTTTGTCATCAAAGAATTGTATGACAGAAAGAAAAGATGGAATAGGCAAGCAGTCCAAGTGCATGACTGCTGCTTTCTCAATGTTGGAAGGAAGGCCTCAAGAATTTACAGGGCACTGCTTGTGTCAGACTTTTGGGAGCACCCAGAAAAAAAGCCAAGCATAGATGGATTGTGACTTTCATTATTGATGGAACTCCCAAAACAACAAGATCACAGATTCATTGGGGCAGTTGAGTAAATCTAGGCTTGCATTAGAGAAGGGGAGTAGAAAACACTACAGGTATCCCTTCACATTGTGGAGGCTAAGGGCATGGCCTCCCCCAAATCTGGAAAACCCACATAAAATGTTTTTGCCCTCCCTTCATACCAGAAACAAAGTCTAAATTATTATGGTATTAAAAGATAAAATGTTTCTTTTATGCAATACTGTACATATATTATAGGCATTTCTGAATCTCTAAACTTTTTCTGTGCCATCTGCTGGCCTTCGTGTGTCACCTGTGGTTTCTGCATAACTCCCAAAAAATTCTCATTTAATTTCTTTTTCCAACCTGCAACACATTGAAACCACCATGGGGAAAGTTTGCAATGTGGAAGGGATTACCATATTACACTCTCATAATGGGTAGGAATTGGATTAGCTGGTCTCTGAGACTCCTTTACAGATCTGTGATTGTGCAGCTCTCTGAGCTTAGCTGCACCTAAGGTTCCTGAGTCAGCTACAATACTGTAATGACTAAATGTTATGCTAATAAAAGTATAGCTAACAGGGCATTAGGCTTCTACTTGGCTTTGACAGGCACGACAGACATAACTTTCATATAATTTGCTACTGAATCCTGCAGAAAATATATCTAGTGGTATGTCAGTATGTAGGTTTAAAGTGTAACTCATTTATCAAACAATGTACTGTACCCCCATCAACAAGAATTTGATTTAAAAAGAAAGGAAATGCTAGATCCAGAGAAGTTAACTTGTAATGTGAGTTATTTCTTCATTCAAATAACTTTTAATTCTTCATAGAAATATTTATTAAAAGAAATGCTGATTCCAGAAATACCCTAATCACAAAAAGTCTTTTTTCTTCTCATTTTTACCATGAAACAGAAAGCTAGTGACACAGAGCTGCTAGAAATGCTGAAATATCATTTAACGTAGCCTCCTATCAACAAGCTGAATCGCCCTCCAATCATCTCACAAAAGGTAGCTGTCAAGCCTTTCCATTTTGCACAGGCAGATTTGGTGGCCTTGTCACATTCACTATGACTGCAAAGTAAAATTGAATTTAAAGAGCTCTCTCTCTCCAAGGAAGACATATCTGTTTCATGAATAAATAAGTTAGTGGCTCAAACACAGAGTCAGTACAGTTCACTCTGTTAAACATAATTCAGATTATTCCAGATTCATTTATGCCTATTTTCATCTTTATTACATTTTCCTATTATGTTTGGGATAGCTTTTTACAACAATTATGACTTTCTGTAGCTATAATGAAAAGAGAAATATAATTAAAAGAAAAGTTTTATTAATGATGCTTCAGTACGCATTCAAGGAGTTTTCCATCAAAGCAATTTCCAAACATTAATATATTAATCTTCTGCCTTCTCCCTGAAGAAGCTGTGAAGCTTTAGTTTTGCAATAAGAAAACTGTCTTACATTTATATAGTGCTTTACCTTCCAAAATGCTTTCCACACATAACCTAATAGGATGCTCACAGCAATCTTATGTACCAAGTGGGCAGCTATCAATACTTTATTTTTATAGTTGATAAAACTGAAGTTGAGATGCTAAGTTACTTGACCAAGGTCTCATGACTGATGAGAGTAAGTCCTAGTGGTATAAATTGCAAGATTAAACTCTTTCTGGGGGCAGCTAAGTAATATAGTATATAGAATGCCAGGCCTGGAGTCAGGAAAACTCATCTCCCTGAGATCAAATCTTGTTTCAGACATTTACTAGCTGTATGACCCTGGGCAAAATCACTTAACCCTGTTTGTCTCAGTTTCCTCATCTGTAAAACGAGGTGGAGAAGGAAATGGCAAATCACTCCAGTATCTTTGCCAAGAAAAAACCTCAGATGGGGTCACAAAGAGTCAGACATGATTGAATCAATGGAACCACAACAAACTCTTCCTAATAGAATATGCATACCAGGCTATAGGTACAGTGTTTAATGTTGCTTTGTGATGTAATCTTTAAAACAGTATTAATGAATGAAGAACATTTCAAAGTTGTCATTTCTCCTCTATAAAATGGATGCTGGGTGATCAGACGAATATGAGCTTGGAATGCTCTACCACAGATTGGGCACAAATAGTCTGTGTGAACATCTGGGGTGGATTCTCTAAATTTTTGCATCGTGTGTTTCCTGCTATTTCAATTCTGTTTTGCTCATAGAGCACAGCACCTTCGCTGATGTTGGCATACCATGCTGAGTGGTCCTGTGCCAGTGTCTCCCATATCACACAATCAGTTCCAAAGTTCTTGAGAGAGACCTTAAGAGTGTCCTTATATGGCTTCTTCTGACCAACATGTGAACACTTGCCCTGTGTGAGTTCTCCATAAAACAGTCTTTGGCAAGCATATGCTTTGCATTCGAACAATGTGGCCAGCCCATTGGGATTGCACTTTCTGAAGCAGAGTATAAATTCTTGGCAGTTTAGATTCAGTAAGGACCTCAGCATCTGGTACCTTATCCTACCAGGTGATCTTCAAAATCTTCCTAAGACAATTCCAATGGAAGCGATTCAGCTTCCTGGCATGGTGCTGGTAGACTGTCCAAGTTTCACAGGCGTACAACAATGAGGTTGGTACAACAGCTCTGTAGACCTTCAGTCTGGTAGTCAGTCTAATACCTCTTATCTCCCACACTTTTCTTCAGAGCCTCCCAAACACTAAGCTAGCTCTGGCATTGTATGTGTCAACCTCATTATCCATATGCACATCCCTGGAAAGTACACTGCCAAGCTAAGTGAACTTATCTGCAGCATTCAAAACTTCTCCATTTGCTATAACTGATGGCTCCATATATGAATGGTGCAGTGGTGGCTGATGGAGCTCCTGTGTTTTCTTGGTGTTAATTAAAATTAACACAAGCAGCAGAGAACTGATCCATACTTTGCTGCATCTCAGCTTCAGAGGCTGCATGGAGTGCACAATCATCTGCAAACAGAAAATTATGCACCAACACTCCCTCCACTCTGATCTTGGCTTGTACCCTTTTCAAATTGAAGAGTTTGCCATCAGTGCAGTAGCTGACCTTGATGACATGTTCATCCTCATTGAAAGCATTTAACAACATGGCTGAAAACATCATACTAAAAAGCATGGGAGCAAGCACCCAGCCTCGTTTCACTCCATTGGTAACTGGGAAAGCGTGACAGCATTGTCCATTATCTAGAGCCCAGGTAAGCATGCTGTGGTGAAACTGACATACAATACTGATGAACTTCTCGGGGTAACCAAATTTTGACACAATTTTCCATAAGCCCTCATGACTAACAGTATCAAAGGCTTTAGTCAGATCTACAAACGTTGTGTACAGACCTTGTTCTTCTCCTGGCATTTCTCCCAGAGTTGTTGAGTAGCAAACACCATATGGACTGTTCCTCGACCCTTTCTGAAGCCACACTGTCTCTCAGGTAGATGACCATCTTCCAGGTGGAGGATTAGCCTATTAAGGAGGACTCTGGCAAGAATCACTAGTTGTGTTGAGGGGCAAGCTAGGTGGCGCAGTGAGTAAAGCACCGACCCTAGAGTCAGGAGGACCAGAGTTCGGTTCCGGCCTCAGACACTTAACACCCTGTAATGGGAATGTAAATTTTAAAGATCTTCCCTGCCCCTAGGCTAAAGTGCAGCAGAAGCCTGGGGAGGGAGGCTTGTTTTTCAGTAGATACTTTTTGATTGGCCAGTGAGTCAATAAGGTTGTTACATTCTCTGAGCCAGGAGAAGGCTATATAAGCCCTGATGTGTAGCTTTGTTTTGGGACTCACTTTGAGAAGTGTTCTGTGATTTGATCTGAATTCTGGGAAGCCGTCGTTGAGAGTCCCCCGGCTTTGAAAAACCCAGAATGTGGAAACCCAGATGTTGACTGGGTATGGATGTAATGGTTGGACAGTTTGGAAATCTGTCTACTTGATGTTTCTGTCTTGATAATTATGCCTGTATACTTTGAGGTTCAGGGTGCTGACCTTTTCTCCTGACCAAGGTAAACGATATATGTCTGACTGATTAAAGTAAGCTTGTTAACCCATTTTGAGTTGCTTTCCTTTAACAAAGCAGATCCAAGAACCTGTGGTAGCTGCAAACCCTGAGGACGCTTGGGGTGCTTGCTGCTACAAGGCCCATACAGATTCACAAGAATGATAGGATAGTTCAAGTGATTATTGTTCCTTGTAAAACAATGCCACTTGTAAAAACTGACCCTCCTTCCAAAATAACTGTCACAGGAACTGAAGGATTTGGTTCTACTGATAGAATAAAATCAGGAGCTAAAGTATGGGTAAAACGGAAGCCAGATGATCTTCCAAAGGCTGCAGAGATTATAGCATATGGGAGGGATAACACTGTAACTATTGTTTATTCTGGAGAAGATGATTACAAAATTGTACCCTTAACTCATTTATTCTACCGTGAATGAGGCTACGATAGTCTGGTTATTGTCTCTTTGCTTTTTCTTGATTTTTTGTTTGTTCACCTTGTTTGTTAGATTTGTTTCCACAGGCTTGGTACCCTCCATCTGTAGATGCCTGATAGCTTAAGCTGGATGTCACCCCCTGTCTGCAACTGTGATGTGTCACCCTTGGACCTGGCATCAAGCATATTAAGAACTGACCTCTCAAATGGGACCCCTTAGGACAGGGACAGCTCTACATCCGATTTCAGCAGCAAGTAGCCATAGAAGAAGAGATCTTCACCCCTTACCACAAGATTTTGGGGCCCCATTTGTTCGGGGTGGGGGGAATGATGGGGAGCTTGTGCTCAAGCGCCACCCTAAAATATGGTTTTCTGTGTTTATTGTGTGCTATTCTTGTTATATTGTTGTGAAATTTTGTTGACACCAGTTATTCCTACTGTATTTTTGTCAAGTAAGGGACATGAAAGATCTTGGGGCCGAATGTAAGGGTTATGGGATTTAAAGATCTTCCATGCCCCGTTGGACTTGCTGACGTAGCAGGAAGGGGCGGAGCAAGAGGAAGCGGAAGCCAAGCTAGCGTTCCTTCGGTGGCTGGCGGTGGTGGTGACGGCGGCAGCAGCAGAGGCAGTGGCAGCGCGAAGCCCTTTTTGAGTTAGAACTGCTAAGGACTTTCTGCTAAGGACTCCTGCTGAGGACTGCCAGGGGCCGGAGCTGCTGGGAGTGCGCTTCCAGGACGCTGGGTGGTTGCTGTGAGTGGGGAGAGGAGGACCTTGCCTGAGGTAGCCTGTTCTGTTTTAAAGGCTTGAAAATGTGGGTGCTTTCTACTTTATCTACCTGTGCCAATGTCATAACTACTCTGATGGCTTTCACTTTCTGGTTTTGGGACTCAGTCTTTTGGTATCTTAATAAATTTTCTAGTTTATTTCCTCATATGGCAAACATGACGTATTTTCTAATGGATAATTATATCAGCATATTTGTAATCTCTATAGGCATTGTGAATATGGCATTGCTGATACACACCCACACAAAAAAAACTAGCCATATAACATTTGGCAAGTTACTTAACCCCAATTGCCCTCCAAAAGGCAAAAAAAAAAAGAATCACTAGTTGTAGGACCCTAGGCTAAATCCCTTAAACCCCTTCAGCCTCAATTCTCTTATCTATAAAATGGGAGCATTGATAGCATCTACTTCCCAGGGTTATTGTGAGCGTAAATGAAATTATATACAAAAAGGACTATATAAATGTCAGTTATTGGTCCTCTCTACACAAAAATATTCATTTTAAGTACACTTAATAATAAACATTATTAGACCTAGTCTGTTTGTTTTTTCATATCCCAGAGGACCTCAAAATATTTCAGGGGTTATCATGAAATTCTTATTGTAATTCATTCTAGATATACTTCATATAGAGCTTTTTGGAAGAAAGGCATAGGAGAATCATTAAATCCCACAAACAAGATACTGTTGTGACACTAATGAGTTGTGGATCATTAATCTGTGGGATTGTTAACTTTAGTCAATGCTCATTAAAAGAACTATTTAAAGGTGAAATAATGTCATTTTTAAACTATTCCCTGACTAGCTTCATCACCCGCAGGAAAAAGTAGGACCTCTTCTCCTAGGCCAAGGCTGCTTTTGCCAAGATTATGAAGCACCCCTAGTCATAAAACATCCCTAGGAGGGGCGGCTAGGTGGCGCAGTGAGTAAAGCTCTGGCCCCAGAGTCAGGAGGACCTGAGTTCGGTTGTGGCCTCAAAACCCACACACACACACACACACACACACACACACAAAACCAGCTGTGTAACCTTAGGCAAGTTACTTAACCCCAATTGCCCTCCAAAAGGCCAAAAAAAAAAACCAAAAAAACATCCCTAGCACCTTCACTCTTCATCATTTTCCATTTTAGTGGCTTCTCCCTTCCTCCATTTCTCCCAGGCCTAGAACTCTTATCTTCTTTCTTCTGACCTACCTGCTCACTACTCTACACTACTGTCATAGAAAGAAGGCTAGATTTGTAATTATGAATCCTGGATTTCTGTCTTAGCTTTGATGCTTACTATCTATACAACTACGGACAATTCATTTAACCTATTTCAATGTCAGTTTTCTCATTTTTATGTAGAAGGATTCTTTTCTTTTACATATTGGGGGTCTTGGTACATGTACACACACTATCAGTTTGCTAATACAGTGTCATCAATGTGTAAAGAAGCAAGGATGCTTCTTCCAGGAAAATTATAAGGACCTACGCATGCCTAGATATTTTGCATTGACCTATTATGTGATTGGGAAGAACATTTTTCCATTGGCTGTAGGTATCCAGAATGGTCTGTTAGCACTGGCGAGTACTTTTTGCTACATTTGCACCTAGAGGAGTTAAGTGACTCCTTCATGACCACATAAACCATAGAGTACATGAAGAAAACCTTAGGACCTCCTTGTTGACAGGCCTTCGCCCCCCCCCCCAAAAAAAATCATATGACCCCTAAGAAATAGGCCTAGCCCTTGGCTTTTTTGGATTTTTTTTCTTTTCTTGGTACAGGGAATGCAGTCTCTAATCTGTGCTGGAAGTTTAAGCTACTGGTATTCAATAATACAAGCCAGGAGTTGTAACCAGTCCAGCACTGAAGCCCTATAGAACAGGGATCTGGAAGTCCAGCCCAACAGAACTGGAGACAATTTCAGCTTGGTGACACCAGTTTCATGTAGGAATTAAGATAAATTGTGAGCCTAATTCCCACAACCATCTTCCCTATCAAGTTAATGGAATGGGTATTATACACCAAGGTTTTGGAGGAAATATATGTATGTCTATTCTTGCCAAAACCCATGAAGTAAATAAACCATTGCAAAGGCTATTCAATGTTAAGTGGTTAAATGGAACTTTTTTGCTAACCACTGGACCCCTAAAAATAGAGGAACACATCTGGTGGGGGCTCAATTCAATGGCAGAGAAAAGAGATTCTTCAATTTCCCCAGGGTACCAGATAACCCAGCTGAGGAAAAGTGGAAATATAACAGCCTCGTCCTGAGGGTGGAACACCAGCATCCAGCATATTACAGTTAACATATCTGAACCGCTTGCGGTAGCATGGCAAAAGTGAGCATAACTCAGTTGATAATTGAAGAATGGCTGAACAAATCATGGCATATAAATGTAATGGAATATTTTTGAGCCATTAGAAATGACAGAAGATACAATTTTAGAAATCTTGGACAGTATAAACTGACATAGAGTGAAGTGACCAGAACTAATTTATACAAGGAAGGACAATGGCACTATAAAGAAAAACAACTTTAACAGGCTCTTAACTCTCTTTAAAGCAATGACCAAGCACTGGTCTCCAGAAGACCTATGGTGAAGCATAACTTCAGTCCCTGAAAGGAGGTGGTGGACACAACATGCAGAGACAGATAATTTTTTGACTGTGACTCCTTCATGACCACAGAAACCATAGAGTATGTGAAGAAAGCCTTAGGACCTCCTTGTTGACAGGCCTTCCCCCCCCCCAAAAAAAAAAAATCCTGGCCACTGCCTGGATTCATTTTGTTTGGTTCTTATTACTTATTTTAAAAAGGTTGCTTCCCCTTCTTTCTCTTCTATTAATTGTTCTGGGAGTAGAGGAGAATTAGTAATAAAAAAAAGGCTAGTGATTCTAACACTTTTAAATGCCCAGAAGAAAACAGAAGGAAGTTCAGAAGAAAACCCAGACAGCCAGGACAGTTTTGAAAGTAATATGTAGAACTTATTGCATTTTTAAAGCAATCAGAATGAAATGGAGGTGTATGGTTTCACCTGGAATCCTCTTTGTATATCCTTCTGAAATATGGAAATGCTTTTTGTGTGCTTAATTTTACAATAAGGAAATTATTTTAGAGTATCACAATTGTGAAGAAATTTCCAACAATGATTATAAGCTTTCAATTTAATAATTTTTATCAATGCATTGCAGCTATTTGGGGACACAAGAGGCAGATGAGGCAGTAATGCCAAAAGCCAAAACGTGTGTTTTGGCTGACATCATGGAAGGTATTACCTGAGACACTCAAGTATGAGTGTGAGGGATCTATTCCTCAAGTAAAAGAAGTAAAGAAGTAAAAGGAGTAAAAGAAGGGGGAACAAAGCAAAAGATATATTCAGCCTCAGTCATTGAAGGATCAATGATACAACTGGGTCTTAGTCACCAAGGGAATGATGCTGAGCCTCAGGTGCAATGATTTTTAGGCTACAGTAGAAGAAGGAATAGAGTCAATGGTTCATAAAGAAGCATCTCTCTAGAATTGGAATATCCAGGGTTCACCAAGCTATTATTAATCTTATTATTTCAATATGATGGTAAATGGGCTTCATCCTCCATACCAAGACCATTCAGTGAGGTTTTACAGGGAGAGGTGGGTATTCACTTGGGCATGTCTAATTTGTTACTCATCTCTGATGCCACTGGCAGGGAAGCACCAGAGATTTACCAGAAAGCACCTACCTCATTCTCTACTCATCACTCATAACATCATTATCATCTAAATGTTAATAGCCAGCATTTAAATGGTGATTTATAATTTGCAGCACATTTTAAATATGTTATCTCATTCAGTTCTCACAACCCTGTGAAACAGGTACTGTTATTATCTTCATTTTACAGATAAGAAAATTGAGAGTGAGAACAGTTTAAGTGATTCACCCAGGGTTATATAACTAATGTCTAAGGTACTTCTCTCCACTATGACACTGAGTAAGATAGCTCTTACAGCAATAAACTCCAAAAAGGGGCAGGATGAGGGTGCTTAAGTGAGTGGGGCATGTCTATTGCAGAGGAAGCTTGTAGAACAGGACCTTATAGATTTCAAAGACCCAACTTCAAACCAAGGAACCTTGGAAAAGTTCTATAACCTTCCAAAAGTTATACAACCAGGAAAGTTATTTAACCATGCTAAAAAAAAGTAAAAGATTAATTAGCCACTGACTAATCTGAAATCAAAGAAATAAAGTGCTATTTATTTTGGAGTTCAGGTATTCTTGTTCATAATTGGGTTCCACAATATTGAAAACTGCTATCTTATTGTCAAGAAGGGCTAAGATGTCATGGTGGCCTCAATGCTGACATTATGGATTGTGGGTCCCAAGTTCCTATACTGACTCCAATATTTCCTCCTTTGAATCCTGATCCATCATAGAGACAATGTGATGAAGTAGGAATGTGTGACTTTGGGCAAACCCCTTCAAATTTCTTAACCTCAGTTTCCTTACCTATAAATTAAGGAGTTAGACCAGTTGAGTTCTAACGTTCCTTTCCATTCTAAATCTATGATTCTAAGATATTAAATTATGCAGAAATACTTGGCATTTCAGGTACCAAGACTATATGGATGATTGTGCTTGCAATGGTCTCTAATTCCTATAAGTAATGTTGGGGTTTCAGCAAGTAACATCTTTCTTGCTGGATAAGACAGGACCAATAAATATAATTTTATGATCATTATTATTAATAGCATTTACTTAGCCCTTGTAAATTTCAAAGCACTTTACCTACACTATCTCATTTAAGGCTCCCAAAAATTCTGAGAGATAGGTGTTATTATTATTACAGTGAGAAAGTTAAGTACTTAGAGAGGCTAAATAATTTGCTGAGGATCATACAGCTAGTAAATATCTGGTTGAACTCTGGACCTCCCAGGATGTAAGTTCAGTACTCTATCCACTGTGCTAGCTAGATGCCATCTATATTATAGAAGAGAAATGTCCCAGTTATTATTTGGACTAACTGGACTCTGAAGTCACTTGTAGCACTGAAATTCTATGATTTTGTGTATTTATAGGAATGAGTACCCAGAACAATGAGGTGGCTCAGTGAGAAGAGTGTTAGATGTCACATAAAGAAGACAAGATTTCAAATCCTGCCTCAGACACTTACTAGCTGTGTGTCCTTGGGCTGATCATTTTACCCCCTCAGTCTGTTTCCTCATCTCCTAAACAGGGCTAATAATAGAAGCACCTTCTCAGGGTTGTTGAGAGCATCAAATTAGATAATATTTGTAAAATAGCTTAATACAGTGCCTGGCACAAAGTAGACACTATACAAATATTTCTTCTTTTCCCTTCCCCTGCCCTAATCTAGCTATCTGTATATCTGAAAAGATATAGGGGTTGGAGAAGGTTTACAGTAAAAAATGGGGTTTTAACTGAGACGTAAAGGAAGCCAGAAAGGTCAGTAGGTAGAACAGTAGAAGGAGAGCATTCCTGGTATGAGGGACAGCCAGAGAAAATGTACAGAGTGATATGTAGACTGTCTTATTCATGGAAAAGCCAAGAAGTCAGAGGCACTGGATTGAAGAATACAGGAAAAAATACAGGAGTAAGGTGTAAGAAGACTGGAAAGGTAGGAGGGGGTTTATGAAGGACTTTGAATGCCAAATAGAGCATTATGTATTTAATCCTGAAGACAATAGGGAGCCTATTGCTAATTAAGGGGAAGGGAGAGAGGAGGAGGTGTGACATGATGTAATGTAATGCTAAGGAAAAGCAACTTCCCAAGGTTCAGAATACCAGCATAGGTGCTCTCCATTTTATTCAGTGACCAACCAAGAACAGAGAAGATCAAAACATGACATCATTCCAAATACAGCATTTACTAAGTGTGATTAAATAATCTCCAAGGACTACCCCACCCCAGGACCTTCCAATCATTCAATCAATTACAAAGTCTCTGTTCTAAATACTTCTCCACCCCTAGGCTATACCTTAATTAAGTCCACCACAAAGCCCCTCTTCTCAAATGGAGATTAGTTTCCAAACATAAGGTCAAAAGTTCCCCACCCCTGGATCACAATTGAATCTACCCCAGAGTTACATCAAGTTTAAACACAGCACTTAATACCCAAATGGAAAGTTCTCAGCAATCTTAGTTCCTGGGGAGACAAGGCTTAGCAAGGCCACAAGATACATTGCCAGTCCCCTCATGAACTCATCCTCTGTCTGTAGAACAGTCCCAGAACCCCTGAACACATTAGCAAAGCCCTCTCCCAGGACCTCTGCAAACACACAACAAGAAAATCCTTCTTCAGGGCCTCTGAACCAACAGAAAGGCTCCCAGACCCCTGCAACAACAGCACTGTCCTTCACCAGTGGACAGTATTCACTCTGTCTGCAGGACAGTCTCCAGACCCCTGCAACAACAGCACTGTCCTTCACCAGTAGACAGTATTCACTCTCTGTCTGCAGGACAGTCTCAGGGCTTCTTAGTGAACAGCCAGGTTCCAGGACTTCTTCAACAAAAGGACTGTCTTTCACCAGTGGACAAATCCGGCAAAATAACATCAAAACAGACAGACAAAGTACCAGCAAAACAGCCATGTCTCCTCAGTCCTTGGCAGCTCAGGGGGCAGGTCTCAAAAGGCCAGGGCAATTCAAAGCGGCCACCAGCAATTCTCTTAGTCTCTCTCCCTCTCCACGAAGTGCTACTTCCAAAAAAAAGTTTCTTCTGCCTCTCCCTTGTCTCTCCAAATCTACGTCACCAGCTCCTCCCAGTTCAGGACTTTCTTTTCACATCAAAAAGTCCATCCCACAGGTGGGATTAACAAGCTCTGGGTTTTAACACAATCAATTTGAAAACCAAGCCAATACAGGGGAATCTTTAATTGCCATTACTATCACACATGATGAGACCTGTTTCAGGAAAATCACTTTAGTGACTGAATGGAAGATGTATTGGAGTAGAGAGAGACAGGCAGACCCACCAGCAGGCTATTGCAATAATCTAGGTATGAGGTGATTAGGGCCTGCACTAGAGTGTCAAAGTGTCAAAGGAGAAAAAGGAGGTGTGTTTGAGAGATGTTGTAAAGGTGAGATCAACAGGTCTTGACAACATCTTGGATTCGAGGGAAAAGGGATGGGAAATCATTGAAATCATTTCTTTCATCTCCATTCTCAGCACGTTATTAATCTAGGCAAGATCTAGTTACCTTCCTCTGACAACATTCCAGTTTCCAAGGTCTTTCCTAAAATGTGGTGCCCAAAAGCAGACACAAAACTCTAGAAAAGATCTGGCCAGGGAAGAGTATCATGGAACTAATGAATGACTTCATTTTGCCTCCTATACTTTTATTAATTAATTAGCTCAGCACCTTAACACAGGTGGTGTAAACTAGGAGGGGCTTTGCCTCAGGGTGAGTATTCAAGGGTAGGAAATGTGCTTCAGGACTGGAAATCGAGTCTCCCTCCCTCCCCACTTCTCTTCTTCAAATGAATCACTTAAAAGATGAGCCAGGTGGTAGAATATGGCAGATCCGTGATAAGGTAGAATCAGTGGGACTGGTGGAGAGTGGGGCTCCTGATGGAGGAACAGGTGGACTCTTCTCCAGAGTTTGCTTAGAGGATGTAGAAAAGGATCAGAGTAAGTAGCTGGTGAGCCTGGAGATCTGACCTAACCTGAAGTTGAGAAGAGAGCCAGGGAACAATTTCTTCATTGCTAACATTGGTGGCTCTTCAGGTGCCACCTCATAGCATAGCTCTGAGGTTAAGACAAGGGTATAGCAAAGAACCAATATCAACCCCAAAAGGGGAGGAGGGGGAGGTACAGAAAAGGGAGGCATAAAGTTGGGGAAGATGAAGAAAGGGAGATAGAACTTGAGTGCCTGATGAAATAATTTGTCTTCCAGGGGATTCTTCTACCAAAAAGGAAGGTAGGAGAGCAAGAGACAGAACAGGAGGATGGGTTTTGGACCACCCTGTGGTGAATAAGGGTGGTCCCACCTTATGGAGGAGGAGATGTTTCACCAAGCCTAGGAATTCTCCACTATGGCTACCTCTGGGAGAGGAGTGATTGAACTTCATTTGGATCAAAACAGAAGAGGAGGAGAGCCTTTAGTTCAAGGCAAAGGCCAGACAGACCTTTAGCTCCTGCTGGAAATGTGGATCTTCCTGAGGCATCCTCTGTCTTTTGCTTCAGGGAATTTGTCTTCTCAAACTTTTTCCCTCAGCTGCCAATATCATTTCTATGAAATGCAGGTCTAACCATGTCATCCCTATGCTCAATGAACTCCAGTGGCTGCCTGTCACTTCCTAGGTCAAAAATAGCATTCTCTATCTAGTACTTAAAATTCTTCATGACCTGACACCTTCCTACCTTTCTAGTCTTTTTATACCTTACTCCTGCTCCCCATCCACAAACTCTATAATCCAACTGCACTAACCAGCTTGCAGTTTCTTGAATATGACAGTCTATCTCTAGGTGCTGTATTCTTATATTGACTGACCTCCATATCTGAAATGTTCTGCCCGCAGCTAAAATCTGACCCTCTGAATAAAGCTCTTCCTGGTTCCCCCAGCTGCCAATGCTCTACTCTTTCAGACTGCCTTCCTTTACTATATGTGTGTGTGTGTGTGTGTCTGTGGGGGGTGTGTCTCTGTGTGTCTGTGTTTCTCTGTATATTCTACATTTAGTTATTTACATATTAGCTCCCCTATTAGGATGAATACTTCTTGAGGGTAGAGTCTGGGGAGATTTTTGCCTTTCCTGGTACTCCCTAGAACTTAGCACAGTGCCTAGCACATAGGAAGTGCTTAATAAATGCTTTTTGACTGACTGACATTTGGTCTTCACAACAACCCTGTGAGGTAAGTGCTATTGTTATCCACATTTTACAGAAGAGGAAACTGGGGCTGAGGCTGAAGCTAAATGACTTACCTGGGGTTTAATAGTGAGTAAATATTGGAGGGAGAATTCAAAGTCAGACTCTCCTGACTCCAAGTACAAGATTCCATCCACTATACCAAGCTTACTCCTTCATCTAATTGCTCCAAGGTCTACCCTCTGGGACCAAGAAGACAAATGAGGCTAATGGAACTTCCACATGACAAATACTCGATGATAACTATCACACTCTTTACCCTGGAAATAATCTTTTTTTTTGAGCTAGACATTCACAATTCCTTGAATTGGTCCTCATATGGCAGTACACACTTAATAAATGTTTATTGACTTTTAACTATGTTGAAATGGCTCTCCATCTTGGTCATGCTCCTCTGGATACTAAGTTTACCAATGTGTCTATTAAAACATGGTGCCTAGAGCTGAAAAAAAATAGTCATGGAGGGGGGACAGTTCCCAGGCTTTCAGTGGTCATAGGTAAGAGAACAAAGGCAGAAAGTTGAAGAACATAGTTATTTAGTCCTTCATCTAGTCCTCTTCTCTTCTTTCTCTCTCTCCCCTCTCTTTTCTCTCTCTCCTCTCCTCTTCTCTTCTCCAGTTGATATGTGCTATCAACTACAGTACCAGTTCTATGAGATAAAGTTACAAATTGTACAAGGCCACTGTCACTTAATTTACCAGTCAGAAGACTTTAGTTTAAATATAAGTTCTTTGATTTATTGATGTGACCTTAGGCAAGTAACTTCAGCTCTCTGGATTTCACTGACCTCATCTTCAAAATTAGAGGTTTGATCTAGAATTGAAATAATCCCTAAAATCTCTCCCAGTTCTAAATCTGATGATCATTCATCTGCCAGTGACATTCATTAAATTTGTAGTTGCCAAGAATTCTCTGCAATGGAGCCCCCATTAATCCCACTGCCATCATAAATTTCCTCATTTTTATTCAGGTGGAGTAATTCCCTCCTTTCATGGACTCCCAACTACTACTGAAGCTACACGGGAGTAGCTATGTCTATCCAACTCAATCCAGAAAAACTAAGTGTCTACAAAGTACTCCGCACTATACTAAGCACTGTACTAAGCACTGAGCATACAATACCAAAACAAAAAGAAGTCTATTCCTAAGAATGTTACATCCTTCCAGGACAAAGAGGTGACAACATGAATATATGATAATTGGAGTCAGGAAGACATATTTGTCTAATTTCTTGGGCAGCTTAACAATGTAATGTACAATCCATGTGCAACATGTGCTTCCTCCAAATCCGTATAGCAGCAACAGCAACAAAATGTGCACAGTACCTTGAAGTTTGTGGTAAGATATGATTTAGAATAAACTTGCTATGAATACTATGTCTGATAGGAAGTTAGTTTTCAGATAAAGTAATCAAAACTATCTATAGCCGTATGCTCTAAATCACTATTGATTGAAGAAATGCAAATCAAAACAATTCTGAGGTACTACCTCACACCTATAAGATTGGCTAACAGGACAGATAAAGAAAATGACAAATGTTGGAGGGGAAAAAGTGGGGAAATTGAGACACTAATTCATTGTTGGTAGAGTTGTGAACTGATTCAACCATTACATAGAGCAATTTGGAATTTTGGCCAAAGTCCTATAAAATCATGCATACCCTTTGACCTAGCTATACCTCTACTAGACCTTTATCCCAGAAAAGATAAAAAACAAAAAGGAAAAGGACCTAGATGTGCAAAAATATTTATAGCAGTTCTTTTCTGGTGGCAAGGAACTAAAAATTGAGGGGATGCCCATCAATTGGGAAATGACTGAACAAGTCATGGTATATGATTGTAATGGAATACTAAGAAATGATGAACTAGATGCTCTCATAAAAATCTAGGAAAATTTACATGAACTGATGCAAAGCGAAATGAGCAGAACCAAAAGAACATTGTACCCAGTAACAGCAATATTGTAGGATGATCAACTGTGAATAATTTAGCTATTCTCAGCAATACAATGATCCAAAGACAATCCTGAAGGACTTATGATGAAAAATATTATCAATCCCCAGAGAATGAACTGATAGAGTTTGAATACAGATCAAAGCATACTTTTGTATTTTCTTCATTTTTCTTGGGTTTTTATTTTGGTCTATGTTTTCTTTTAAAACATGACTGATATGGAAATATGTTTTGCATGACTACAGTGTATAACCAATATATAATTGCTTGCCTTCTCAATGACGAAGATGAGGAGAGAAGGAGAGAATTTGGAACTAAATTTTTAAAATGGATGTTGAAAATTGTTTTCACATGTAATTGAGGAAAAACAAAAAAACTAGATAAAAAGGAAAAAAAATACCATGTCTAAGGTACCACCTCACACTTACCATATTGGATAAGATGACAGAAAAAGAAAATTACAAATGTTGTAGGGGATGTGGTAAAAATAGGTACATGAACACAATGATGGTGGAGCTATGAACTAGTCGAACAATCTTAGTAATTTGAAACTATGCTCAAAAAGCTATAAAACTGAACCTACCCTTTGACCAAGCAACACAACTACTAGGGCTATATACCAAAGAAAGCAGAAGAGAGAGGAAAAGGACGCATATGAACAAAAACATTTAAAGCAACTTTTTTTGTGCTGGCAAAGAATTGGAAATTGAGGAGATATCCATCTATTAGGAAATAACTAAACAAGTTATGATATATGAATGTGATGGAATATTATTGTAGCATAAGCAATGATAATAAGGATGGTTTTAGGAAAACCTGGAAACATCTATATAAACTGATGCAAAAAAAATACATATATGAGGAGAACAATTTACACAGCAATAGCAACATTATAAAGATAATCAACTATGAAAAACTTAGAAACTCTACTCAGTACAGTGATCTCCCACAATTCCAAAGCACTCATGATGAAAAACACCAACCACATCCAGAGACAAAACTAATGGACTCAGATTGCAGATTGAACTACATTTTTCTTTCGTCTTTCTTTTTTTTTTGAACATGACTAATGAGGAAATATGTTTTACATTACTTTGTATGTATAATGAATACTATAATTCTTGCCTTCTCGGGTGGTAGGCAAGGTAAAGGGAGGGAGAGAATCTGGAACTGAAAATAAAAATAAAGTTGAAAAAATGACTTCCATGTCATTTTTAAAAATACAGAGATAAGAAGGCCTGAGAGAAGCACCAATAAACAGGACAGTTTTGAAGACTGCTGGCTGAATTTATTCTAAGTTGTACATAATAGAGATGTGTGATTTCATGTACTATTCTCTCTGTTCTACCATGTATATGGATGTGCCCATTTGATTTGGTGTCTCTTGAATTCAGATTAAAAATAAATAATATTTAAAAGAATACTTTGCTTGGTAATTTCCAATGGGTATTGTCACATTATGTCTCTCCAAATATTTCTTTCACCTGTTGCTTTGGTAAATGATCCAAGCAGCTAATATAATAGTATATGATCCCAGCATTGGACTGCTGGGTCTCAAATTCACCTCATATTTCATAAATCAAGATCCTAACATTAGCATTATCGACAACAGCAAAAGATACATTACTGTTACACTTTCACTATTGCATCTCTTTTACACTATTAACACTAGAAACTGATCATGGCTCTAAATTCTGACTTATGAAAAACTACCCCAGAAGCTCTGCATGTCTGTGTGTGTGTGCATGTGCTGTGTGTGTATACATGCACAAATTAAGGTCTACATTACTTTTGCGTTCTGTTGCTCTTCTGACTTGACCCCCTTGAATTGGCTCCCTAACAAAACTGTTAGTGTGAACAATGGGGATCTCATAGAGGACTCTTTTGTTGACTGCTAACAAAGCCTTAGCAAATGTGTTTCTCTCTTACCCACAGTAATGGTCTGTGTCTTTCAAAAGAGGAAACAAACTGAGAACAATCTCCATTTTAGTAAGAACAGCATTCCAAAGCTTCCAGAACCTATTCCATTAAAATGCTAAGACACTGTCGCTTCACACAATTCTGAGAAATCACTGGGTTGGGGGGACATTTCCAGAAAGACTCATTTTCATGGCTGATTTAAGCTCTTCCCTTTCCAAGTATATTCAATTAAAGGCAGCCGTTGACTCCCCCTCTCTCTCTCTGTGCCAAACTTCTAACTTGAATGATGAATAAGAGAATGTCTTTTCCTTTCCAAAGTTGGTGCTCTAGCCAATAAACCTCTGAACTCTACTTCTGTCAATGTCTCCTTCCAAAATGTAGATTTCAAAGTTTTAACACACATTCAGCTGACCCCTGGAGCATAAACTACCAAAAGACATAATAACAAGTTAGAACAATGGTTTTCAAACTTCATGCAGGGGTAGAAACTTTTGCCAAAATAAAACATCAGTGTTGTATTTACATTAAGTGGTTTTTAGATTATTTTAAAATGCTGATTACTATCAGCATGAAAATGGAACAGATTTCTCAGCATTTCTATACGTATATAATTTCATCATCAGTGACAGTGTGGGAGCACCTCATTTGAATTCATATTTTCTTTCAGCAATTCCAAACAGCTCCCTAGCACAAGTGTACAGTGTGGAAGAAAGCAATAGATTTGGAAACGTAGGACCAAGGCAGAAATTCCACCTCGGTTACTACTGGGATGACCTTGGACAAGTCACTGAAACTCATTTGTAAAATGGATAGGGAGAGGTAGATGATCTCAAAGGTCTTTTCAGGTCTATATTTATTATTCCCATGATCCTATGATCCTGTGACATAGCCTCCAATGTGCCACGTGAGAAAATAAAAAGAGTATTAATGATAAAGAAGGTAGAAAGCAAAGATTGGCCAAGCCAAGTACACACAAAGGAAAATATGAAGAAGACACAATCTTGAAAGCATTGAGGGACTTACTTTACAAGGTAACTCAGGGAATGAAAAATGTCTTTGGAGTAGAAAGAATCTTGGACAATACTATTTCCCAAAATGCAGTTGAGAGAACTTTTGGCCTCACCTCTGTCACTTATGACATGTGAATTTGGGCAAGTTACTTGTCTATCCTGGATCTATTTCCTCTCTCGTAAAATAAGGGGATTGGATTAGATGGTCTCCAAGGTTTCTTCCAAACCTAAATCTATGATCCTATGATACAATGATTATAATGATGATTTATGTCAGTTCCATTCTTTCATTCACTTTTCATTTTCCAAAAGATTAGCTAATTTTAATATGTCATCAAGATAGCTGCTTAACTGCATGTTTTAATTGCAAGTCATTTTTTTCCTTTTCCTCATTCTCAAACTAGTCAATGGTTTGACTGTATACAAACAAGAGATTCAGAAATTACTTGACTCCAGTAAACTAACAGTTCTCTGTCTAAAATATTAAAATACAGTCAACTTCAGTTTTTGTGGTGTTGCTTGATTTACCATGTATAGTCCTTGCTAAGGCATATGCCAGCCTTTGACCTCTTGTTTCTTAATCCTGAGGCATATTTTTTTACTGTATTCCCTTATTCTGACATTTACAATGAAGATGCCAAGTATTAAGGTATATACTTCTTTTACTAGAAGGATCTCACCAAGTTCTTCATAATAATTTTTCTCCCTTCTTATCTCCTCTAAAACAGATATTTATGCATATGCTTCAATAATTAAACTTTCTGCAAATGCTAATAATAACTGCCACAATGTGAAATAACAAAATGTTTCATGAAGTTCTATTCCTTATCACCTTTGAATATTTGACAAAACCACCTCTGCCAATCCCTTAATTTGCCTCTGTGAGAACCTATAAGTCATTCTTCCATTTGGATAAATTTCCTTTTGTCTTCTGACTGAACTTGAGAAAAACTCTGCCCATCTCCCACCCCACCAAACATTTCGTCTGGAGGTCTTTTCCATGACCTTTGTGTGGAAAGAAGAAAGGGAAAAAGTTAGCTGGAATAGAAAACTGCTTTAAGTTGTTTCTTTCATTGCAGAGTAAGCAAAATGGTGTGTCAAGTTTGCAGAGAAATAAAATGAAAAATTGCCTTTAAAATTGTACCTGCTTAGAGATATTGGAAACAATTGATTTTAGTAACTGAAAGAAGTTTGCTGTGCATGAACAATTGGGTTTGCTGAAGATTCAGTCAACATGTCCAAAAGTACACACAAGGTATCTCCGTTAAGGCTATATTATATTAGCAAATATAAAATGGGACTGAATAGTCAAACCCTGTGTAACCAACAAGGTGGTACAATAAATAGAGTGCTGAACCTGTACTAAGGAAGGTCTGAATTCAAATCCTGCCTAAGAAATTATTAGCTGAGTGACCCTTCATAACTTAAGCCTCCTTTCCAGTCTTCTTACACCTTACTCCCTGACACATACACATTGAGCTGGTGACAGGAGTTCCCTGCAGCATTTTTTCTGGCTGTCCCCCTTTCTTGGAATGATTTCCCTCCTCCACTTCCACTACTGACCACCCTGGCTTCTTTTAAGTTCCAACTAAAGTCTCAACTTGTACAAGAACCCAACCCCTCTTGATTCCAGGAACCCAACCCCTCAATTCCAGTGCCATCCCTCTGTTAATTATTTCCTATTTATCCTGAATGCAACTCACTTTGTATACATGTTGTCTCCCCCATGAGACTGTAAGTTCTTTGATGGAAGGGACTGTCCTTTGCCTCATTTTGTATCCCTATGTAATGGTAAGGGAATTTGAAGATCTTCCCTGCCCCTTAATGGGTCTCAAGTGGAACCCAACAGAAGGGGCTTAATTGGGGGGAGGCTTGTTTTTCAGAAAGGTCCACATCTTTTGTTACTTTGTAATTAGGCAATGAATTACATAAGTTGTGATGTCCTCTGACCCAGAAGAAGGGAATATATACCCTGAGATGAGATTTTGCTTTGGGCTTCACTTGTGGGAAGAGTTGTGTGATTTGGTCAGATGAGACTCTGGGTAGCCATTGAGCCCCCTGGCTTTGAAAACCCAGATGTTGGTGGTTCTCTCTCTGATAACTAGGTATGTATGTAATGGTCAGACAACTAGAAGCCCTGTCTGTTGGTCTGTTGAATTGTGTTATTTTCTCTGTCTGTATTTTTGTCTGCTTGTAATTCCTATTTGTATTTTCTGAAGTTGAGAGTGCTGACTTTTTCCCTGAACTAAGTGAATATATATAAATATATATATACACATATGTTTAATTAAAAATTGTTGATCCCTCTAACATCACTTTCCTTTAGTAAAGAAGATCAAAGAACCTGTGCCAGTAGCCATCCTGGATTTGCTAGGGAGCTTGCTGTGACACCCTAGTGCTTAGCACAATACTTGGCATGTAGTAGGTTCTTAATAAATGTTTTATCAATTGATGGACTGACCCTTAGACAATCTCTTAATCTCTACCTCCTTTTCCTTGTAAGATGGGGATGATATTAATAATAACCTATAATCCAAGGAAAAAATGAAAGAATGCTTACATGCCACTTTGTAAACCTTAAAGAATTATAAAAGAATTATAAAAATGCTAGCTGTTG
This sequence comes from Petaurus breviceps papuanus, assembly GCF_028583685.1. Taxonomy (NCBI): domain Eukaryota; kingdom Metazoa; phylum Chordata; class Mammalia; order Diprotodontia; family Petauridae; genus Petaurus; species Petaurus breviceps. The sequence goes on along the minus strand of NW_027186304.1, from coordinate 42,026,844 downwards.
TTATTCTTTGGGGTGTTATTAAAATAATTATAGGATTACTTACTCCAAATTTTGTATTGTGGATTTTCAAATTAGATACAATTATTGCCTTTTTAGTCTGACCAAGTTACCCAAATCTTGGAAAGATAAAAGGTTAACTTTAAAATACCATATGAGTCATTGTGGGGACTTTTATATAGGAAAAAAAATTAAAAGTGGTCATAAACAGATGATTCTTCTTAACCTCTGGAGAGGAGAAATTAAAGTGCATTTTTTATAAACTTGCTATCTCAGTTATGAATAATAAATTTCAACTCTCGTTTTATAAAAAAATGTTTCTATTTGTAAAATAAAGGCAAAATTTGAAACATTTAAAGTCAGTCAGTACACATTTATCAAGTGCCTACTATATGGCCTACTACTATACTACCACTACTATTATGACCTACAACTATATGGCCTACTACTATACTACCACTACTATATGACCTACAACTATATTACTATATGCCAAGGGGCAGCTAGGTGGCACAATGGATAAAGCACCAGCCCTGGAGCCAAGGAGACCAGAGTTCAAATTTGGCCTCAGACATCATCTAGCTGTGTGACTGAGCAAGTCACATAATCCTGTTTACCATAGTTTCCTAACTGTAAAATGAGCTGGAAAAGGAAATGGCAAACCTATATGCTGCTTCTATGCCAAGAACCTCAAATGGGTGACAAAGCGTGACATCCCTCAAATGTCATCTATTATAACAATTTCATTTTACAGATGAGGAAACTCAAGCCAAGAGAGATTAGTTGCAGTATCCTTGCCCAAGGTCTCAAAAGGTAGAAATAGAGGTGTGACGTAATGAACCCATGTCCTCTAACTTCTGGGAATCTCTTAACCTGGTTTGCCTCAGTTCCTCATCTATAAAATGAGCCGGAGAAGGACATGGCGAACCACTCCAGTATCTCTGCCAAGAAAATCTGAATTGGGGTTAATGAAGAGTCAGACACAATTGAAATGACCAACAACAACCTCAAACTTCAAAGTCTTTTCATACTTCCTCAACTTCTATTACAGTAGCAAGTCCATCCTCTAGTCTGTGTATATATAATAACAACTTGTCACTGGTAAAAACATAAAATAGCATACTTTGTTGATTACTAGAAAATTTGGCCTGTCCTCCACCTTTGCTGGAATGGAAATTCTCAATTGCCTTTCATTATAGGTGACTACTGCAGCAAACTGACAATTTGAAATTAGTATTCTCTGTACCAGAAATTCAGTCATTGTGGTCCTCAAATAAGGCTTTATCTATAGTTAGTTATTTTCCTACTTTTTTCTTAGGCTTTTCCTGATATTTGTTTTGAAACACCAATATTTGTTCAGGGGGCTTTATATGACTTGTAATTAATAGATGTAAGAGAAAAAAAAATGTTACAATGGAGAGAGCCTTGAACTTTTACTCAGAAAAATCTAGGTTCAAGTCCCATATTGCACATTTACTATCTGGATCCTTGGCAAATCAATTAATCTTTCTGGACCTTGGTTTCCTTATCTATAAATGGAAGGGAGTGAACTCAGTCTCTGATTTCACTAAATTGTAGAATTGAGGGAAGGGGGCAAAGTGTTGGGTAAAAGAAGAATGGAAAGGTAGGAAGTAGGAAAGGGCTGGGTAACAGAGGATTTTTAAATACAAATACAAAATTTTATATTTGATCCTGAAGGCAATAGGCAACCACTAAAGTTCATTGAATAGGGAATAATAGGGTCAAGTTTGTGCTTTAGGAAGATCAATTTGATAATTTAAGGGGAAGATAGAAGAGAGAGAGAGAGTTGAGAAGGGGAGACCAACCAACTATAGCAGCAAGCACCCCAGTGTCCCCAGGGTGGCTGCAAACACAGGTTCTTAGATCTGCTTTGCTAAAAGAAAGAAACTTAAAATGGGTTAACAAGCTTACTTTAATCAGTCAAACATATATCGTTTACCTAGTTCAGGAGAAAAAGGTCAGCACCCTGAATTTCAGAGTATACAGAGGTTACAAGCATAAGTTACAAGAACATTTCAACAGACAGGCCTCCCAGCTGTCCAACCATTACATCCACACCAAATCACAGTTTCCAGAAATGGGGGCATCAACATCTGGGTTTTTCAAAGCTGGGGGGCTCTCAACAACGGCTTCCCAGAGTATCATCTGATCAAATCACACAACACTCCTCAAAGTGAGTCCCAAAACAAAGCCTCAAATCAGGGTTCATATAGCCTTCTCCTGGCTCAGAAAACGTAACCACCTTTTTAAAAACAAGCTTCCCACCCCAGGCTCCAGGTGCACTTTAGCCTAGGAGCAGGGAAGATCTTAAAAATTTACATTCCCATTACACCAACCAGAATGCTATCCCAATAATCCAGGGGCAAGGTGATCAGGGCCTTCACAAGGCTGATGGAAGTGTCAAAGAGAAGGCAGCACATACAAGCAATGTCATGGCAGTAGAAACTACAGAATGCAACAACAGATTGGTTGTGACCAGGGTGAGACAGTGTTGAGATAACACCTAGGTTGCAAGCCCAGGTAACTAGGAATATTGTGATACCCTTGAGAATATTAGGAAAATATGGAAGAGGGGAGGGTTGGTGGGCAATATAACAAGTTCAGTTTTGTACATATTGAGTTTAAGATGTTAATAGGACATCCAGTTCAAGATATTCAACTAGCAATTGGAGAAGTAAAATTGGTCAAGAAGAGAGAGGTTAGTGCTGGACAAATAAATCTGTGAATTATCTCTATAAAAATGATAATTGAATCCACAAAAGTTGGGGAGACAGAATTAGTATGAATAAGTGAAATGAAAACAAGTAAAAAAAGTAGAAACAAGTAAAAACAAATTAAAATAAAGTAAAGTCATAAACAAGCATAAAAATAACCAAGAACTACTAAAAGAAATCACACAACTATTCAACAGGTCCACTACAAATTCACATTATCTAACCTCAGACTGGCCCTCATTGTTCCTTAGCAATCTTTTTATCCATTTCTTATCTATTCCTTATCACATTCCTTACAAGTTCCAGATTTTTCTATTTCCTTAAATCCCCAACCAGCCCCTTTGCTTTCTGTAGATGACTTTACTTCACTGAGAAGGTAAGACCATGCAGATATTTAGTTCTCTCCTCACTTCCCCAAGACTTCTGTATTTTTGCCCAAAAGAAAGGATTTCTTTTTCACTTCTCTGTATCTTTTCCCTTCCTTTCCTTCTTTCTTCCTGTCTCAGAGGAAGAGGTGGCACTACTCCTTGACAAGGTTAAATCCTCCACCAAAGTGTCTAATTATATCCCATTCCACACTTCCACAGGCTCTTACTTCTCTATATCTAAAAAAAAATTTAGGTCTACCCTATTCTAAAAATTCATTCCATCAACTAGACTGACTCCTCCAGTTGCCATCCAACATCTTTCTTGCCACTTATAAATAAAACTATTAAAATAAATAGTCTATGCTATCTGCTTCCCCTTTTCTTCTAACCATCCACTCCTTAGTCCCTGGTGTTCATGAAACTGAAATCACCTCAAAGGTCACATATCCAATTGTTTTCAATTGTTTCCAAGCAGGAAGACTCCCTTTCAATGTATCAAAAAAAACTGTGTGAATACCCACATGACAGTTCTTATACTATTTGTTTTCATTGATTTGAAAATATATTGATTACAAAAAGCTACTATGAATTCAATAGTAGTTTTAATGCGCTTGCATTTTATTCATCACAGTATCATCTATCTATATCTGAAATAGCAATTACACAAATGCATTTTGTGAAGAATCCTTTATTCAGACTACAGAAAAGTATGTCTGCCATTTATTCTAATGGGTCATTTAATGAGACGGAAATTTCTCATCAATTTCACAACCAGAATCTCCAACCTCACTAGAGTTCCATGGCCTGTAGCTTGGGAACAACCATCCTAATTAGCAAACCAAATTTATATACTTTTTCAGTCTTCCTTATTGACCATCTATAGAGTGTGACATTACCAAACACTCTTCTCTCCCTTGTTTTCTCTCAAACAACTTTATATTTAGCTACTTTATTTGTATTTATTCCCTTTGTCTTTATTGTGTATATACTCATATGTGTACATGTCATCTCCCTTATTAGAATGTAAGTGCATTGCATGCAGGGCTTGTTTCATTCTTTGTCTTTCATTCTTTGAATACCCAGTGCCCAGCACAGCCCCTGACACATGGAAGGCACCTTCTTTCCCTCCTCAGACGCAGACCCAAATTTCCAATTGATGATACATAGATAACACTGCAATGTTTTTCCAGCACTCAGACCTGTTCAGAACCAAATGGATCGTCTTTCTTTCCATACTCTCCTCTCCTAATTACTTCTCTCTTTCCACTGTTTCTCCCCGTCATCCATACTTGTAAAACTCTCTACTTCCTAAACTGCCAGTTCTGTACCCTGAAGCTGCCTTCGTGTGATCTCCCATAAGGACTCAGTATATCCAAAACAGAACATCCTTTTGTTCCTTCTTCTGATTTCATTGTTTCTGTCACTGTTGCCATCTCTCATCTATGTCTTCAATATCTGAAACCTTGGAATGATTATTGATAAATCATAAATAAAATTATTGATTAATTGATATTTATGTGGCACTTTAAAATTTGTGAAATGTTTTACATACATTATCTCACTTAAACTTTAAAACCGCATTGTGAGCTAAGTACTGTAGGTAATTATTTTCCCCACTTTACAGATGAGGAAACTGAGGCTCAGAGAGAGTAAGTGCCTTTTCTAAGGTCACATAGTTAATAAGTGTTAGATGTCATGATCTGCTCTTAAGAGTGCATGTCCAAGACCAGTGCTTTATCTACTACCCTAGAGATGTCAACTTCACAGCCCCTGAATTTAACAAATTCCAAAGTCTGGCCTGGAGCAGATTAAAATGTAACTAGGAAATGTTTTGTTGTCGTTTTTCAGTTGTTTCAGTTGTGTCCAACTCTGTGACATCATTTGTGGGTTGTTGTTTTTTTGGCAAAAATAATGAAGTAGTTTGCCATTTCCTTCTCCAGCTCATTTTACACCTAGAGAAACCAAGATAAAAAAAGTTAAGTAACTTGTACAGGACCAGACAGGTATTAAGTGTCTGAGATTGGATTTGAACTCAGATCTTCCTGACTCCAGGTCTACCTTTATCTACTTGGACACAGCTATTTAACAAAACAAAAATACGTTATGATGTAAATAATGTTAATTTGTGATTTTCTCCATCCTAAACTATGCTGCCTCTCACTTATCTCACAATTGTTCCCTCTTCAGGTGGTGAAACCCTCTAGTGCAGGTCTTCCATTAATACCCAACAACTTCCTAATAGATCTTCCTGCCTCCATTCTCTCCCCCAATCTTTCTTTCCATTGTCACCAGATGTATTCATTTCACTCCTCTGCTTTTGATGCTTCAATGGCCTATTGAACAATATTATAACTCCTTTGCTTGGCATTCTGGGCCCTAAATGACCTGATCTTGCCCTACCTCTACAACTTTAACTTAAACTACCCTCCACTCTACTTATTCTAAAATATTCACCATTCTCCAAACTCATTTTACCCTGTGACTTTGTCTATACGATTTTGTTCATGGCACCCTTTACACCTAAAATGTACCTTCCCCCAATCAGTCTGCTAAAATCCAAGGCCCAAAGCAGATACCAACTCATTTCTGAAGACTTCTCATCCCCCACTCCCACCCAAAAGCCAGAAAAATTCAAATCTCAAGAATTTTATACTTTTCACATATGTGTGTGTGTATCACATTCTTATATGTAAGTATGCTCATTCAATTCAACCAAGCATTGATTGTAGGAACTAGAATTTTTTTCAAACGGGAGAAGACATAGTATGTGAAAGGCAATCATGAAAAGAGAGACTAGACTTCTACTTTTCCCTAGAAAACAGAACTGGGTGTTAGTTATGGGTGGGAATTGCAGAGGCATATTTTGGCTCAATGTGAAGAATACTTCCTGGTGGTTGCAGCTGTGAAGAAGCAGAATGAACCACCCCAGGAGGCAGACAACAAGTTCCTCATCACTTGAAGTCTTCAATATGGCGGCACAGTGTTAAAAAAAAATTCCTCTTCGGCAATTTATTAAATGTCTCCTAGTGCAAAGCACCATGGTAGGCACTGGAGATAGAAAAACAGATACAAATAAATGAAACAGCCCTGCTTTCAAAGACATTACAATCCACAATCAATCACCAAGCATTTACTGAAAACATTATATTGTATAGAGAGCTCTTCAAGACTCTGGGAGAGATGCAGCACTCAGAGAAGGGATAGCCCCTGACTTCTGGAAGCTTACAGTCCAGTAGAGAAATAAGAAATAAACACAAGTCATACTTGGTACATAACATGATAATGCTATTACTACCCCACTACATTTTGATTGAAGTTTTATGGGGGTTTTTGCTTTTTTTGGAGGGGGGGAAGTAGGACAATTGGGGTTAAGTCACTTGCCCAAAAACACAGCTAGTTTTTGTGTATGTGTGTTGTGTCTGAGGCTGGATTTGAACTCAGGTCCTCCTGACACCAGGGCCTGCGCTCTATTCACTGCACCACCTAGCCTCCCCTTGATTGAAGTTTCTTGGAGACAAATGTCTTTATTTCTCTCTCAGCAATGAGTGTGCTTTGCAAATAGCAGGTAGTGACTTTTTAAATATTATTTATTTATTGTTACATTCTTTTTTTAAATTTTGAATTACAGTTTCTCTCCCACCCATCCCGCACCCAATGAGAAAGCAATTAACATGACATCAATTATACACGTGAAATCATGCAACACATATTTTCAGGTTAGCAATATAACAATAAGGAGAGAAAAGTTCAGCAGTTCTACCTCTGGAGATGAATAGCAGCATTTTTTCCTCATGAGTCTTTTAGAACTGTCTTGGGTGATTGTATTGATCACAGCAGCCAAGTCTTTCACAGTTGATCATCATTACAACATTGCTATTACTGTGCACAGTGATTTCCCAGCTCTTCTCACTTCAGTTTAGATCAGTTCATACAGGGCTTACCTTGTTCTGAAACCACACACCCCCAGTCATTTCCCACACCATGATAGTATTCCATCACTATCATATGCCACAACTTGTTCAGTCATTCCTCAATTCATGGGCATACCTTCCATTTCCAATTCTTTGCCACCACAAAAAGAGCCGCTACAAATATTTTTGTACATATAAATCTTTTTCCTTTGATTTCTTTGGGTTACAAACCTAGTAGTGGTATTGCTAGGTCAAAGGGTATGCACAATTTTCTAGCTCTTTGGGCATAGTTCCAAATTGTTCTCCAGAATAATTGGAGCAGGTGGTGACTTCTAATCAAATTGAGTTCACATAAGAGAATATACAGAATAAACAGAACTAGACTGTGTTAGTCTATATTAGCTTCATGGAGGAGTGAATTTTGAACAGTGTTTTAAAGAACAAACAAGACATCATTTGGCAGAAAAATCAAAGAAAGAAATCCTCATTGGGAAGAATGGCTTATTACTAGAAGACTGAAGTGAAGATGGGCAAAATGTACGTAAAGTCTGCTTGCTGCAGAAGCCAGGGTATAAGTTAGATAGGTGGTTCCAGTGATATACATGAAACCTCTTGTAGGTCTAGTTATTCATATATTTACTACTGGCTACATAAATATGTGAGTGTGTGTGTGTGTGTGAGAGAGAGAGAGAGAGAGAGAGAGACAGAGAGACAGAGAGAGACAGAGAGAGGGACAGAGAGAGAGAGAGAGAGAGAGAGAGAGAGAGAGAGAGAGAGAGAGAGAGAGAGAGAGAGTGAAGAAAGAAGACAAAAGTTTAAGAAATTGAGAAATGATGCAAAGAGAGGTAAAGTTTTATTGAGCTGGGAGGGCAGTACACTGAGGCAAGTTGTTAATAATATTACTGAGGGTCAGTCACTAGTGTGTTTTGGAATCATAGACTCTTCCCATTCCTTCTTTCTTTGAAAAAAATGTTTCTGTTTTAATATTGTTTTAAAATTATATTTCTTAATTAATTAACAGAATCACTTATTCTTGTGTCCTTTCCATATTTCACTCCTTCCAACATTTCAGGCTTGCTGTGTATTTCTGTATTCCAGTTTGCGGGTGTGGGGGCAGTGGAACTCTCTATCAATGTGAAAACAAAAAGGGTTCTGGGTCATGAACAGTATACTTAGTTTAATGATCATAGTAATTACTGGGGTTTATTGTTTATTGATGCACTCAAATTTAATTTGGGGGGCTGGGATTTGTTATCTAATTAGTTTAGGTAGTTCTCTGTAAAAATACTGACTATATAAATATGGGCCATTTATAATTGTTCTCAAATTTCTAATCTAAGAAAATTTCCTGGGGATAATGAGAGGTTAAGTGATTTGTCCAAGGTCCCATAGACACTATTTTTTAGAGTTTGGATTCGAACCCAGGTCTTTCTGATTTTGAGGCTAATTCTAATTACTCTGACAGACTGGTTCTTCAAATTTAAACTGTGAAACTATTACTCTTGAGTACTACTCATACAATTACGATTATTGAACATTTCGGCTATTTTTGTCCAGCTAACCAGACTTTAGCCCTCTTTCCTTCTCAAAGAACTGGTTTTCAACTGTAGTTGCCTTTAAAAGAGCAACCAAGCTCCAAACTATCACCTTAGCTAGGTTAAGAGATAAGGGAGTAGGAAAAGGATCCCTCCACATTTCTGGTTTCTTCCACAACCTTCAGATGAAATCCAGTCACTCAATAAAGTCCTTCTGTCTCTCTCTCTCTCTCACACACACCCTCCCCCTCTCATTCCCTTGCTCCCCAGCACAGGGGAACCCTAAACCCTTTGGAGAACTGCCAGAAGCATGAAAAAATCTCTTGACTATTTTCCCAGGGAATTCCTGCCTTAAATGTCAGGGGAGTGCATCCCTCCCACCGAACTAGAATAAGCCTGCATCTATATCAAGGAAAAGCTCTCTGCTGTTATCTAACGGAAAGGACTGTGTTGGTGGGGAACACAAGGACTTGGATTTTTGAGATGTCTATGCTTCGTTGGAAAGAAAAAGCTATTCTCTAGTTCATGTCATTAGGAAATAGGAAACAAACCTATACTCTTTAGTAGCGCCTTGCTGAAGTCTGATTATTAATGACCACTTTTGTAACAGAAAGAGCAAAGGGATTGGAGTAAGAACGTCTCAGTTTGAATGCAGTCTTCATGTCAGCCGATCGATAAACATTTAATAAATCAACCAATAAAAATTTATTAAGCACCTACTATGTGCTAGGCACTGTGATAAATGTTGCAGATACAAGGAAAGACAAAAGACAGTCCCTAATTTCAAGGAGCCAACAGCCTAAGGGGAAAGATCTTGGATAAGTCACAGTCTCCCTGAACCTCACTGTTTCCATCTGCAAAGTAGAGACAATATTACCTGTTTTACTTACATCCTAGGATTGTTATGAAGATCAAACGAAATGATGAACATGAAACACTTTGTAAACTTTAAGTACTATGTATAACTCTGGACCATGATTATTATTTTTTTACTTATTTGGTGGTTGACCACATTTGTGAATATTGTACCAGACTCTTAAAATATAATTCCTCCTTTAAAGGAGAACAAGGCTCTGTTTGGAAGCTGGCATTTTTTAAGCATGTGCTGATACATAAGTGCTCTAGTAGGAATTCAATGACACTCATATTCATGAAAAGCAAAACAAGATTTATGAGTCACAATAGACACTCTGCCCCCAGAAGCCTGAAGATATTTTTTTCTCCTGGTGACTGATAGCAAAATAAATAAATAGAAAATCATGGTTCTTTTGTTTATTATCTTTGATATTTGAGATACAAGGAAGTTCTAAAAGAACTGGCCAAGGGATATAGGCAAAGGACTAAGCTAAATCAGGATATAAGGGAGGGAGGCAGTGTGGTTTGGTGGACTGACAATTTAGCAGCAAACGGCATCTGCAAAATCACAGCTGCTGCTGGCCTTCTGGCTGCCCTTGATACCTCCATTTATCCTGGCTTCAGTTTCCTTAGATATAAAATGGGGATAATAATACTGAGCCATTACTTCACAAGGTGATTGAACTAATAATTAACAAAGCTGGCTGACTAATGAGATTGATTACAAATCAGTGTGCAAATAAAAGCATGCTCCTATAACTCCTTAGATCTATATGTCATAAATCAAGGAAGCCAATAAAACTTAATTTCTTTCATTTTCAAATGCGGATTTAGTTCTTGCTAAAGGTACTATTGGCCGAAGTTTGCCTTCTAAAGCCTATCTGGACTTTGATACAGGAAGAGTCCATAGAACCCAAAAGTTATTGCTTGTAACTCTTGAGGGTTCTTTTTATCCACAAGCACCTAACCATAACATTGCCCTGTTTCTTTTGCTCTATTCCATAATAGCTGGCCCTCGCCAGTTACCGTAGAAGTGCCTGGTACCGATCAGAAGAGAACCAGGTAAGAGAGTGTGCTGGATCAGCACAAATCCATCACCAGCATTGGGGGGGAGGGGTACCAGAGGTTGCACAGCACATATCCTGCTGATTCTGATTCAGAAGCAAAATAAATTATATCTGCTGAAAAATTCTCAAACTCTGGCATGTGAAGAGTAAATCTCTATTGAGTCTCTGGCCTAGCTTTGAAGACTACTAATAAGTCTATCAGCCAGTGCCAATTAGGGTAGCACTTTCTGTAATGGGAACAACCATCCCTAGACTGTCAACCCATTTTACTAGGGCAGTCAGCATCCAACAAGAAGAAAAGGAAAAGGTTTTGAGAAACTGTGGTAACCGAGTTTTGCTGGCAATTTGAAAAATAAGAATGTGAATTGCCAAGGCAGTGCAGTGAGTGCTAATGAAACACAGTGGCTGGCAGCTTGTGAAGAAGAAGGCTGAAAAATGTGCCTAGAAAATAGTAAGGGAAAAAAAAACCTGATGGGGTGACACTGTTTTGTATAGATCAGTCTTGAGCGTGATTGGGGGTGGGTGGGAGCTAAAGAATCTCAAACAAAGAAAAATCAATATACTACAATACTGTTTCAATAGGTTTTTAGTCTCTTAGTCGATTTTCTTAAGATCAGATGTAATCAATTTAATACATCTGTCCAAAAACACCATGGCCAGCTAGGTGGTGCAGTGGATAGAACATGGACCATCTTCTTGAGTTCAAATCTGACCTCAGAAACTTACTAGCTGTGTGACCTTGGGCAAGTCACTCAACCCTGTTTGCCTCGGTTTCTTCATCTATAAAATGAAGTGGAGAAGGAAATGGTAAACCACTCCAGTATCTTTGCCAAAAAAAACCCAAATGGAGTCACAAAGATTTGAAAAAGACTGAACGACAACAAAAACATGTTACAATTTAGGAGTATTTTTGTTCCTGTTTTTAACTTCTTGTCAAATGTGCATGGTAATCAGCTTTAAAAGCCAATATGAAATTTCAGAAAGCCATCTATATCGTCTACATAAGTTTGGCTTCAACTCCTTCCTCCTCAAATTTTTATTCATTTAGACTTACTTTACAGTGTGTCTAACTCTTCACGACAGCATTTGGCGTTTTCTTAGCAGAACCTGGGGCGGTTTGCCATTTCCCTCTTCAGTTCATATTTACAAGTGAGGAAACTGAGGTAAATAGGGTTAAGTGACTTGCCCAGGGTCACATGGCTAGTAAGTATCTAAGGCCAGATTTGAAGTCTGGAAAATGAGTCTTCCTGACTCCAGACCACTGCGCCACCTAGCTGCCCTAACTTTGCAATACAATGCAGTAAAAATCAAATAATATTGAGTTTCTGCTACATACATAATAGGTCCCATCAAATGGTGGTTGAATAAATGAATGAAACAATAAAATGCTTTCCTGAAATATGCTCAAAATGTCAAGTCCTTTTCTGGTAAACAATTTTTTATCCATCTCCATCTTTGAGATACCCCAGTAGGAGGAGAACAAAACATTTTTAATGTCTTTTTTTTCTCTCTCCTTGGAATTTCTTCCTCTCTAGTTCTCTTTTTCATATAAACACACTCAACTCTAAAAATAATTCTATCTTAAATGTGATGGTAACAGAGTTATGTCTAGAGTCTTAATGTTATCTTGCACACAATTCCCAAAGCCCCATATGTTTCTGGGCATTAAATGTCTTAAGAGGTCATTCCTCATTCCATCCCCAAGCTCCTTAAATTTGTTATTTCTTATACAACATTCCCCTCAGAGAGTGATAAACGTAAGAAATGCAGCATGATATGGTGAAATAAGTGCTGGGCTAGGCTGGCATCAAGACTTGGGCTGATCTCCCAGGTTCTGTACTTACTAGCTGTATAATCTTGGACAAGTCATTTAACCTGAGTCTTGGTATACTCATCCAAACAGTAGGGATAATGGTACTTGAACTACCTTTATCCTGAGGTAATTGTAGAGAAAAGTTTTTTGGAGAAAGGGCTTTATAAATCATAAAGTACAATATGAATGGTATCATTTTTTTTTACTTTAAAAGTCTTATATTCCTAGTAAATTGTTCAAATTTTGCATATCTCAAAAATAGAACTAATGCAGCTATAAACTGCAGCTTCTCCAATGAAGAAAAATTGAGAATAGAAAATACAAATTACTGGATATTCTTCATTAACTCAAAAATATTAAAAATTAATTGACACATAAGCAAGATCTGTTTGCCAATTTTTACCCCTTTTCAACTGCTATATACAGCAAGTAAGACAATTCCTTAGGCAAGGAGAATAAGAATTACAGAGTTAAAGAAATTCCCTTTAAAAAATAAAAATGACCAACCAAAAAATATCATATAATATATATGTACTTCCTTTAAAAAAGAAAAATGACCAACTGAAATATTATATATGTGTGCATATCTACATATATATATGTAGATATATGTATGTTTCCTATTCCTGAAATGCTCTGGGTCTATAGTGATCAGGTAAGGAAAAGTTATTTCAAGTTCAAATATAACTTAGTGATTGCCACATGGTTCAAAATCTTTCCACCCCTACACTCCAAAAACCCAATCAGACAAGTTGCAGTAATCTGACTCCGAGTGCACTCAGTGCTGTAGTCTGAGCTATTAGAGGGCTGCCTCCCGTGCACTCTATCCAAGGAAGGAATGAGTGACAGACCAGCATCAAGGCGTTGGGGGTAAGTACCTTGTTTTCCTTAAGGGAGCACAATGGAAAAGGCTGCCAAGCTGAGGACTCTTGTGTTTTAATACAAACACCTGAAGTCTCAGACAGAATCTGGAGGGGACCTCCTTGGTATGTGGGTAGTTCTTTTAGATCTGGTTGCTGGAAGTATTTATTAGAGACGTACAGAGAAGAGAGAGCAGAAGATGCTTTTAAGTAAATCACAACTAAGACCTGTGGAAAAATAAAGTACCCTACAGAGGCAAACCTATCAGCAGTATCTTTGCTCAGAAAAATTATTCACCCAGGTGTTTAGGTGCCCCCAAATGGATTGGACTACATAAGCAAACTTGGTGCTCAGTTAGAAAGTAATGTGCACAACTCAGTAAAAGCCATTCTCATCAACAAACCCTGCTTTGTTCTAGAGCAAAAGAAGCAAAACAAATTGTGTTGGTGTGTTTCCAAGAAGTGGGAGCATTTAAGGGAACTGGGGGGCAATAAATAGGAACTAGAAGGATAGAACACTTGTTACATTAGAGACATGCACTGCTTAGTAATGTTGGGGTTCACAAGGAAACGAAGCTGTCTGACTCAGCCCGGAGTAAGAAAAATCCTAGTAGGTTTCACAGGAAAGACTTTTTTAAAAAATAGTTAAAAAGATGTTCATTTGTTTGTGGTTTCTATGGCTAGCACAGACCAAAACTATAAGAAACAACAAAGTTTCTTGGACTAGGTCTCTGGGGAGGTAGGCAGGTGGTAGGAAAGAGAAGTAAGCAGAAGGAACCTGGGGAATTGGGGGAGGGAGAGATCCACTGAGGTTTAGCCAGGGAGGTGGGCCCTGTCTTTAGGCACCTCCTCTTCCTTGTGTTTTCTCATGAGATCCTTTTCTTTCGCTTAGCTAAAAGAAAAAAAAAGTCCTGCTCACCCTGCTTCCCTGACTTCTCTTTTCTCCCTCCCTTTTCTAACTTCTGACTCTGTCTCTCCTTCCTCCGTGCAAAGTTAAAGACCAACAGCGCTGATAGCATCCCCCTTTACCATCATCACTAGGGCCTTTGCCCACTGGTAAGTCCAGGGCAGAGCCTCTCCATTTTTCTTGGTTTGTGAATTAGGCTGTTCTACTTCTTTCCCTACACCTTTCCTTGGCTTCTATGGGGGTACTTTTGAAAAACTTTTTTTTTCTGTTTCCTTGCTTAATATCATAAAGCTGCTATTTGCTTCTATAGCTTGGTTTATAGGGTTGCTAACAAGCCATTCATTTCCCAGTTGGGGTCGTGTATAATTACATATGTCACTTAGACAAGTTCAGCTAAGCAAGGAAAGCTTGGGGTACCCCCCTGCTGTTAGTCTTCCAGTAACTCCTCCTTTATTTTGAAACAGGAGGCCAGTGTATTTTTTTTAACTTTCCTACCTCTGACCTCAAAACATCAACTCAACCCAAAAACTGAGCTGTGCAGTGGATCCTAAAATGTCAAAGGCAGTTTCCTCTTTAGAGCCCCAGAACAGAAAACAGGGTATGGGATGTGAGGGCTAGGGTGGGTAGGGAGAGGATGACCTGATTACTAAGGAATGCATTGGTAGATGGACTCTGCTTAAGAAGGAATTCTGTCCTTCAAAAGTGCCAACTTAGCTGTCTTGCCTCAATCTCAGCCTTGCTCTCATTGGTGAGAACCACTGGGCAACACTGCAGACCTGTCCCCAGGGAAATGTCTCTCTCTCTCTCTCTCCCTCTGGGGTTGCCTCTACATTATGCACTCAGCGATTCTGGCCATCTTCTTTTCCCAGGGCTTCACCCACAACTGCTAAAGCCTGGTTACATGTTCCTAGGGCAATTGTGGGGTGCAGCCCACAGCCACACCCGACCTTTTGGGAGCACTGCCCCAGGGGCAGTCACACACTTAGTTATATTTTTAATGTCCCCTCTGCATTTCTAGGGCCCATGGTGAAAAAGTCCTGCATTAAGTCCTGGTGACATATTGAGCCTATAGGGAATCTATTAACTTCAACCTGTCTCCCCTTACCCAACAGGGAGTGGAAAAGGAAAAGGTGGAAGGACAGGCTCGCGTCAGTGCTTCTGGTCAGGCAAACAGGAGCTGAGGGTAGCAAGGGAAAGCTGCAGCTAATGGCTCGCTAAGCCCCCACCTCCACCCCACTCTGTAACGAGCTTCCCAAGAGCCCTTAGAGCCACGCCCCCTGCCGAAGAGCTCCCCTTCCTCCTGCCTCTGTCCCTCAGAGGCAGCTCCACTTTGCCTAGCTCAGGTGTCAACCTATTGGCTGCTTCTCCCTCCTCCCTGCAAGTGAGAGAAGGGTCACTGAGGGCCAGACGGGCGAGGAGCTCCAGGAGGACCATTGCATCCTTGCATATAGCCCAGGGCAATAGAAACGGTTGAGCATAGAACGGGGAATTCACCCTGAAATGCTCTCTGCACCCACTCAAGGTCATTGAATAGCAACCCTTCCTTCCCTACCAGTGACTCCTCCAGTCCCAAAGAGGGGGTGGCAGGGGTTAAGCACCAACCATGGCATTGTCCCCTCCTCTCAACCCCCTACTTGTGTCCTGCTGTGATAGTTGTCTCGGTCCTGAAAAACCACTTGGATTTGTTCAGAGCCTTGGACTCTGCCTGGGCTCCCGGTGGCCCGGGGGGGGGGGGGGGGGCGGAGGCGAGGGGGTAGGCTGCTTTCCTACCAATCCAGAGAGGCTCCCTCTCCAAGGGCTTCATTCTGCACCCCCTGTGCTTTGTTCCAGAGATGATACTTCACGGAACTCTTCTTTCAGATCTGGCTTCACTAAGACACTCTTTGTGACTCGTGGGTTGGTAACCAATTAGCGAATTCCTCCTGCCTTCAATTTACTGTAATCCTGCTCCAGGTTCAAAGAGAGAGAGGGAATGGCTTGTCTAAGGCTCAGTCTGATTCTGTTCACATCGCTGCAAACTGAGAGAACACTCACTTTGTGATTTGTTTTCCCTCCTAATTTGCCTGCTGGGGTGTTTCTGCAGCAAGAGAGAGGGGTCTCGAATTTCTGCCTTCCTAGCAGGCTTCCTCTTAATCCAGGGTCCCCAGAGAGAGGAAAAAGAATGACCTCTGAGTCCATTTTCAGAATCTTGTCAAGGAAACAACGAAAAAAATAGCTGGAAAAGACTTTCTGCTTTGTGTCCACGAGCATCTATGGCCTTAAGACAGGGAGAATGAAACTTAATCTGATGGATTGTCAATATGATAAATCAATTTCAATATGTATTTCAAAGAATTTCATTATGCACTTCCTTTCAGGGGTCAGTTTAAAGAATTTCCTTTTAAAATGTGATGATTATTAATGATTCACATGTATGTATGTAAATATAAGTATGCATGACATCTAGTTACCTAGGAGATGAACTTGAAAATTAAAGAAATTTTCTCCAATATTATAGGATTTCTTTATTGGTATGCAAATAACCTTTACTAACTCCTCCCTACCTCACTCAGCATCACTGGAGGACCTGCCAATTATAGTTATAAAACCTTCCAGTAAAACACAGGCTGATTTAGTGGCTTCTGATTCAGGCTTATTTTCCTCTTTTTCAGTAAGTGTGGACCTCTGTGTAAACGTGAGAGCATCATGGTGGCATTCAAAGGAGTTTGGACTCAGCCTTTCTGGAAAGCTGTGGCTGCTGAGTTTTTGGCAATGCTTATTTTTGTTCTCCTCAGCTTGGGTTCCACCATCAACTGGGGTGGAACAGAGAAGCCTTTACCAGTAGACATGGTCCTTATCTCCCTCTGTTTCGGACTCAGCATTGCAACCATGGTCCAGTGCTTTGGACATATTAGTGGAGGCCATGTCAATCCCGCTGTGACTGTGGCTATGGTCTGCACGAGGAAGATCAGCCTTGCTAAATCTGTCTTCTACATTGCTGCTCAGTGCCTAGGTGCTATCATCGGGGCAGGGATCCTCTACCTTGTCACACCTTCCAGTGTGGTGGGAGGCTTAGGAGTTACCACGGTAACAGCTTTCACTCTTACTTTTAAACCAAGACTCAAGTTGATAATGTTGACTCTGCTAAATGAAACTTTAGCAGCCTGAAAGAGCTTCCCCAAAGTGGCTAATTTAGTCCCAACGAATATCCTATTCATTGGGGAACCTAGATAATTATTAGCATGGGTGAAAAAGTATTCTGGAAAACTGACAGTATCGATATGAAATCTTTGGGGGCTATTAAGTGATTTAAAACACTGCTGAGTTCAGAAGTATCAAAAGCTATCGTTTTTCCCTCTATCCTCACCATCCCCATTTTCTCCACTGACTATAGACTTTGGTTTATTCCCTGTTTCTTAATTACATATTCTTTAGATGGGGAATGGATGAAGAAATTTGTGGAAAGAATTTTGTTTTGTTTCCATTAGAATACTATGTTTCTTTTACAAAAAGTATTCGTGTTTACACCCCAGCTTTGTTCTAAGCTGATAAGGAATATCATTTGTTAGCTCAGCACCACAGCTGATTAAAAATCCACTAGAGCCTCACACTGCTTAAAATTTAATTGAAATAGAAATTAATTAATTTAAACCTAATTAATGAATTTGTAATCGCATTATGAAATTACAATGCTCTCAAAAAATGGTTTATAATTTTAAGTTCAGCACCACAAAACTGACTTCCTTTGTAGGACTGGGCAGTGAATATGAGTTCCATTTGGTCATTGTGAAATTGCCTCTAACTGCCAAAATGAATAGAAATGTATTGCTGTTTTCTCCTCACAATTAAAAAAAATAATATTGAGTATAACCACCACCTTTAACTCTGATGAAATATGCCATTTGCGTTTATATATTGTTATATAAGATGCCTACTTCTATTAAGAAGGTATTTTTCTTTCTTTAGGTCCATGGAAATCTTACAGCTGGTCATGGGCTCCTGGTGGAGTTGATAATCACATTTCAGTTGGTGTTTACTATCTTTGCCAGCTGTGATTCAAAACGAACTGATGTCACTGGTTCAATAGCTTTAGCAATTGGATTTTCTGTTGCAATTGGACATTTATTTGCTGTAAGTTTCCAACTCTATTTAAATAATTCATGCATTTCATTTTTCTTCTCCTTAGAACTAGGCTGAAGATGTGATTAATGGCCATACTTGTTTAGTATTTAACTTACTGTTTCTTCATTTTAAGGGAAAATGTTGTTAATTCTGTTATAAGGAATGTTGATATACTTACCAATAACTAGAAATCTCCAAATGGACTGGCTAATGGTATCAAGTGGCAGTGAATGACACTAGTAGTAATCCTATTTTAATAATGCCTGAAGTTGATTTCATTTTTCCTGTAGATCAATTACACTGGTGCCAGCATGAACCCTGCCCGATCTTTTGGACCTGCTGTTATCATGGGAAACTGGGAAAACCACTGGGTAAATGTGTTCATTATTGTTATTATCTTCCTAGAGCTGAGAACAAGGACCGATCACTTGTTTCTCATTTGTTTATTGTTGTATTTCTTCCCTTTTATGGCACCTTCCATAAAGACGAGGGAAATACTAGCACAGATCTGCTGCAAAACATCCCATCTTACATCTGTTCTATGCCTGCAGAAAGGATCTTATAAATGTCCTGCTTTTTGTGCTGTGTGTGATAGGCTGTATGGCAGAATTTAGTGCATACATATAGGTGGCCTATGTGAAGCAAATTAAAAGTGAGAGAGTAGGGAGGGTTAGTTTCTCAAGTAAACGAAAACAAATCCTGCTCAGCAATGAAAGAAAGCACACCTTTGGAAAGCCATGAACTTGAAAACATTGTCCAGGCTAGACATGTTTACCTTCTTTGTCTACCAAAGCATAAATCCGACTAATCATATGGGAACTGGAAGCATCCCAACAGCAAACAGATCATGTAGAATATATACTATAACTTAACTGTTATCATGGAAATATAGTTTTTAAAAATATATAACATACCTGTATAACTATATACATTTATGAATATATATAATTTATGTGAGATTAAGGAGTACATTCAGTATGGTACCTAAATAATTAATATGTTAGTAGTGTTTCAAGACAACAGGGTTTTTTGTTTTCTAAATTAATCAATTTTATTTGAATAGACTCTTGCAACAAATCTGGAAAAAAAAAACAAAGGGTAATGAAGCAGTTTTAGAGACTGATCCTGGACAAGATTAAAAACTGTAGTGCCTGATCCAATCAGTCTCATTATATATACAGAGGATAGAAATTTGAACAAATATCAAGGAGGTAGATGATAAAAATATGCAAAAGTAGTCATAATTATTTCAATATATACACACATATGTATATACATATTTTTAAAATTTGTTCTGTTTTGTATCTTGCTCTATCCTTTAGTGTTGATGATCCAAGCCCATTACTGGTTGAAAGTTTGCCTGAGAACTTTACCAGGGGGAAAGTGAAAACATTAATAAAAAAAAAAAAAGACCATTAATATTTAAATGCATTTCAAAGAAAAAAATCTAGTAAGGCTAAAAACAGATAGATACTATACTTAAACTATAACTAGAAAAACAGGGATACATAAAACTATTTCTCAAAATCAAGCGATCTTTTGCATTAATGCAGGAAATAGGTATTTAGGCAGTCAGCTAAGCGTAGTAGTTCTCCTTTTTGAAAGTGGTTGTACATACAATCAGTCTTACTAATCAAATACATTTTTACCAAAGAAACAAAGAGCAAAGACATTTGGGGGAGGGTTCTCATTTCCCACTTTGAAAGGGAACAAGGAAAATAAACTTTCTTACAGTTCTTTTCATGTTCAAGATAAGGAACCCAGTCTTACAGTCACTATGCCCACAGTTTAATCAACTGTGTTTTCTACAGTCACAGATTAAAGTTGGAATTTGGTTTGTATTTTGCAGTGAGAAAGCTGTGTAAAGAAAATTTTCCTGAACTCTAGTGAACATCATTTTACTATGTCTTTTCAGAAAGAGACAGACATATCTAAAAATTGCTTACTAGTCCACTGTAGATGTTTACTCTGAGAGGAGAATTCAAGTTCATTAGAAATCTTAATTTCAACCCACAGATGATCTCACTCAACTTTTGGCAAGTTGATCTTTATGTCCCATACCAGATAAAAGCAGAAGTTGTTAACACATCACTCAGACTATGGTGGAAATGTCTCCCCATTGCTAAAGAGAACGTTAAAAAAAAAAAAGAAAGAAAGTTAAGTGGTGCAGTGGTTAAAGCACTTGACCTGGAACCAGGAAGACCTGAATTCAAAGTCATCCTCAGATGCCTACTAATTGTGTGACCCTGGGCAACTCATTTAACCTCTATCTGCTTCAATGTATTCATCTTTAAAATAAGAATAAGAATAGCATCTGCCTCCCAGGGTTGTTCTGAGTACATAAAATAATATTTGTAAAGTACTTTGAAAACCTTAAATTGGTATATAAATATTAACTACTGTATTTTTAAAGACCTAAGCACTGAGAATATTCAATTTCTGATTATGAGCAAGAATGAAAATATTGTGACATTTACAAATAAAACCAGTTCACCAAAACTTAGGAAAATCATGGATGAAAAATGGAGCTCTCTCTAGTTATTCTTCTCAACATTTCCTTCTGTAAATTTTCAGTAGGGTGCTTTATAGCTAAATCCAAATACTGTCAAGTCTGTACTGTGAACATGACCTCAGAGAAAACCAGTAAAAGACTGGCAACTCTAAGGAAGAATAAAAACACCCCTGGAAATTCTTTTGTATTTATTTCAAGTTCAAGTGGAGAATTCATAACATATGTATGTTTTTTCGATACAGCCAAGAAAAAAGTGTTCTGACTTAAGACAACAGGAAGAAAAGAATCGAAAAGAGGTTTTAAAAATAGGAGGAATGGAAGAAAGGATTCTTTCTTGTTTTCTGCTCAAAAATTTACTCAGAGGTCTATGGATTGGGATGGATTATTGTAATGCCTTACATTTTCTATGCAGCTCAGTTTTCTTCTAATACATAAACCCTAACTAATCTAGTCAAATCCTACATTCAAATGGTTTTTGTTTTCTTTCAGAATAATAATTTTCAACAGCTTTCTACTATTCCATCTTTTCTGCAGATCTACTGGGTAGGACCAATCATTGGAGCTGTCCTTGCTGGTGGCCTTTATGAGTATGTCTTCTGTCCTGATGTAGAACTTAAACGCCGGTTTAAGGAGGCCTTCAGTAAGACTTCTCAGCAAACTAAAGGGACCTACATGGAGGTGGATGACAACAGAAGTCAGGTAGAAACCGACGATTTGATCCTGAAACCTGGATTAGTGCACACAATTGACATTGAGAGGGGGGATGAAAAGAAGGGGAAAGATCCATCCAGTGAAGTGTTGTCTTCAGTATGACTATCAAGTGGCACTGAAAGCAGAGAAGACCCCTCAGATTTCCTTCCACCCATTAAAGAAACAGATTTGTTATAAATCAGGCACATGCAGGTCTTCTAGTTTTTGAAGGAGGAAACAATTTCTTGGCTCCCTTATGTCAGAGTCCTCAGTCTCTAAATGTTCAATCCCTCCTTCTCTCTGCCAAGATGGGAAGGAGACCTGCAATGGATTCCAAATTCTAAAAGGTATCCCTAGGCATACTCCCAAACTGAATATACATAAATGTTTATTTCTCTCCTCATTTATTAGCAGTCAATAGTGAACTGAGAGTACAGATGTTTAAAGTGCAGATTGACAGTTGAGACGTGCCTGGGAAGTGCCTATGGACATATATTTATCAGATTGTTTTTCTGACACATGATGGGCTGCTGTCAGCCCCAATTAGGCTATTTTACTATATTAAACATTCTTTGCAGATTTATCAGTGGTAATGTACAATAAGGCAAGGATTTAAACTCAAGGGAGGAATTACTTATGTTCTCCCACCCCACCCATATCACCAGGCAATCACTTAAAAAAAAAACTGTACCCCTGTAAAATAATATTTTAACTGGTTTTTAAAAAGTAGATGAGTCATTGCAAATGGTTCTTATTAAACTTATATTACACACATTATTTTTTACAATGCAAATTTCACCTCCTTTTGGTATAATAGTCCATCCAAAAGATTCAAGGTTGAGACATTTCCAAATACTATACACATATGTTGTTTTCTATGTCCTTCTGATCAAACATCTAAATCTTGAGGTTCACCTATTGAAATTCAGTCCCACCATGAGTCCCAGGCTCATATGGGAATCAGTATGTTCCCATATTACAACCTAATAATATAAGATCAAGGAAATGTGGA
This sequence comes from Petaurus breviceps papuanus, assembly GCF_028583685.1. Classification (NCBI taxonomy): domain Eukaryota; kingdom Metazoa; phylum Chordata; class Mammalia; order Diprotodontia; family Petauridae; genus Petaurus; species Petaurus breviceps. Next base: position 42,004,481 of record NW_027186304.1, on the reverse strand, counting down.
TTCTGGTATCAAAGGAAACAAAGGTTAATCTGTTTTCAGTGCACTTACTTAAATAAAATATGGTGTGTTCATTTATGTCATCTCAACTTTAACCACACTTATCTTTATAATTTATTGGAAAATCTGGTGTTTTTTGTTTGTTTGTCATTAACTTTGGTTAACTATATTTAACCATTAGATAAAGAGATATTTTTGATAACAGAAATATGATATTAATTCTAACTATTATTGATAGATAAACTCTGCTTACCTAAGTAAGCCATGTCCATGGCAAAAACACTAATTGATCCACACTTGTCTTATTAAAGAATCCTACTCAGTCCCATTGATAAGAAAGTCCCTCATTCAATTGGTGATTAGTAACCATTACAAGTGTGATATCTTATGGGTAAGGGAGGAAGAAGAGGCTTCAGGAAGAAACTGGGACCAGATGAAAAGGAAAACATCCGAATGTTCTGCATGCAATGATGATTAGATAATCGTCCTTTCATTTGTAGAAGTGTTGTGGATAACCCAACAAAAGTAAATTTAATGGATTTTTATTATAGACTCATTTCTTTGCTATAAGAGTGGATATAAATAGTTTCTGTTTGTTTTGCTTTTGCCTTATGTTGGTACTGAGTTCTCTGGAAACCCCAGTTCATATAGTTTTAACTGTCTAGGCTTTAGTCTAAAACAAAGAGCTGCAAATGTCAATTTCACTGAACAAAACCCAGAAAAAGTGAAGCAAAAACCCATCACTGCAAGGGGTAGCTTGTAAATAGCTGATAACCAAGAGCTCACCTCACTCAAGCACAGCTCCAACTGAGAAGTACTTTTTAGCGTTAATGGCAGCTGTGCATCTGTGGCAGTGAGATAATGGACCATTATTAAACCTGATTCTCTTCGGTGCTAGGAAAGCCGCAAGGCTGCCTGAGAAAGGTAATGCCAATGCAGCCGGCTGGGTAGTGCCATTGGCATTTGGTGATGGTGTCTGCCTAGATCCCAGGCACCATCCTTGGGATAAGCACCAAGGGTAGAGCTCTACTTGGCCAATAATTCACTTCTCCAGCTCCAAGTTTCTTGCTTGGCACTGGTTTCTACAAAGTCACTTATAAAAGTCACCTGAGGGCTGTGTTTGGCTGCTATGCCAAATGCCTGAATACTACACCATCAAAGGGGCTTAACATCAGTGGTTGTGTTTGCCTAGTATAGGCCCAGCTATCAATTAGCAGTAGATAACTCAGATTGGAGATAACTAGGTTAACCAGCCAGAGTTAACATATTCCCTGCCCCCTTTCATCATTAAAAAAAAAACCCACTTTATATCATAATGACTTTCCTGATGGCAATCACTTTTAGCAACATTCTTCCACATTATATTTTTATACACTCTTCTGTGTGCACGAGAGATACAACCACGGCTACTTCATTCGTCAAATCGAGAAGAAAAATGGTGCATGATTTTGTTTTTCAAAGCACTTCATTTGAGGTTTGGAAACAAAAATAATTTTGTTTTAATAGATGTGTTTTGCTTAATATTTCATAAAGGCATGCTTTTAAGGGACTTATTAAGGGAAAATATTACAAATGAAAGAACTATAAAACTGTCTTTCTTAAATTCTAGTATTTTAGAGGCATGAAGCAAATGAATACATAAGTTGTGAGTTGGAATATAATTTTTTTTGCATATGAGGTAACATTTTGTATTTCACTCAAGGCTCTGCCAGTAAAAAGTAATGAAATTGTACCTTTCTAATGACATCTCTGCAGCAGGGGTCTATTGCCTTGTGGATGACACCAAATTATCCATGTGTATTAGGAGACTGAGGCTTTTTTCCTTTAATCTCTTTTTATTAATGAAGTGCATAGTGCCTGTCCCAGGAGAGCACTACTGACTGATATACAGAAGAGAGATCAGAGAGGAAAAAACTAGTAAAAACACAAAGGAATTATGCCTGACCATGAAAACGATCTTTACCTTTCTCTTTAAGGGTATACAATGGAAAAGTACAGAATTGTAGACACAAAGACAGCCCAGGCATCCCTGAATAGCAAAATAACCCTCTTTACTGAAGATCTGTTTATTTTGTCAAAAGTTACAAACAGCAAAGGCATGCTTTGGGTTTGGGGTCTTGAGGGATGGGAGGGAGAACACATTTAACATGGCTGATATCAAAGAGTCAGTCAGACAGTCCTCACTAAGCCTTTACACTAAAAGAAAGGGCTGACTGGTAGTTAAATAATGGACTACCAAAAAAAATCAATATTTCTATGCTTTGTATCACTGCTGTCACCTTTCTCTGTAACCCTGAGCAAATCACTTACCTGCTTTCAGTACGGTTTTCATAGACAAGTTCCAAGGCCACCATATGCAGAATTTCAACAGAGGTTTGAAATGTTGGGATAAAATGTAGAATAAAAGTGAGTTACTTACAATCATAAGATTTTAAATTTGGAAAGGATCGTAAAGATCATATTGTTGGTTCCCTCATTTTTCAGAAACTGAGGCCCAAGATCACACAGCTGTTGTTCTTTTTTTAATTTAAAAGTCAAGATTCACACCCAGGTCTTCTGACTCCAAACCCAGCATTCCCTCCTCTGCTCCATACTGATCTTCATTTGTTTGGAGTTTAATCTCACCTTAATGACTAGGCATCATTTTTCAATAGGCACACAGTCATAGTGTTCTTTTTAGGCTGGGAAAACTGGCAAAATGTCATTGGTAAATTCCCTGAAAATCCCAAAATGGAGTTTTACATTCAAAAGCCAAAATAAACTTTACTTACTCCCCTTCCTTGCCATAATAGATCATAGTTTGATCTCTACAGACCATAATCCAATCAATACAAAAGCCGATGAAAATTATCATGTATATGGTATTTCATAATACACATATCCAAAACATTTCACTAGAAAGTAATTATGTCTTTTTTAATGAGTTTAGTGATTAGAAAATTATTACAAAGACACAGTTATCTCTGGACAATCATAATAAAATGAATTTAACTCACTTCATCTCAAATGTCTTATAGCACTTCTATTTTCATATATTATTGTATATATAACTTTAGTCTATGTTTGTGGCAATTCATTCTACAACCTAACTTTTAAAGACATGTCAGTTACTGAGTGATGAAGGATCTCTTTGAGTAAAGAAAAAGTTAAAAGTGTTCCTTATAAAGTGATGGGAAAGGCCCAATGGGTTCACCCTGCTAAAGAGAACCCGTCATAGATTAGAAGGGTTTTAGGTTGGTTGTAAAGAGTTTTTGTGAGGCTCTATCCTATTTAATAGCTAAGCTCCATTCCTTCAGTTCCTTCACTTTCCCCACCATACTGAAATAAAATAAGTGAGAGTAGGAATCATGTGTAATTGCCCAGACCTTGTGTTTGTAGGTTAGGGAACAGATCAACATGCAAAAGGAGCTTGGTAGAACAGACAGTAGGAATGCCATCTTTCCTACCATTCCCACTCAGCTCTAAACAACCATTTTCCCATCACTGATAACCACACTCAAAAATGAACAATCTGTCACACCCATCCTACAAAGTACTACGAGTGCCATCAGAAAAGAACACCTTCACTACATCCCTAACTTCCACCACCTCAGACAATATTCTGTACCTATTGGTTTATTGTTGTAAATACTCACTATAAACACTTAACAGTAATAACTGCTATGTTATTACTATATTATTATATATCATATTATTACTATATTACTATATTATTAGTAGCCAAATGTCCATTGGATTTGACTTACTGTTATCCAGTATTCCTCTTTTTCTTTTGAATGACCTTTCTTCTCAGAGGAGATATGTGTTACTTCTCAACTGATGAAAATGGAATTGATTTTTGAAACCCATATTTCTTTGGAATGAATTATAGAGATTTTGTGCTTGATCAAAAACCTAGCAGCTCTACTTTGCTAATGTCTGGGGCTTTTGAAGAAAACACATCAAATATTATAAACTATGCAGTGTTGGCAGTGTACGTCAAATTTAAGCAAAGTTAGAGTATTAATCTTGCATTGTAAAGGGTGTCAAGTCAAAAGGATGAGAATATACCTAATTTGTGTAACACACCATGATATGTGTTTAGAAGCTTGTCGGGATTAATTAAATAGGCAAGCAATGCATGAAAATGTATAAACAAGTATTTATCACTTTTATGACCCAAGTCAGAATGAAATTGTAATTCATGATAAACTAAGGAAAATAAACTGAACATATGGCTATATTCACAATTATTTATTAACTGAAATGTTAGTTGTTACTATAATATTAGAACTAATGTCACAGAGCTTTAAACTACAATGCATTGCATTTGGAATAATATATTAAAATATGATCAAACTGGTTGATTTCCATTAGTTATGCTGTATCTCATAACATTACACTTTTGCAAATAAACTGTTGTGTGCTTTAAAAAAAAAAAAGTAAGCATGGTGTTTGATATCTTCAAGTGTTTGCTTTTTTTCTCCAAGTTAAGTTTTATAGCAAGATACATTATTTTCCCCAGAAAATCATTAAGAATGTGTCTGATCTTGGAATCTTCCAGAAGAATAGAGAGTTGTTGAAGACATTTGATTATGTTTCCCACCAAATAAAATATCCACGGAATGAAGCTCCAGCAGTCAATAAGTACTTATTGAGCCCCACAGAGTGCACTCGGCAAGAGGACAAGATCTAGAGAAAAATTGTATTCCATAGGTAAAAGTGCCTATTTTCATTTTGACATAAAATATACCACTGGCTATTAACCTTTAGATGTAAACTTAGGCACATACTTAGGTGTGCAAATTGCTTGGGACAAAATCAAACAATTAAATTTACTGACTTTCATCTTAAAACTTTTGAAAAATGAATGTCTATGTGGATTAAGTCCCTACTAGGTGTCTGGGCTGCTCTTCCACCAAGTTGATGACCTTCTGTCCCAAGGCAATGGACAAAAGCTGTGGATTCTGTTATGAAATCTCCTTTCTATTTCTGTGGTTGATTTGCCATTTGATCTTCAGCCAATCACTTTGTTTCTCAGTTTTCTATGAAATGGAAACTCATAGAAGACGACTTGCAAATTTTTACATCTTTAAAAATTTTGTCATATACAAAATGTGCTCCTTTTGCAACAATCACTTTTTTACACGATTTGTCATAGAGTTCACAAGATATTGATACATTTTTTTAATTCTTAATCACGAAACCACACTTTTGTCACATTGGATATTAAGTGTGCTATCAATGAATAGTCATTTTCTTAGGTCTAGTCTTGACAATAGCCCACAAGTTTTCTTCCAATTTTAAAATAGGCCACTCCATCATGTGTATTACCATCTCTCGGTTAATTTTCTTAACTTTTCATAACTAGAGGTCTGGTGCAAGATCACGTTATAGTATTCTAGATCTCTTGAGGCTTTTTTTTGAGTTCTAGAACACTTCTGGTTTTCTCTATATAAAAATGTTTATCAGAGTTCATCATTGCCTCAAAAGGGACAAGAATTCTAGGCTCAGAGGCATTTTTTAATCCTCCCAAAAAAAACATTTAAGAGGATGTTTTATAATCTGATAAGAATGTTCATGTATTCAAAGTTTGAACAATAACATCATCACAACCCTTGTATATGCCTCATTCTCTGACCACTGTTATTGCCCTAATACTGTCCCTCATCATCTCATGTCTGGACTATTGTAGTAGTTTACTGGTTGGTCTGTCTCTTTACTGGTCCCTGTCTCAAGTTTCTCCCCTCTCCAATCCACCCTCTACTCAGCTGTCAAATTAAGCTTCCTAATGCACAGGTCTAACCATGTCGATGCCCTATTCAGTAGACTCCAACTCCCCCCAGCAAATTACCCATTACCTCCAGGATCAACTTAAAATGCTCTGTCTGGCTTTCAAGTCCTTCATAACCTGACCCCTTCCTCCCTATACTTTTCAGTGACATTGGTCTCCACCTCCCCACTCCAGGAATTTTCACCAGCTATTCCCCATTCCTGAAACTTTCATCATCCTCATCTCTGCCTTCTGGCTTTCCTTGCTCCATTTAAGCCCTGACTAACATCCCATCTTCTTCAAGAAGCCTTTCCCTCTCTTAATCTTAGTGCCTTCCCTCTGAGACTATCACCAATTAATATTGTCTTTATCTTATTTGTTGATCATTGTTTGCACATTGTCTTCTCCATCAGACTGCAAACTCTTTGAGAGCAGAGAATGGTTTCTGCCTTTCTTTGTATTCCCAGTGTGTTTATCTTTTTCCAATCTTCAACACTCTGATCTTTGTCTTTGCATTTTCTTGTCAAGAACAAACTTTTTTTTCTTCATAGTAACAGCTAGCAACTGTTTGGTTTTGGTTTTACTGGTCTTCTTGCAGTTGTTCCAACTTTGAGGCATCCATTCCACACACAGATCGATAACAATCCCTGCAACTGCCAGGTCACTCTGAAGGTCTTTATTTTCTGAGGATTAATTAGGTTGCTTTGCAACAACACTTTGTCAGTTATTGGAGTTGTTTTCATTTTCAACCACACTTTCCTTTGTGCCTCTTTGTGGACAATCCTCTTTCAGTATGAGCTTGAATCTTCCACATCAACAGCCACTGTGCTATCTTGAACAGCCATTTCAGTGTGATCTTTTAATAAATGCAACTTTTGAGCATTTCCTTGGAGTAACATTATAAAAACCTAAAGAATTGAAAACAAAAAGAGCAAATGCATATATAGGATAAAATCTAGCACTCAAAGACCAAATAATCAACTAAAGGTGGAGAAAGCAATGCAATCTGGTTTCATTTGCTCAATCTCAGAGGTTATGAGTAGGGTCAAAAGAAGGACAAATATATAACCGTTATTTTCATAAGATGAAGCCACATCAAAATTATTGCTTGTCCTAATCAATTCTCACAGCACACTACTGTAACTAACCTAATGAGACTGATGATTCTAAAGAGTTTGTAATAATGACATGGTATAGTGCTTTATGGTTTTTGTTGTTTTTTGTTCCAATCGTTTCAGTCATGTCTGACTCTTTGTGACCCATTTGGGGTTTTTTGGCAAAGATACTGGAGGGGTTTGTCATTTCCTTCTCCAGCTCATTTTTATGAATGAGAAAACTAAGGCAAACAGGGTGAAGTGACTTACCCAGGTTCACACATGTAGTAAGTGTCTGAGGCCAGATTTGAACTCATGAAGATGAGTCTGCCTGACTTCAGGCACAGAGCTCTATCCCCTGTACCACTAGCTGCCCACTTTATAGTTTACAAAGGTTCTATAGAGCTTTATTCATGTTTTCATATAATACTGTCTTGATGTCTTATATAATTATATGATAATTGTCTGAATTAACTTGGTCAAGTAACTGACCCTTTCTGAGTCTGTGCAATGAGGGAATTAGACTAAACATCTGCTAAAATCCTTTCCCCTTCTGAATCTATGGCTTTATGTTCTGCACAACATAAATACTTTGATATATACAAAGCAGGTATTTTATTCCCATTTTTCAGATGAGGAACCAAAGCTGAGGTAAGTTAAGTGGTTCCTGCAAGGTCACACAATCTCTAAGGGGAAGAACTGGAACTCAGACCTAGGCCTTCTGACTCCAAGTGCCCCAAGAGCTCTTCTCATCATAGCACAGTAGCATTGTTCTATCATATGGTCCGTCCTAATGGCATCTGACAAATTTGTACTGTCTCCCTTGACAATATTGTTTAAATGAATATGGAAGCTGAATTATTTTTACTGGGCTGCTGGAGTGGAGAACTTTATATGGATAGGAACAATTTTTAAAGGTTTTGATAGGCCTGGCCTTCATGCAGCCTAGGTCATTTACTGGAGCATGGCCATTCAAGCCTGGTTGTCAGTTCAGTTGGGTTAGGGAGATATGAGTGGGCAAGAGGAATGAGGAAGCTGATCATGGAATGTAGAAGCACTAAGAGAGGAGAAATACACAACAAGGAAGTGAATAGGAAAACATAATGTAGGTGGTTAAACCTGGGGCAGTCAAGTAAAGTGCACCAAAGACCTGCAAAGAGAGGGTTTACCACTTTCCTACATGTGTTTCCTTCCTCAATCAGATTGTAAGTTCCTTGTGAGCAAGTAATGTTTACTTTGAGAATTGTATACTCATTGCTTAGTACTAAGCCTAAAACATAATATGCTCTTGGCCAGGAAAAGAACATTTCATTAAACAAGCTCAGTAGCCAACAAGTGGCCACAGCCTTAGCAAATGTGATGAATAGCAAAGCCTGAAGTCTCAAGAAAACATTAAGAATTGCTGCCTCAGAGCTTGGGCTCTGTTGGACTGAGAATGAAATATCCATATATTCTAAAATTATCTTTCCATGTAAACCTTAAATGTAATTGAACTATAATTTTTCTGAATATTCCTTCCATCCCATCCCCTCAAAAACATGCATTTTACCACCAACATTGTAACTGAGGAAATTTAATGTAATACAACTATTCAGTTCTTTTAAAAATAAGTAATAAACACTTACTATTTTCTTATTGAGAGGAAGCCAGGTAATCCTGTGGATAAAGTATTGGGCTTAGAGTCAAGAAAACCTGAGTTCAAATCCAGGCACACTTATTAGCTATGTGACCTTGGGCAAAACACTTCATCTCTGTTGGCTCATATGTAAAATGGGACAATAATAGCACCTACCTCCTAGGGTTATCATGGAGCATAAAATGAGAAAATATTTGTAAAGCACTTTTTAAACCTTAAAATGCTACATAAATGCTATTTATTATTATTATTATCATTCATTCACAGAATAATTAAACATTCTTAAGGATCACTGTTCAGTTAGTTTAACTGAAAATTTCTCTTCAATACAACAATATGAAATGACTTCCAAAACACATGTGGGTAAAACAGAATCCAGGAAGAAGTGGTATCAACATTAAAACTCACCAATAACTTAGTGCAATACTATGAATCATTTCATTTTTCTTCAAACCAGTCATTTACTGTTGATAGATGCCTACCCCTAAGTATCTAGTGCTTTTTATTTCACACCAAATTAACTCCAATAGAATATGCCTCCCTCAGGGGCAGCTAGGTGGCACGGTGAATAGAGCACCAACCCTGGAGTCAGGAGGACCTGAGTTCAAATCCAGCTTCAGACACTTAACACTTACTAGCCGTGTGACCTTGGGCAAGTCACTTAACCCCAATTGCCCCTCCAAAAAGCAAAAAAAAAAAAAAAGAATATGCCTCCCTCTCCTCCTCCTCCCGCTCCCCAAAAAAGTGAAATGCACAGAAGGAGAATGCACTGAATTTCTCAAATTTATACTTAAATATACCCCATCACACTCTATATGTGTAATAATTATAATAGGCTGTCAACAATAATGGCACCCCATTGTCACCATGGGGTATAACAATGATGTACTTGAAGGTTTACAAAGTGCTTTCTTCACAACAATTCTGTCAGGTAGGTAGTTCAAGTATCTATTACCTTCATTTTAAAGACTAAAGATTTTTTTTTAATTGAGACTGAGTCCCAGGTCAGCCAACTGAGGCAAAGTTTTTGAACTCTGAGCTCTGATGCTTCCATTATATCAAGCTGTTTAGGCAATAAGATGTGTTTTTATTGTTTTTTTTAATAGCAAGCCAGTTAGATGTCAGTTGACATTTGATGCAATAAATATTTTTGCAAGCAGGGTATTTTAACAATCCCTCACAATCTTTTAAAGTTAATGTTCATCTCAGTTTCAAATCCTGCCTCAGATACTTATTACCCCAGGAGAGTTGATTAACCTCTCTAGAACTCAGTTTCCTCATCTGTAAAATGAGGAAAATTCAATTACCTCTAAGGTCTGAATCTATGATCATATGATTCCTATATGTAGCCCTCCCTTGCAAGATATAACAGTCCTACACTACATGGCACAGATATTTTAGAGAGAACTTATGAGAGGCTGTGTATGCATAGGTGACTGGGATAGTTCTGGAATGAGGGAGAATGAAGAGGTGTGAGGGGTAGAGAGTTTTAGAGGAGTCAACACATCTTTCATTTTGAAGGAAGGAGAAATTATGTTGTCACCAGGACTCCCAACTTATTTTCTCCCTAGTACTTGCATACAGCAAAACCATGAGAACCATGACTTGGAGAAGTAGGAGGTATCCTCCAAGATGGGAGTGGATCTGGTTTAAATGAGACTGCCCCTTAGTGATACTTCCCCTTTCTAGGAAATCCAAGCTGAGGAAGAAGGCACTGATAAACAGCCCCTTCTCTGGTACCTAAGTAGGAAGACCCTTCCTGCTCTCTGTAGTCAGAAAAATGGCAGACTATACTTTCTCTAAGCTGATCAGCACTACCCCCCATTACCCACCTCCATTGACTTCCCCCCTTTAGATTCTGATTTATTCCCCTCAAAAAATAAAACTAATTTAGCACAATAACTTTGATTATGTGATTATTTGGGGAGTCACGGGGGCAGGAGATGAGAGAGGTAAAGCTGGTTTAGAATAAACAAAATAGAACAAGCAGCACTTGGCAGGCAGTCAGCTTGACGAAGGTAAACAGTGGGCTCCTCCTAAGAACTGACAAAAGCCTGCAGAGATGACTATAACTGTGTTCTAAATCTGTCCAAGATGATCAGTGGGAGAAATCAAGACCAGAGAAGAGAATTTATATTTGAACCTAAATTTCCCCTATACAAGACACATACATATATTATATCTAAACAAGCCGAACAGCCAAGAATCAAAATAAGGTGGAGAGAAAACAAAGGACTGCACTGTGTAGATTTCCCTGGGTTCTTCTGTCCTCAGTCCTCAATCCTTGGCAACATGTGAAGATATCATGCACATCTCTGGCAGTATGTGGAAAAATACTACAACAGAGTTCCACCTGTTACCTATAGACGTACTCCATAGAAAAATGACCAGACCACATGAAGGTGATCTGACTTGATGCTTAAGCTGTTTAAATCCTTCTACCGCCTCCACCCATAGATGTGAGCAGAGAAGGATGAGAAAGGGCTTCTTGCCCCTTCTACATCTTCTATTACTGACATCACTACACACCCCAACCTCTACTTGGCAATTACCAGTGCGGAGAGATATGTTTATGTAGCAAGATCAAATCACACCTCTTATTTCCCCTCAAGGAAACTTTATCTACGGCAAGATTGAAAATCTTAATAGATCACACTTACCATGAGGACCAGGAAATGAGTGGTAAGACTACTGCATTATTTAAAAAAAATGTTGGGGAGTAGATCTGGCTTGACAGCTGAGATATTCAAATATTCAAATAGATAAGTGATCTCATCTATGTGGATATTTCCTTTAAAAAGTGTAGGTTTTAATCCATTCATCCTATGCAGCTTCCATGCAACTTTTCATCAAGTAAATTTACCACAGAAAGTCCATTGGGAATCTTTCCCAAGACCTTCTGACATACATATCAGGGGACCGTGGCAATTGTCCCTTAATTATCCTTACTCTCACCATGTAACCAGTTCAACTCCTTCTTCTATCACACATTTCTTAGATGATACCTTTTATGCCCAATTCCCCTTAATAATTTCTTAATTACTATAGTTTCTTTTTGGTGTTCTTGATTATAGTTTTTTTTTTCAGATGTCTTTTTAAGTACATTTACTGGCCTGTGTGTGGAAGAGTTGGACTCTACCATGACCTGTCATGTCACCATCTTAACCAGAAGTCCATGTTTTTGTATGAAATGATTTTTTTTTATATTTTGGTCCATATATGTGACTGTATTAGTAAAGTTAATCCTAGTAAGGAAACTTACTCTTCAATGATTATTCTTTGTTTATAATCCTTTTCAGTCTGATGATTCCCATCATAAACTCCTCTACTTATTTTGGGTATTTCTTAATGTCATTCTTTGTAATCTATAGTATTACATGATTTGCAGCCATAAAAAATCACTAGGAGAATATTGGTACTAAAATGATGACCCACCAAGAATTCAAAGTTGAGGGGATACCCATCAACTGAGGAATGGCTGAACAATTTCTGGTATATGAACGTAATGGAATACTATTGTGCTATAAGAAATGATGAGCAGGCAGACCAGAAAAATCTGGAAAGACTTATATGAACTGATGCTGAGTGAAGTGAGCAAAACCAGGAAAACATTGTACACAGTAATAGCCACACTGTACAGTGATTAATTTTGATAGACTTGGCTCTTCTCAGCAATGGAAGGATCTAAGACAACCCCAAAAGACACATGATGGAAAGTGCTGTCCACATCCAGAAAAAGAACTAGAACGTCTGAATGCAAATCGAAGCATACTATTTGCTCTCGGTTTTTGTTGTTTTGTGTTGCTTCTTCTCTTGTGGTTCCTCCCATTGGTTCTAATTCTTCTTTACAACATGACTAATGTGAAAATATATTTAATATGAATGTATATGTAGAACCTATATCAGAATGCAGTCTTGAGGAGGGAGAAGGGAATGAAGGGGGAAAGAAATTTAAAATTCAAAAAAATGATCTTGATACTCCTGTATAATGTTCAAGTATCCTAGGATCATAAATGTCAAGTTAGATGTTCTGTCTCCAACATTAGATTTTTTACAACATTTTATAATGTTTGCCCTTGGAGATTTGCTGAAGGGGACTCTGACAAAGCATTTTGCTCTACAAAGTCAAATGTTATGATTTGTATAAATTACACAAATGTATAAATGCTATAATTCACAAACACCAAATGCAGTGAGAACTTGCATCCTCTATGTTTTTCTGTCAATTGTGTAATATTAAAGGTATCACCTACTGTGGAATGTCACAAAAGGCTGCCTCTTCCCTTCCAATACCATCATCAAAGATACCCTTCTCACTACATATTCACATTCTTCTCATTACATTGAAATTATTCACAGAACAATTTTTATCACTTTGGATACCTGTTTTTTAAAACTGCAGTAGCCTTAATGGTTATGTAAGGAAAAGTATTAAAGGATTGTTAAGAAATATTTATCATTTAGGAATAAATAAGATTTAAGTGTGGGTTGTAAGACTGATTTTGGTTTAAATATATCAATATTTCTCGTTTCTTTTCATTATTTGCTCTCTCCAGAACCCATGCCTTTTCCATATCCAAAAGATATGCTAGTATGTTGGAAGCTTTAAGTTGTACCATATGTAACCTTTGATAATCAGTTATGACTGCCTTTGAAAGAAAATCTAAATGTACAAGTACAAATACCACAAAGATAAGTCAGTTTACCTTACGCTCACACGGTATTTTTGGAAGTAATATAGAATTATTCGGAAAAGTCTCTTGTTACTTGTACTTAAACAAGTGGTCCTCATTCTGGAGGGCAATTTGGAACTATGGCCAAGGGGTTATAAAACTGTGCTTACCCTTTGATCTAGCAATACCATTGCTAAGTCTATATCCCAAAAACATCCATAAAATGGGGGAAAGGACCTATTTGTACAAAAATATTTATAGCAGCTCTTTTTGTGGTGGCTAAGAATTGGAAATCAAAGGGATGCCCATCAATTGATATATCCCTCCAAATAAACTATCAAAGAATAGCATTAATGAGATATCAACTCTCCTAGAAAAGATTGTTCCCAACTGAAACTATCAATTAGATTCCTTCAATGATGAATGGAGAAAAATGTGTATCAACACACAAGGAATCACTCAATAAGCATTTCTTAAGTGCTTACTGTCAGAAATGATGCTAGGCTCTTTGGATGCAAATGCAGAAAATGAAACAATTTCTTCTCTCTAGGACTTCACTTTCTATTGGAGGTGACAATGTGTATATACATTGGTATATACAGAATAAATACAGTGTAAATTTGAGGGAGGTAGGGAAATAGCCATAGGAAATGATCAGGAAAGGTTTAATGTAACAGGGAGCATTTGTGCTATGTCTTGAAGACATTGATAAATTCTTAGATGCAAATGAGGAGGGAAAACATTCCAGGTATGGGGAACAGCCAAGGATAAGGGAGATGTACTAATGTATTTTTGCCAAGTAAGGGACATGAAAGATCTTGGAGCCGAATGTAAGGGTTATGGGATTTAAAGATCTTCCATGCCCCCATTGGACTTACTGATGTAGCAGGAAGGGGCAGAGCAAGAGGAAGCGGAAACCAAGCTAGAGTTCCTGTGGTGGCAGCGACCCTGGGGATGCTGGGGTGCTTGCCGCTACAATATACTAAAGGATTCATTTGGTAAGCTATGACCTATATAGCCACCTGTCATTCATTTACTGTGCAATAAGCTTCATTCACATTGATATTTTGGTTGTGGTTTGGTTTGGTTTGGTTTTTTTCCCCTACTAGTGACTGCTAGTTCTATCTCTTTCAAATAGCCATTGATTCCTCTCTCATTTAGGAGTCTCTGGTAGCATTCAAGGCACAACACAATCAACACATCTTCTACAAACAATACCTGGATCCCAATCTCTCCTCCACTGGGACTTTGGGAGAAATATATTCATCATCACTCTGTTCAACACCTTTTTAAGCATGACTCCAAGTTTTATGTTTTGTTTGATGTCAAGAGAACTGTCGTACAAAACTGTCAGATCAAAACTTGTCTATCAGAGAATGAATGAAAAGATGAATGAAAATGCATTCAGAAGAGGAAGATCGAGCCAGATCAGCCATTCAATGTCAGACACTCAACTAGATTTATAAAGCACCTACTCTGTGTGTCAGGTTCTATGCTGAGCATTGGGAATACAAATAAAGACAAAAAATACCTGTCCCTGCTCTCAAGGAGCTCACAGTCCAGTGGAGGAGAGACCATGGAAATAGTTGTGTACAAATAAGATGTATACAGAATAAAATAGAAATAATCAATAGATGGAAGGCAGTAAGATTAAGGAAGCCTGGGAAAGGTTTCTTGCAGAAGGTGGGACTTTAGTTGAGACTTGAAAGTAGGAGGCAGAGATGAAGAAGAAGCACTCTCCTGGGATGGGGGGAAATGTTCACAATCAGGAGATGGGGTGTCTTGTGTAAAAGACAGCATGGAGATTGATGTCTATTGCAGAGTATGTGAAGGAGAGCAAAGTGTAAGTAGCCTGGGAAAGTAGAAAGGGGCCAGGTTATGAAGGGCTTTGAAAGGCAGAAGATTTTATATTTTATTCTGGAAATAACAGGAAACCACTGGAGTTGACATGGTCAAACCTGTGCTTTAAGGAAGATTAGATTGACATCTGAATTGGGGATGGATTGGAGTGGAGACAGACTCAGGGGAGGGAGACCAATCAGCAGGCTATTAAAATAGTTAAGGAATAAGGTGATGAGGGCCTGCCTCAAGTGGTAGCAGTATATGAGGCATAAAAGAGAAGTGGGTAAACAATAAAGATGCTTCAAAGGTAGAAAGAACAAGACTTGATCACTGAAAGGATATGGGGAATGGGGAGTGAAAGAAAATTAGGAGTCAAGGATAAGACCTAGACTTTGAGGAGCATGGTAGTATAAAAAGTTATAGGGAAGATGGAAAGAGGGAGGGTCTGGGGGAAAAGATAATAAACTCAGTTTTGGATATACTGAGCTTAAGATGTCTATGAGAGATCTGATTCAAGGTGTCTACTGGCAGTTGGCGATGAGAAAGAGAAAGGTTAAGATTGGATGAGTAGATCTGAGAGTTTTATCTGCATAGAGATGAATGATAATGAAACCATGGGAGCAGATGAGCTAAGAATCAGAATGAACAGTTATCAGAAAAGACATGACTTTTCCTCTCCAATTACAAATAGGCCCATTTACTGAAATATCCACAAAAAGAACTAAGAATTGGAAGATGTTAGACTTTCTCTAGCAAACCATAATAAAGAAAAGCTGAGAAACACTAATGTAGATTATTCAGCCTCATGATACAGGTATAATATAGTTCAATCATTTATAATTCTTCTAACTAAAATGAAAAAATTCTTATCCAACAATGATGACATTTTCTTCTCATCAAAGTTTAATCCCAAGAGTATTGTAATTCTGAATTTCTTCACCTTGGTTCAAATTGAAAGTAATTGTCAGATGTCATTTTAATTTCTACCATTACATTCATTTCTACATGTTCTTCCTTACATTATTATGATTCATTTTATTCTCTAAGAGTTACTCAGCACATCATTTTTTTTCTATTCTTTCATCCATTTTAAAGGAACTCACTCACCTACTTATAAAGACCATATTTAGAGATGATAAAAGAAGTGTCTGAAATTAGTATCTTACCTTGACTAGAGAACATTCTATGAATCCCTGAAAGGATACAAAAGCAATGAATTCAGTATACTGATTTGCATGATATTAGACATCATCTCTAGTCCTCCACTTCTTTATCCATAAAATAGGAAATGTTTTTTTTTCTTCTTAGCTGGAAATTTTTGTTAAAACCAAGAGAACCTGTTAAAAAAATTTTAACACAAGGCAGTGGAGGGAGGGATTATAAACTTCTCTTCCATTCAAATTACCTGAAAAAAAAAACTTTTGAAAATGGGACATTAGCTAAATCAATCATACAAATTAGATTGTGCCAAAGACCTAAAATAAATTTAGGAAGTGATCTTTATGATATGTGATGTTTTTACTAGGTTTGTGTAGAAATTTGTACCTTTAAGCGAATTTGGTATATTTAACTTTAGGATGCTACATCTATGTGCTTTTAGCCCTGTCAACAAAATGCAGCATTCTATTTCAAAGAAAAAGAAAATAACTTATAAGAACACAGGATCATAGACTTGGAGCTCTTAAGGGCCTAGGAAGTCAAATACTCTAGTACCCTCATTTGACTAATGAGTAAACTGGAACACAGAAAGGTGAAGGGATTTGCTCATGTTGGCTCAGGCGGCAAATGGAGAAGCTGGCATTTAAATTCAACTACTATTACTCCAAATC